>NC_141806.1:9552596-10156167 GCF_057944985.1 Cucurbita pepo subsp. pepo | reverse complement strand
TAACCACGTGCTGCCTTTGGACTTGGTCCTCTCCACCAAGGTCCAAAGCGACTTGTCATCCATTGGGTGATCCTTTAGTAGGAATATCCTACACCCCATGACTCATTAGTGGCATAAAAGCGCACATCTCACTTATGGAAGTCCATAAACCTGAACTTATATCACGAAGACTCCAACCAACCTTGAATCCATGGCCCCCATAGTTTCGCTCTCTCTGTTGGTGAATCTTATCTCTCGACTTCCAACTTAACCAAACTCACTGTGAAAATGGTTTGCTTGAGGGGTGCTTAATTCCTACAGTGGCTGCCCTTACTTGTAAGAACGATGTTGTCTGGGTCTACTATGTGGTTAAGACAACTCTATGTTGTCTAGGCCTACTACGTGATCTCCACGGAGGCATGCTTGACATCTAGAATTATGGTCATGGGAGGCTAGGTCATAGGTATATCATCTCGTACTGGGCCTTAAAAAGAAAATCTCATGTACATTTCCAAGGGTTGGACGTCACGCGCTCTGCGGAGTCACCTTTGTGTCTTCCTAAGGCCAACAAACTAAAACATGACCCCTCTCGGCCTCCTCACAATAATTCGAATCTAGCATCAACATACAGAGGGAATGTTCACTTTTAACACCCTAAAGCGTTAACCCAAAACATACATCAAGTTCTTACTGGCATTACATCATATCATAACCTACTAAACATGGTTAGACAGCGTACCTGGTCGCGGCGAGGTATGTCGTCAAGCTGAGTCACAGAGGTGTACGACTCTCTATCCTAGAAAAAAGTCTACAGAATCAAAACCCGACTACTCTGATACCAATCTGTCACGACCCGATTTTCGAGGCTTCGAAGAATCGAACTCGTGACTAAAAGAACGAAATCGAAAACAAACAAAAAGAAAATAAAAGAAAAGAAAAGCAAAGTAAAAGGATAAAAATACCATTCAATTAAAACAAAAGAGAAAGAAGATTTGTTTCGAAAATATTACAAAGAAAATTGCAAATGTAAAGATGAAATACAAAATTAAAATCAAATATTTCAAATGGAAAATACAATTATGGAGAAAAATACAAAAGACTCTAAATATGAAAACGAACAAAGGACTCTAAAAAACCGACCAAGGACTGACGCTCTGGAACGACACCCCTCTGTGACCGCACAGCTCTCGAACACCTCCCCGTATCGACTAGTACCTGAAAAAAAAGGGGAGAAAGGGGTGAGTATAAAAAAATATACTCAGTAAGCAGCCTACTTGTAGGCTCTTTTCGCATCCTTATCTTGGTAGGTAACCACGATCTTTCTCGGGTTTCTAAGGAGAGTGATCTAAGCTACAACTCTCCTTTCTGTATCATAAAAGGCTTACCCATCTTATGCAGTGAAATGATCAGTGTCCTGAGGTGAGGCGCGACCTCATAAGCAAATCTGAGGGGATCGTATGGCTGGATCTGAATACGTGACTCTCTCTCTCTGAACATCATCCGTGGAGGTTAACTGACGACCCTCACACGGGACCATACATCCACAAAACGGGGTGCGACCCCCTATGTGCCGGTCAGCTACTGAGTCATCCTAAGTGGCTCCACGTCCCCCGCTCAGGGACGGGTTTCTACGGCCCAGGAGTCCTGTTCAGAAGACCCCTTAGCTATCACCACTAGGTCTGGGCACCTGTCACACTTCCCTATCCGGATCTGCAAAAGCTCAACGATCACCGTACCGGAGCTCTGTCTCGACGGTATGGTATCGGAGGAGAGAGGGAAGTGGAGGTTCTGATGACACTATCTTCACTACTCAACTCTAACGGGCTACCTACAGTTACCGTGGTGACCTATTATTCTTCTAGGGTGGAACTTGGTGCCTTAGACTTAGATTCGTGTTTCTCTAGGATTCTCGTGCCTGGTGTCACAAACCTATCGGGTTTGGAATTCTGGGTTCTGGTTCCGCCGGTAATCATTTCGCGGGTTAATTGCACGGTATTCTAGAGGTCCCCCAATCTAGGGTCTCGTCTAGCCTACTTAGCCATAAGCGTCCTAATCTAAGCTCATAGTTTCTTCCTATTCATCAAGAAAGATAATATAAGCAATCATCATACAATAGAGTTTACACGCAGCAGTTCATGCAAAATTATCAAACATGCTCAACGGGAAGATAACGTCCATCTTTACCCAGAGCGCAGATTTCACAAGTTTTCCAACCTCCTCATGCATACATACATTATCAGAGTCTCAACCAAAACAGATTTAATACACATTTTGTATCTAGCTTTCCATAATCATCTTATATTCGCAGTTTCTATAATAACACGCTAAGTCCGGCTAGCTAATTTCATAGGTGGTAGCATGCATGCTTGTTCCTAGCGGTTCCTACAAGTACTGCTCGTGGGAATCCAAATGGCTACTTACTTGGTTGACGCGTGCCTTCCCAAGCTCGAATTATTTGCCGGAAAAGGTTCCAAAAATTCTGGAATTTCCTTGACAGGTCCTAATTCACATAAAAATAGGATCAGAGTTGAAATCGGTGCGAAAAACAAGCAAACGGAGGTCGAACGGAGGGAAAAAAGATCACCCACTCGCCTACACGCGCCTGCACGCGCTCTAGAGGGTGTTTTACGCGCGGCTTTTTACGTGCTTCTTTCTGTGCAGTCGCGGGTCGAGACGGGTCGGTTCGGACAGGTCAGAGCGGTCTCGGGCAGTTTGGTTCGCGTGCGGAGCGCCGGTTCAGACTCGGGCCGACCTGGTTGCGCACGCCTGATGCGTTTCCCCAGCCCGCGGTCGCCACGTGTCGGTCGTCGGTCCTACCGCGCTCCTCCGTACGGCGGCTGACGCGTGGCGGCGATGCCTTCTCTCTCCTGCATTTTTTCCAAATTTTCCAGAAACCGTGAGTTTTGCGTTTTCGATCCATTTTCTTCCGATTTTCTTATCTTTCAATCCGTAATCCATATCAACAAAGTTTCTTCACGAAAGTTGTAGATCTCATATTCTACTCATTCGAAAGAATTTCCATAAATTTTTCTGATGATCACAGATCTTATTATTTGAGTTCAAATTCGGAGAAAAACACGAGTTCTTACCGAAAATTACGTTATCTTTAAACTCCGATTCGAACGCCGATCTTGGCCGCCTTCACTTTAGAACTTAACCAGATAGCGCTGTTGAGGGTAAGAGTCCAAGGATCAACACAAAACGTTGCTAGCACACGAAAATCTTGATGACTTCTCAATGTAGATACTCGTGGACTAACCTGAAGTTCTTGAACGTTTTGTCGAAATAGGAAGGTGCGATTCGTGAGAGCACCTTCCCTCGAGCTATCTGACGGTTTAGATTGGGGACTCGATTCTCTGGCGTCGGTTCTGATCCGATCTCCTATGGCGATTTGTCATCTCTGTTCTTCCTCTCTCCCAAACCCTAACTTCTTCGCCTTTCTCTATTCTCTCTCTTTTTCTTTTCTTTTCTCTCTCTTTCTTCTTGTAGCCCAAACAACTAGACCCCTTGGATAAGAGTAGGGGCAAAATGACCATTTTGCCCCTATGTTGTTATTTTTATTTTATTTATTTATTCATCTAAAAATTCGGGTATTACAATTCTCCCCACCTTAGGAACTTTCGTCCTCGAAAGTTTTTCCTCCCCGGAAGATTTCGGGGTAAGACCTTGTGTCACCCTCACATTACTACGAGGCTTCGTTGTCCTGACAGTTTTCCCATAAGACCTTTGCTAATGGAATTTCCCTTTTCGTGGTTTCCTTCCGTCACGTGCCATTATCCCAATGGCTTTTTCTTCATACGTTAGATCCTCCCGAAGGGAAAGTGTCTCGTGATCAATGATGTGAGTTGGATCCAGAGTGTACTTTCTCATTAGCGATACATGGAGTACGTTGTGCACTGCGGGGAGCGTGGGTGGTAATGCTAGTCTGTATGCCACGGGACCAACCCTTTCTAGGATTTCGAAGGGTCCCACGAACCTCGGGCTCAACATGCCCTTCTTCCCAAACCTTAGCACTCCTCTCATTGGACTACTTTCGGGAAGACGTGATCACCCACTACAAACTCGAGGTCTTTCCTACGAGAGTCTGCATAACTCCTTTGCTGACTTTGTGCAAAGAGTATCCTCTATCTAATTATTGTACTGCTGCGTTAGTAGTCTGTACCAACTCCGACCCCAACAACTGTTTCTTGCCTACCTCCACCCAGAATATAGGAGTTCTACACCTCCGTCCATATAGAGCTTCGAATGGTGTCATCTGAATAGCCTGATAACTATTGTTGTAGGCAAATTCCATAAGGGCCAGGTGCTCATTCCAGCAACCTGCAAGGTCCATAACACACGCCCTCAACATATCTTCTAGGGTCTAATCAAGTCTTTCGGTTTGTCTATCTATCTGAGGATGGAATGCAGTACTGAACTTGAGTTGTGTTTCCAACGCCTTTTGTAACCCTTTCCAGGAGTCAGAAGTAAACTTAGCATCCTTATCAGACACAATGGACACTGGTACGCCGTGCAAACGGACTACTTCCTTGACGTGCAACTGGGTCCATTGGTCCACTCGATAAGTGGCTTTATCTGGAATAGAGTGTTAGGATCGCACAACAACGCACACGCTCGATCTAGATGATCACAAAGAGAAGGATAGAGAGAATTGCAAGGAGAACTCTGGCTAAAAGGATTTTTTATTGATGACTTCAGGAATGTACAACAAGAGAGTACAGAGAATAGAAAAGTACATTTTCAAAGCTGTACCAGACCAGATATATATATGGTTTAGTTTACTATATATAGCTTTACCAGATTTAGCCATCTACTATATATAGCTATTTACCATATATAGCTTTACCGGATATAGCTTTACCATATATAGCTTTACTATATATAGCTTTACCGGATATAACCGTTGACCAAGCTATAAATAAGTATCAGGCTCCATAGCCTAACAATTCTCCCACTTGGAGACTGATCTAGTCAACCAAGAATTTCACTCTCAAACGACCATGAGCATCTTCACTGCACCATACCAATTGAGGTTTTGCACAACCTCAATATTCCAACATCAACACATTTTGTCAACATGTTTGCTGGATTCTTTGCACCCTTTATCTTCTCAAAACACATCACTATCTTCAACTAACCTCCGAGTGAAATGGTATCGCCTTCTGTGTTTTGAATGATAGACCGGGTTCCTCGCCAACAGCATGAGTCTCAGGAGTTTCTTGAGTATCTGCTACAACATCACTATGTGAATCTTTCAGCAACTCAACCTCAACTCCCACTTGCTTCACCTCTGGTTTCTCAGCAAGAGTCTCAGGAGTTTCATGAGTATCCGCTACAACATCACTCTGTGAATCTTTGAGCAACTCAACATCAACTCCCACTTGCTTCACCTCTGGTTTCTCAGCAAGAGTCTCAGGAGTTTCATGAGTATCTGCTACAACATCAGTCTGTGAATCTTTGAGCAACTCAAGATCAACTCCCACTTGCTACACCTCTGGTGTTTCAGCAAGAGTCTTCCGGCCCATGCAACCTCCTCTGGAGTTTCAGCGACGCTTCCAGCCGACGCAACCTCCTCTGGAGTTTCAGCGACGCTTCCAGCCGACGCAACCTCCTCTGGAGTTTCAGCGACGCTTCCAGCCGACGCAACCTCCTCTGGAGTTTCAGCGATGCTTCTGGCCGACGCAACCTCCTCTGGAGCTTCAGCGACGCTTCCGGCCGACGCAACCCCCTCTGGAGCTTCAGCGACGCTTCCAGCCGACGCAACCCCCTCTGGAGCTTCAGCGACGCTTTCAGACGACGCAACCCCCTCTGGAGCTTCAGCGACGCTTCCGGCCGACGCAACCCCCTCTGGAGCTTCAGCGACGCTTTCGGACGACGCAACCCCCTCTGGAGCTTCAGCGACGCTTCTTCCGGTACTTTTCTTCAATTCTCTAACAGTCTTTGTGATTCTAACTCGTTTATGTTTGCTCATAACGAAGTTCTCACAAGGACTCATAACAATCTCCGCATCAAATACACCTTGTTCATAGCCGACAGTTTTTCGTACATATTCGACAGCGTCTTCAATAGACCTAACGTTGTCTTCTCCTTGATAATGTTTGAACGCCACGTTTCTGGATAGCGTCAACCGGATCAGCCCCAAGGCTTATCGATCCTTGAGCTTCCACTGTTTCGTGGTCATGGTATCCGGCTTCACCCCCAACAGAGGTTCGTGAAGATCTTTCTGGTACAGATAATCTTCAATCTGCATCTTTCAGAAATCGAAATCGGATCGAACTTCTCAGTTCTAATCTTTGAACTTTCCATCTTCACAGATCGTGGTGACTTCCGCCTGGCTCTGACTTCCGCCTGGCTCTGATACCAGTTGTTAGGATCGCACAACAACGCACACGCTCGATCTAGATGATCACAAAGAGAAGGATAGAGAGAATTGCAAGGAGAACTCTGGCTAAAAGGATTTTTTGTTGATGACTTCAGGAATGTACAACAAGAGAGTACAGAGAATAGAAAAGTACATTTTCAAAGCTGTACCGGACCAGATATATATATGGTTTAGTTTACTATATATAGCTTTACCAGATTTAGCCATCTACTATATATAGCTATTTACCATATATAGCTTTACCGGATATAGCTTTACCATATATAGCTTTACTATATATAGCTTTACCGGATATAACCGTTGACCAAGCTATAAATAAGTATCAGGCTCCATAGCCTAACATAGAGTGGGCTGCTTCGGTTAATTTGTCTTCAATGGCCCAGATGACATTGAAGTCTCGTCGAGCGTTCGATAGGTCCGAGATGAAATCCATACCTTTTCCTCTCATTTCCACGCTGGAATATTCAGCGATTGCAACAACCCTGCTGGTCATTGTCTCGAGACCTTTACATGCTGACAGGTCAAACACCGACTCACATACTCAACTACGTCCTTCTTCTTTCCTAGTCACCAATACCTACACTTTAAATCCTGTCACGTTTAGTACTACCAGGGTGAAATGTGTAGGACGTGTTGTGTGTCTCAGTCATCATTTCCTGTAGAATCTTCTCATCTCGAGGTACGCATAATCGATCCTACCACATCAATCCCTCTTCGAAGGAACTGAGTATCCCTCTGGTCTCTCAGTTTCCTGTTGACCCCAGATATTACTACGGTACGTATCAGCTCTCTGAGCTTCGATGATACGTCTCTTGAGGGTGGGTTGGACTGAAAGTTGCGGTAATTGGGCGGTGACGCCTCTAACCAAGACCTCTATTCCAGCCCTTTATATCTCATCCTGTAGATACCTCAGTCTCGTGCTCAGGGCGGATGTGCGGGCTGTCTTATTACTCAAGGCTACCACTACATTGGTTTTCTTAGGTGGTAAAGTATTTCAATATCATAGTCCTTAACTAGTTCTAACCACCTCCGCTATCTCATGTTCAGCGCTTTTTGTGTGAACATATGCTAAGGCTCTTGTGGTCAGCATACACCTGAACTTTCTTGCCATACAGGTGGTGACGCCAGGTTCTCAATGCATACACCACGGTTGCTATCTCCAAACCGTGGGTGGGGTAGTCGCGCTCATACTCTTTCATTTGTCTAGAGGCGTAGGCTATCACTTTGCCCTTTTGCATGAGTACACACCCTAACCCTTTTTCCTAAGGCGTCGCTGTAAACCACAAGTCCACCTGACCCATCAAGCACTAAAAATACAGGTGCAGTGGCCAACCTCGTTCTCAGTTTCAGAAAACTTTGTTCACACTCTAGTGTCCAAACATAGAGTTTCCCTTCTGGGTCAACTGTGTCACACTGCTGAGGTCTTAGGAAATCTTGTTCAAACCTTTTATAAAAGCCTGCTAGACCTAGAGCACTCCTTACTTCAGTGACAGTGGTTGGTCTAGACCATTTCAAAATTACTTCAATCTTAGCGGGGTCCACCGTTATCCCCTGCTTGGATACTAAGTGGCCAAGAAAGGCCACCTCCTGCAACCAGGATTCGCACTTCATGAATTAGCATACAACTGGTGGGCTCTCAATAGAGTTAAAACATTCCTCAAGTGTTCCTCATACTATACCTCAGACTTAAAACACACCAGAATGTCATCAACGAACAAATCACGAAGATGTCTAGGAATTCTTTAAACGTTCTGTTCGTCAGTTCCATAAAACTGCAGAAACGTTAAATTAAACCAAAAGACATGACTATGAACTCATAATGTCCATAGCGGCTTCTAAAGGCTGTTTTAAGTATGTCTTCCCATTTGGTTCTCATCTGGCGATATCCCGACCTTGTCGAGGTGGTCTTTACTACTTCTCCGAAATGGCCTAGTAATTTCATCTCATTTAGCCAACTTTTTGCTCAGCGAGACGCCCTGTAACGTGACTCGCTTAAGTACTAATACCCATCTGGGCTAAGTACGGGTTCTTTTGGAAGTAAAGATCCTTACATAAGTTCTCTACGTTCACCTAGGTTAACCCCTGTCGTATCTTTTATGACTGAGCTAGACACATTTTCTCATAGTGATATCTCATCACTGGCTCTTTTTCAAGCACGTGAACCTTTCAAGTTCTTGTACAGGATCCTAGGGAACTCTCTGAAAACTCTGGTTTGGTAGCTAGCCTCCCTCGAACTTCGAGGGTGCCACGTCTAGTGTCTTCTCTAATACATATTATGTATCTGCTAGCCTTACCTGTTTACAAGTCACCATCTCACTATCCTTCAGGTAATTTCCAAAATCACGTTATTTGGAAGTTCTACCTGTACCTGAGAATGCTTCACAAGTTTGGCATTACACTCGTGTATGAAACTGGAGTTCTACTCTTTGTAGTCCGGATCACCTACACAAGGGTTGGTTCTTATTAAAGCCCATCTGGACTTTCTTCCTTCAGACGGTAAAGGCATGACATAGTTTGACCTCTTTTCTTTCTGTTCTCAACCCTAAGGTTCGTTGGACTACCTTGACAGTTCCACGTCCTTCACCTTGTGAGTATACATGCCCTGACCAAAGGATAGGTTAGAACACAATGTTATAGTTCTGATAACCACGTGCTGCCTTTGGACTTGGTCCTCTCCACCAAGGTCCAAAGCGACTTGTCATCCATTGGGTGATCCTTTAGTAGGAATATCCTACACCCCATGACTCATTAGTGGCATAAAAGCGCACATCTCACTTATGGAAGTCCATAAACCTGAACTTATATCACGAAGACTCCAACCAACCTTGAATCCATGGCCCCCATAGTTTCGCTCTCTCTGTTGGTGAATCTTATCTCTCGACTTCCAACTTAACCAAACTCACTGTGAAAATGGTTTGCTTGAGGGGTGCTTAATTCCTACAGTGGCTGCCCTTACTTGTAAGAACGATGTTGTCTGGGTCTACTATGTGGTTAAGACAACTCTATGTTGTCTAGGCCTACTACGTGATCTCCACGGAGGCATGCTTGACATCTAGAATTATGGTCATGGGAGGCTAGGTCATAGGTATATCATCTCGTACTGGGCCTTAAAAAGAAAATCTCATGTACATTTCCAAGGGTTGGACGTCACGCGCTCTGCGGAGTCACCTTTGTGTCTTCCTAAGGCCAACAAACTAAAACATGACCCCTCTCGGCCTCCTCACAATAATTCGAATCTAGCATCAACATACAGAGGGAATGTTCACTTTTAACACCCTAAAGCGTTAACCCAAAACATACATCAAGTTCTTACTGGCATTACATCATATCATAACCTACTAAACATGGTTAGACAGCGTACCTGGTCGCGGCGAGGTATGTCGTCAAGCTGAGTCACAGAGGTGTACGACTCTCTATCCTAGAAAAAAGTCTACAGAATCAAAACTCGACTACTCTGATACCAATCTGTCACGACCCGATTTTCGAGGCTTCGAAGAATCGAACTCGTGACTAAAAGGACGAAATCGAAAACAAACAAAAAGAAAATAAAAGAAAAGAAAAGCAAAGTAAAAGGATAAAAATACCATTCAATTAAAACAAAAGAGAAAGAAGATTTGTTTCGAAAATATTACAAAGAAAATTGCAAATGTAAAGATGAAATACAAAATTAAAATCAAATATTTCAAATGGAAAATACAATTATGGAGAAAAATACAAAAGACTCTAAATATGAAAACGAACAAAGGACTCTAAAAAACCGACCAAGGACTGACGCTCTGGAACGACACCCCTCTGTGACCGCACAGCTCTCGAACACCTCCCCGTATCGACTAGTACCTGAAAAAAAAGGGGAGAAAGGGGTGAGTATAAAAAAATATACTCAGTAAGCAGCCTACTTGTAGGCTCTTTTCGCATCCTTATCTTGGTAGGTAACCACGATCTTTCTCGGGTTTCTAAGGAGAGTGATCTAAGCTACAACTCTCCTTTCTGTATCATAAAAGGCTTACCCATCTTATGCAGTGAAATGATCAGTGTCCTGAGGTGAGGCGCGACCTCATAAGCAAATCTGAGGGGATCGTATGGCTGGATCTGAATACGTGACTCTCTCTCTCTGAACATCATCCGTGGAGGTTAACTGACGACCCTCACACGGGACCATACATCCACAAAACGGGGTGCGACCCCCTATGTGCCGGTCAGCTACTGAGTCATCCTAAGTGGCTCCACGTCCCCCGCTCAGGGACGGGTTTCTACGGCCCAGGAGTCCTGTTCAGAAGACCCCTTAGCTATCACCACTAGGTCTGGGCACCTGTCACACTTCCCTATCCGGATCTGCAAAAGCTCAACGATCACCGTACCGGAGCTCTGTCTCGACGGTATGGTATCGGAGGAGAGAGGGAAGTGGAGGTTCTGATGACACTATCTTCACTACTCAACTCTAACGGGCTACCTACAGTTACCGTGGTGACCTATTATTCTTCTAGGGTGGAACTTGGTGCCTTAGACTTAGATTCGTGTTTCTCTAGGATTCTCGTGCCTGGTGTCACAAACCTATCAGGTTTGGAATTCTGGGTTCTGGTTCCGCCGGTAATCATTTCGCGGGTTAATTGCACGGTATTCTAGAGGTCCCCCAATCTAGGGTCTCGTCTAGCCTACTTAGCCATAAGCGTCCTAATCTAAGCTCATAGTTTCTTCCTATTCATCAAGAAAGATAATATAAGCAATCATCATACAATAGAGTTTACACGCAGCAGTTCATGCAAAATTATCAAACATGCTCAACGGGAAGATAACGTCCATCTTTACCCAGAGCGCAGATTTCACAAGTTTTCCAACCTCCTCATGCATACATACATTATCAGAGTCTCAACCAAAACAGATTTAATACACATTTTGTATCTAGCTTTCCATAATCATCTTATATTCGCAGTTTCTATAATAACACGCTAAGTCCGGCTAGCTAATTTCATAGGTGGTAGCATGCATGCTTGTTCCTAGCGGTTCCTACAAGTACTGCTCGTGGGAATCCAAATGGCTACTTACTTGGTTGACGCGTGCCTTCCCAAGCTCGAATTATTTGCCGGAAAAGGTTCCAAAAATTCTGGAATTTCCTTGACAGGTCCTAATTCACATAAAAATAGGATCAGAGTTGAAATCGGTGCGAAAAACAAGCAAACGGAGGTCGAACGGAGGGAAAAAAGATCACCCACGCGCCTGCACGCGCTCTAGAGGGTGTTTTACGCACGACTTTTTACGTGCTTCTTTCTGTGCAGTCGCGGGTCGAGACGGGTCGGTTCGGACAGGTCAGAGCGGTCTCGGGCAGTTCGGTTCGGACTCGGGCCGACCTGGTTGCGCACGCCTGATGCGTTTCCCCAGCCCGCGGTCGCCACGTGTCGGTCGTCGGTCCTACCGCGCTCCTCCGTACGGCGGCTGACGCGTGGCGGCGATGCCTTCTCTCTCCTGCATTTTTTCCAAATTTTCCAGAAACCGTGAGTTTTGCGTTTTCGATCCATTTTCTTCCGATTTTCTTATCTTTCAATCCGTAATCCATATCAACAAAGTTTCTTCACGAAAGTTGTAGATCTCATATTCTACTCATTCAAAAGAATTTCCTTAAATTTTTCTGACGATCACAGATCTTATTATTTGAGTTCAAATTCGGAGAAAAACAGGAGTTCTTACCGAAAATCACGTTATCTTTAAACTCCGATTCGAACGCCGATCTTGGCCGCCTTCACTTCAGAACTTAACCAGATAGCGCTGTTGAGGGTAAGAGTCCAAGGATCAACACAAAACGTTGCTAGCACACGAAAATCTTGATGACTTCTCAATGTAGATACTCGTGGACTAACCTGAAGTTCTTGAACGTTTGGTCGAAATAGGAAGGTGCGATTCATGAGAGCACCTTCCCTCGAGCTATTTGACGGTTTAGATTGGGGACTCGGTTCTCTGGCGTCGGTTCTGATCCGATCTCCTATGGCGATTTGTCATCTCTGTTCTTCCTCTCTCCCAAACCCTAACTTCTTCTCCTTTCTCTATTCTCTCTCTTTTTCTTTTCTTTTCTCTCTCTTTCTTCTTGTAGCCCAAACAACTAGACCCCTTGGATAAGAGTAGGGGCAAAATGACCATTTTGCCCCTATGTTGTTATTTTTATTTTATTTATTTATTCATCTAAAAATTCGGGTATTACAGATAACATAGCCACTTACTTGGTTGACCTAGGCCCTCAGATCTATCATCTCGATGATATCAATTAAAATAAAATAACTGCAAAAATCAGCCACCTTGTAGTCAAATTATTGAGGGTAAAGAAATATATCGACATAACTATTTTTTTTTTCTTCAAACCAAGTTTATTGTTTTGTATTTAAAATTTTTAAAATTAAAAATCACCGTGTAATTCGAATCAAATCTTTCAACGTAGTGTCTCCATTAGGGCGGTAACATAAGTTAAGAATTGAAAATTATGATTAAATTCTATTAACTTTATCCAAGTTTCATTAATTTTTTATTATTCTTTGTTATTCTAGAAAGTAATAGATACATATTTAAAATGAGTCTAAAAAAAACTCATTTAATGTGTAAGCACTACTTTTAACAAATTCTTAATAATTTAATCTGGATCGTTGAATTTTCGCTTAGATAAAAATATATTTAAAATTTGAATGAAATTCAAATTAGTTAAATATATATTTGGATATCTTATGATATTTAAATATGATTTGTATAAGATATTATATAGTAATATATTAGATATTTAAACATATCAAACATTCTCCAAAAGTCTCTATAAATAGGAACCTCATGTTCAGCCAATTACACGTAAATCTCTCTGTAACAACTCTAGATTTCAGTTACCTAAAGTGGCTACTATCATTTTAATCTAAGGTCATATGTAGAATCTAGCTCTTAAAATGTATTATCTATGTAATAAGTTTCAAAATAAAACAAATTTCATTATTGAAAACACGGTCATGGTCTTACGTGTTTAACACATAGTTTAGAAATGAAATTAAAAATGATAATAAAATAATTAAAAAAATATGGAAGGCAAACAACCTATTCTAACCCAAGTCTAGGAATTTAAATATGCTTCTATCCTATGCACATGTCATGGTCTCTACTTTGCGATGCCATCGTCAACCGTACATGGGCATCTTGCCTTTACCTGAAAAATGATGTAGCACACGACCTGAGTATTTCAAATAATACTCATTAAGTGACTCCACTATAGGGGTCGTGAAAATGCACACACATGCAACAATGCTCTAGGGACCTATCATTAAAACATCCTAAGGGTGGCCTCCAGTCTGGACTAACTTAGATGTGTAGCACTTCCCTACACACGTCCCACACATGCGAGTGTGAATTCTTAGGCGGTTCACACCCCACCTCGACCAATCATCGTCGAGCTAACTATACGTAGTGACGTCTAGAGGTCAATAGACCCCCGAGTGTCATGCTCAACATGAACACTATAATCATCATAGCGTACACGTCCGTACTTATCATCAAAAAAAAGGGAAAAGTATCCCGATGCTTATGTACATACATAAATGCATGAAGTCATATTAACATCATCATTAATCTTTTATAGGATTGTGTCCTAGGCCAATTTCTGGATAGAATGAAATATGACGTTCATAATATGCCTCTTAACTTAATATGGAAACAACGTCATATTAAGGAATTATCATCATGCTTCGTCATCGTCATACATCATCATCATACATCGTCGAATACATCATAACCATCATAACACGTAATCGTCATGCATCATCATCATACATCGTCAAATAAATCATAGCATCATTAAGCATCATCATACATCATCATATAGAACATGTGTCATACATCATACATCATACGAAATACAGTATTAAAATGACCTTGATTACCTTAGTTTGGGTCGAAAAGAGGTTTGGGAGGGTAAAAAACGTAGGAAATGGTATCCAATTTGCTAAACCGAGCTGCCTAAGCCATTTTTTAGCCGAGGGACTGCGCGAGCCTAGCCGTGGGTTGAGTCGCCTCAGCCATTTTGCTACAGGTCAACACATGGCACAACAGGAGCGCGGCACTTCGCAGATTACTCTCGGGTTAAGGCACAGGTTCGGGTTAGGTCGCAGGCATGTGGGTTGAGTCGCTGCAGGCATCTAGGCTAGCTATACAGGCCGGGTGTTGCGAGAACTCTAGCACTCGGTGGAGTTCTCGAGTCTTTGCCGGATTTTCAATTTTTATTTTATTTTTTATTTTATTTTATTTATTAACAGAAAGTTACACTCTCCCACCGTGTGTCCTCGTAACAAGAAGTTGGAATACTTTAAAGAGTCTTGCCTAAGGTTTCTACCAAAGTAGAATTGTTACCGTTACCGATTTAGTTTGTGAGGTTACCGTTTAGAAAGTTGTGATTTGATTTAGTTTGTAATCCTATTATTTAGGAAACATTTAACTTGCAATGCATTGCTATCAACAACATACAAACAAACAACACTATCGTTGTTTTCTTCTTTGGGTTATAAAGGTTGTTTTGTATTTTTTGTATTTTTTTTTCATGATTGGCAGAACATATAGAAAACATTTGCTTCAAAATTGAAAAAGAATTTTGTTCCTTCTTCAAACAAGCTATTTTTTATTCTTTGGATCACGCGGCTTCCCACACTTCACTCTGCACCAGTTGCTTTACAAAAAGAGCAAAAAGTAATTGTCCCAACCCGTTTATTTTAGGTTTATTGAATAACATTTCCCCCTTTTTCATAGGTAATATATGAATTATTTTATTGGTTATTTTTAATTTCATATTCTATTATCTATAAGTAGCCTATCATATCAACATGATATTCAATAACATCACATATCTCATCATAACAACACCACCTACTTCAGTAGCTTAAATTGAACTGCTGAATTATATTTGGAGCTAGTCCAATTTTGTCCATTTAAATTCATGTCAACCTACACAAGTTCACAATATCGGATTAGAACATGTTGAGCGGCATAACTTACTTAATACTATTAATTAAAAATCTAATTTAGCTTTTGACACTTTAATTTGGCCAAATAGTGGTCGTTTTTATCTTAATTACCTTTGTGTTAAGAATGAGAACTAAATGGTATGGAAAGTACGATATTCATTAATATTGACAACCTTTGGGTAGGATTCAAGCTACCAACTAATTTCTAAAAGTGAGAAAATATACACCTAACCAACTCCTAAAAATAAGAGAAAATATATCCACTGACTCATAAAAATAAGGGAAAAAATAGTAATTGATGACAACTATATCAAATATATTTTATAACTAATTACATTTATACAACAAAATATATTCCACAAATATCTTTATATCTTAAATCAAATTTCATAATACTCTCCCTAAGTTGGAGAGTATATGTCAATCACATCAAACTGGACTTTCAGAAAATCAAATTGTTGTTTTCCCAAAACTTTAGTGAAAACATCCGCCAATTGCATTTTAGTCGAAACATAACATGGTTTGATGATTCTAGCTTGTAACTTATGATAATCCATTTCAATGTGCTTCATACGTTGTGAAGAACTAGGTTAGTTGCTATATGCAATGTTGCTTAATTATCACAATATAAGAATGCTAGTTCGGACAACGAAACTTTCGAATCTTGAAGAATGTATCTCAACCAAGTTAACTCTAAACAAGTATTTGTCATAGCTTGATACTCAGCTTCTACTGATGATCTAGACACATTGGTTTATTTTTTAGACTTCCAAGAAATAATTGAATTTCCCAAAAAGATGCATAACCCAGAAATAGACCGTCTCGTAGTTTGACAACCACTTTAGTTAGAATCACAATATGCTTGTAATCTCAAGTTTTTTTTAGATGGTAGTAGAAGTTCTTGACCAGGAGTACCTTTGATGTATCTCAGAACTTGAAGAGCTGCCTCCCAATGTGGTTCTCTTGGTTCACGCATAAATTGGCTAAGCATACGAACTGAATACTCTATGTAAGGTCTGATAACAGTTAAATATATTAATCTACCATTCAACTATCTATATTTTCTTGGAGCTGGGATCATTCAGCTTATCTATTTTTGTCAAAGAAAACTTCAGATTTTGCTCTATAGGAAATTTTTCTGGACGTGCTCTGGTAAGACCTGTGTCTTGAAGAATGTCTAAAGAAAATTCCTTGTAGACATAAACATTTCTTTTCTAAATCGAGAAAATTCAATGCCTAGAAAATATTTCAAATTCCTTAAATATTTTATAAAGAATTTCTTGAGTAAACAAGTCTTGAGATGTTGAATTTCTTTAAGATCATTGTCTGTCAATAGAATATCATCAACATAGATAACACCTACAGTGAAAGAAATACCTCTACTCTTAAATCAACAGTAATCAGCTTTTGGCGGAGTGTAACCTACATTTGTATTGTGGTAGAGAATATGGAGAACCAATTGCGAGAAGTAGGGGTGTACACCCAACCCGGAAACCCGAGAACCCAACCCGACCCAACCCGAAATATAAGGGTTGGGTTGGGTTGTGTTGGATTTTGGGTTTGGGTTGGGTCCATTTTTTTAACCCGATTTGATTTGGGTTGGGTTCGGGTACCAAAAGAAAATGATTGGGTCAACCCGGCCCAACCCCAAAATATTAAAAAAAAAAAAAAGCCCAAAGGCCCAAAGTCAAAGCCCAATCTACAGTTTGTCTGGTCTCTTACCAAAGCCCAAGCCCAAACCCAAACCTGACATTACACAACCCAATAATTACCTCAGTAGTAAAAGAAATTTCTCTTCCCCTCTATACTATGTGCTGAATTTCTGTTTCCCTCTGTGTTATGTGTTGAGTTCTTGACGGAATAAATTTCTCTTTCCCTCTCTGCTATGTGCTGAGTTCTTGGCAGTAGCACTCTCTGCAATCCATTCCTTTGCAATTCATTTTATTCTGCCATCCATTCCTCTGCAATCATTTCAATCCACTGCAATTCATTTCAATCTATTCCTCTGCAATTCATTTCAATCCATTTCTCTCTATGTAATTCATTTTAATCCATTCCTCTCTCTACGGCAATCCATTCCTCTCTCTACGGCAATCCATTCCTCTCTCTACGGCAATCCATTCCTCTCTCTACGGCAATCCATTCATCCATTTCTCTCCTTACCTCTCTACAATCTATTCATCCATTTTTCTCCTTACCTCTCTACAATCCATTCATCCATTCCTCTCCCTACCTTTCTCGCACACCGTCTTTCTCTCTTTAGTCTCCTGGAATGCTATAACGGGTAAGCTTTTTCTCTTTTTGTTATATCCCCTTGCAAAAACTGATTGTATATTTTAACCTTGATGCATTCTATGATAATTGTTCATATTGAGTTAAATGTTTGAATCATAATAGTTCTATTTTACTTTTTATAGATGAAAAACAATAGTGCAACGGTATGTGCATGTAGCTCTAGTAATTATAATGCATCGAAACCACCATTGGCTTCCCAATCTGAATTTAAGAAGAAGAAACCCAGTAAATCAACAGTGTGGGATCACTTTACAAGATTAGAGAACAATAATAAGAGGTGCAAGTGCAACTATTGTTCTAAGGAGTATGCTTGTGATACTAATTCTTGTGGAACTAGCATGTTATGGAAGCACTTAAAAAATCAGTGTAGGAAGTACACATATAAGGTGGAGGACAAAGGACAAACCACTCTAATTTTTCAACGTTCAATAGATGGAAAGGGTGGTAGTAATATTGTTACTTCATTATTTAGTCAAACAAGATGTAGAGAAGCATGTGCCAAGATGATAATTATGGATGAATTATAATTTAAATTTGTAGAGAATGAGGGTTTCAAATTGTTTTATAGTATTGAATGTCCTAAGTTTGACCCTCCGTCTAACCATTGCTAGAGATATATTTCAGCTCTATCTAGAAGAAAAAAAGAAGTTAGAATGATTTTTTAGTCAGTCATTCCAAGAGGGCTTGTCTTACCAATGACACATGGACTTCGTTGCAAAACATTAATTACATGGTAATCACCGCACATTTTATTGATTCAGAATGAAATTTGCATAAAAGAATTCTCAACTTTTTGTTAGGATCGTACAACAACGCACACGCTCGATCTAGATGAACACAAATAACAGGATAGAGAAGAGTGCAAGGAGAACTCTGGCTAAAAGGATTTTTCTATTGATGACTTCACGTATGTACAGTAAGAGAGAATTACAGAGAATAGAAAGTACATTTTCAAAGCTCTACCGGACGGGATATATATATAGTTCAGTTTACTATATATAGCTTTACGAGATTTAACTATCTACTATATATAGTTATTTACCATATATAGCTTTACTGGATATATCTTTACCATATATAGCTTTACCAAATATAGCTTTACCGGATATAGCCGTTGACCAAGCTATAAATACAGGGAGCAGACTCCATAACCTAAAAATTCTCCCACTTGGAGGCTGATCCTACACCATACCAATTAAGGCTTTGCATAACCTTAATTTTCCAACATCAACACATTTTGTCAGCATGTCTGCTGGATTCTTTGCACCCTCTATCTTCTCCAAACACATATCACCTTCTTCCACTAACCTACGAGTGAAATGGTATCGTCTTCTAATGTGTTTTGTCCTTGAATGATAGACTGGGTTTTTCACCAACTGTATGACACTCTGACTATCTGTATAAAGGATCTTCTTGCACTTCTTCCTGCCTATTTCTTCTAGATAGTCTGTCATCCATTTCATCTTCTTTCCAGCTTCAGTTATGGCCACGTACTCAGCTTCAGTAGATGAAAGAGCAACACATTTCTGAAGCTTGGACATCCAACTCACTGCTGTTCCATCTATAGTGTAGATATATCCAGATGTGCTCTTGCTGGAGTCTACATCTCCACTCAGATCAGCATCCACAAAACCTTGCAGAACTACTTTGCCATTGTCATAACAAAGTGAAGTATTGGATGTACCTCTCAGATATCTCAAAAGCCACTTCACAGCTTCCAAATGTTCTTTCCCTGGATTTGCCATGTACTTGCTAACAACTCCCACTGCATGTGTTATGTCAGGTCTAGTGCAGACCATAGCATACATCAAACTCCCAACTGCAGAAGCGTACGAAACTGATGCCATGTTCTCACGTTCCTCAACTGTCTTGGAAGATTGCCCCTTTGACAATTTAATATAATTTGCCAAGGGGGTAGTCCTGGGTTTAGCGTTATTCATCTTGAATTTGGACAACACCTTCTCAATGTACTGCTCTTGGGATAGATTTAATGTACCAGCAGATCTATCTCGAGAAATCCTCATCCCAAGAATCTGCTTCGCTGCACCTGAATCTTTCATCTCAAATACTGAAGACAAGCTTGCCTTCAGGTGGTTTATCTCCCTCATACTTGATCCAGCAATTAGTATATCATCCACATACAGGAGTAGAAACACATAAGAATCAGTGTATTTCTTGAGGTAGCAACACTGATCCTTTTCACTCCTGCGGAAACCACTCTTGCACATGAAGGAGTCAAACTTCTTGTACCATTGTCTCGGTGCTTGTTTCAGTCCATACAAGCTCTTATTGAGCTTACACACCATGTGCTCCTTGCTTGGAGCTGCAAACCCTTCTAGTTGTTGCATATAGATCTCCTCATCTAGATCTCCATGTAAAAACGCCGTTTTTACATCCATTTTCTCAAGGTGCAAATTCTCCGATGCAACAATACTCAGCAAAATTTGGATAGTAGTTAATTTCACCACTAGAGAAAATATCTCAGCATAATCAATGCCTTTTCTTTGTGAATATCCTTTAATTACTAACCGAGCCTTAAACCTCCTTCTGTCATCTGGTTCAACTTTGATTCTGAACACCCATTTGTTCAACAGAGCTCTCTTTCCTGTAGGTAACTCAGTCAGCACCCACGTATTATTATTTTCAAGTGAGCTCATCTCATCATCCATGGCTTGCTTCCACTTGGTTGAATCTTCCACTTGTAGGGCCTCATCAAAGGACTCTGGTTCTCCTTCGTCAGTCAGCAACAAATAATGTAATGAGGCTGAATATCTATCTGGTGCTCTAATAGTTCTGTATGATCTTCTCAACACCTGCTCAGGTGCAACTTGCTCCACGTCTGGTTCTTCAGCAATAGGATCAGGAGTTTCTTGAGCTTCTGTTGTAACATCACTGCGTGAATTTTCCTGCCACTCAAGTTCAACTCCCACTTGCTTTGTAGTCTCAGAGTTTTATCTTCTCTCTGTCCTTGTACATGACATTTTCATCAAAGGTCACATCGTAGTGTCTTAGGATTTTCATATTTTTCTCATCCCAAAACCTGTACCCGAACATGTCAGAGCCATAGCCTATGAAGTAGCATTTCACAGTCTTAGCATCAAGTTTATCTCTCTTCTCTGGATCAACATGAACATACGCAGTACAACCAAAAGTTCTCAAGTGAGAGTACTTAAGTTCTTTTCCTGTCCATACTTTTTCGGGCAATTTGAACTTCAAGGGTACTGACAGCCCTCTATTAATCAAATATGCTGCTGTGTTCACAACATCAGCCCAGAATGTCTTTGGTAGTCCAGAATGAATTCTCATGCTTCTTGCTCGCTCATTCAATGTTCTGTTCATCCTTTCTGCAATACCATTTTGTCTTGCCTTACCGGGAATTGTTCTTATTAATCTAATTCCCTCAGCTGCACAAAATGTTATAAACTCTGATTTGTTGTACTCTCCTCCATTGTCAGACCTCAAGCATTTGATCTTCAAGCCGGTCTGATTTTTACCTTCAGCTTTCCACTTCTTGAAGGTGGTAAACACATCTGACTTGTGTTTCAAAAAGTAAACCCATACCTTCCTGCTGAAGTCATCGATGAAGGTGACGTAGTACCTTGATTCACCAAGTGATGAAACTGGAGATGATCCCCAGACGTCTGTATGGACCATTTCCAACCGCACTTTCTTCGGTTCTCTAGCAGGCTTTGTGAAACTAACTCGTTTCTGTTTGCCCATAACACAGCTCTCACAAAGACCCATATCGACAGATTTTAAGCCTTCTAAAGCTCCTTTCGCAGTCAGCATCTTCATTCCTTTGACGCTCATATGTCCAAGTCTATTGTGCCATAGACTTGAATTGGAAGCACTCTCAGCGGCAGCAGTCATGTTTATACACTCTGCAGTAGTGTATAAGGTTCCGGATTTTGTGTCACGTGCAATAACCATGGCACCCTTCACAATCTTTCATGAACTCTTTCCAAACTCTGCTGTATAGCCTGTGCTATCCAACTGACCAATAGAGATCAGGTTCTTCTTGAGACCAGGAATGTATCTGACATCTTGTAATGCCACTGATTTCCTGCTGGAGTTTGTATGGAGACATCTCCCTTCCCTTCAATCTCCAGAGTTTTGTTGTCGGCAAGATACACCTTCCCGAAATTTCCTAATTTGAAATCTCGAAACAATTCCTTACTTGGAGACGAATGGAATGATGCACCTGAATCCAAAATCCAGGAATCAACTGGGCTGTCCACACTATGGATTAAAACGTCCTCAGTATCTTCTGTTGTATATATAGAATCATCATCTTCAGATTTATGATTCTGCTTCTTCTTCAGTTTTGTACAATCTGTTCGAAAGTGTCCTTTTCCCCCACAGCTCCAACACGTTACGTTGGGTTTGTTTAGAGATTTTTCCCGGTTCTTTGATTTTGATTGCCCATGTTTGTTTGAGCTTTTTGATTTACTTCTTCCCCTTCGATCAACACTGAGAGCATTGCCTGATGAATCTCCAGTTTCTCGTTTGCGAATACTTTCGCTGAGAACTACATCTCGAATTTCACCAAACTTCAGTTTATCAGATCCTCGGGAACTGCTGATTGCAGCAACAACAGTATCCCATGACTTGGGTAAGGATGACATCAAAATCAACGCTTTAATTTCATCTTCGAAATTAATTTCCACCGAACTCAGTTGACTTATGATCATATTGAATTCATTTATATGATCAGCAACAGGTCCACCTTCAGACATCTGTAGATTGAACAATCTCCGCATCAAATACACCTTGTTCATAACCGATGGTTTTTCATACATATTTGACAGCACCTTCAATAGATCTGACGTTGTCTTCTCCTTGATAATGTTGAACGCCACGTTTCTGGATAGCATCAACCGGATCAGTCCCAAGGCTTGTCGATCCTTGAGCTTCCACTGTTCCGTGGTCATGGTATCCGGCTTCACCCTCAACAGAGGTTCGTGAAGATCTTTCTGGTACAGATAATCTTCAATCTGCATCTTCCAGAAACCGAAATCGGATCCATCGAACTTCTCAATTTCAATCTTTGAACTTTCCATCTTCACAGATCGTGGTGAATTTCGTCTAGCTCTGATACCAGTTGTTAGGATCGTACAACACCGCACACACTCGATCTAGATGAACACAAAGAACAGGATAGAGAAAAGTGCAAGGAGAACTCTGGCTAAAAGGATTTTTCTATTGATGACTTCACATATGTATAGTAAGAGAGAATTACAGAGAATAGAAAGTACATTTTCAAAGTTCTACCGGACGACGGGGTATATATATAGTTCAGTTTACTATATATAGCTATTTACCATATATAGCTTTACTGGAGATAGCTTTACCATATATTGCTTTACCAAGTATAGCTTTACCGGATATAGCCGTTGACCAAGCTATAAATACAGGGAGCAGACTCCATAACCTAACACTTTTGTCAAGTTGGGAACCACAAGGGAGAGACTATTGGCAAGATTATTGAGAGTTGTTTATTGGAATGGAGAGTCGATAAGGTTTTCTCTATCACAGTTGATAATGCAAGTTCCAATGATATAACTATTTCATATATTATGAGAAGGCTTAGAAGTTCGAATTCACTTGTCTTAGATGGAGAAATATTACGCATGAGGTGTTGTGCTCACATAATTAATTTGATTGTGAATGAAGGGCTTAAAGAAATGCATGACTCCATTTTTAGTGTTCGTACTGCCATGAGGTATGTAGATCATCTCCCAGGAGATTGACAAAATTTAAAGATCGTGTTGAATAAGAAAAAATTAAATGTAAAGCACTTGTTTGTATGGATGTGGCGACTCGATGGAATTCCACTTATTTGATGCTTGATCATGCCTTGAAATTTGAAAAAGCTTTCAAAGTATTAGAGGAGGGAGGAAGAATCAGATTTTGTTGATTATTTCAAAGAGGGGGATCATGGAAACAAAAGAATAGGGCTACCAACCATTGATTGGAAAAATGTTGCAGTGTTTGTAAAGTTTTTGAAGGTTTTCTATGATGTCACTACGAAGATAAGTGGTTCTTTATATGTGACTTCTAATTCTTATTTTCATGAACTTTGGGGTATTCGAGAACTTTTAATTTAGTGGAGTACAAATGTGAACTCTCTTTTAAGTAACATGAGTTCAAATATGAAAGTTAAGTATGACAAATATTTGGGCTCAGTGGAAAGAATTAATAAGTTGATATTCATAACAGTGGTACTCGATCCTCGTTACAAATTGGATTACATATCATTTTGCTTTTCGAATATTTATGAAGATGCTATGGCTAAAGTGATGGTGGATGGCATAAATAATTATTTAATTCGTTTGTATGATTACTACAAGTTTTATGATAATGTTCAAGATCATCATCAATCTGAATCAAGACTCACTTCTAAGTCCATGAGTATGGAGATGGACACAATTGATGAAGAGAATTTGAGTGGTTCAATATTAGTATTATCAAGATACAAACGAAGAAGAGAAGAGCAAGTTAAAGAATGATGTGGATCGATATTTATCTGATCCTAGTGAAAAACTTGATGATAATTTTGATGTTTTGGCATGGTGGAAAGAAAATGAGTTTAAGTATAGAGTTTTATCGAAAATTGCCCAAGATGTTTTGGTCGTTCTAGTGTCGACTGTATCTTCTGAATCAACATTTAGTACGGGTGGGAGGATTCTTGATTCTTTTAAGAGTTCTTTGACACCTAAAACAGTGGAAGCTCTGATATGTACACAAAATTGGATCGGTAGAAAATCAGTATCGTTAGATATTCCTCACAAACTTGAAGATTTGGAGATTTGTTCTCAGATTGAGACAGGTAACTCCAAATCAATTTATTGTCTATTTGTTAAGATTATTATGTATTGTTATATCATAATTTATATTTTATTTTCAGATGATTTAAGATTATTTTATTTTTCAGATGATTTAAGACCTTCAAGTTCCACCAACGTCATGCAAGAATAATTATTTTTCAACGTAAGTAAAATATTTGAAGTTACACTATGCTTTATCAAAACAATCTTAAAACGGTACTAACTTTCAAGATGCTATTTTTCTTTTGTAGGAATTAAGAATGCAAGAGAGGGTTGGATAATTTAAAATTTTTAAATATTTTGTGGAATGTTGTAACTTTGGAATTAATTCATTGAATATTCTTTACATATTTATAGGTGAATTTTTAGGCATTTTGTTGAATGATTATATATTGTGAATGTAGATAATTTAATTAGATGTGGTAACTTTAGAATTGATTCATTGCATATTCTTTATATATTTAGAGGTGATAATATGGATGCAATAGAGAGTTTGATATTTTTGATCTACAACTTAGAGGTAGTAATTGTTTTATCATTTAGGTCATACAAATTAATTTTTTTAAAATTTTTTTTGGACCAACTTGAACCCAACCCGAAAATAGAGGGTTGGGTTGGGTTGAAATTTTTTTTGGGTTGGGTTGGGTTACTAATCCAACCAACCCGAACTTTTGGGTTGGGTCAAAAAAATCCTCCAACCCAACCCAACCCGGACCATGTACACCCCTAGCGAAAAGCATGTTTCAAACCCATAAAGAGACTTATGTAGCCGACATATTGTATTCTCCCCCTATTGGCGAAGTCCTAGTGGTAAAGACATGTAGACTTCCTCGTTTAGAATACCATGGAGAAAGACATTTTGAGTGAACCATTTTTTAGCAGCAATAGTGAGTAAGCAACGAAGTGTAGTAAGTTTCGCTGTAGGAGAAAATATCTCTTTGTAATCAATACCTTCAACCTGAGTGTATCCCTTTGCTACTAGCCGAGCTTTATAATGTTCAGCAAAACCATCAGAGTTGTATTTAACCTTGTACACCCAACGACACCCAATAGCTTTATGGCCAGGTTGTAGAGAAACGAGAGAGCCAGTATGATTACATTCCAAAGCTATGATTTCAGTATTCGTAGTCTGTTGCCATAATAGGTCGCCAACTTCCTCATCATAGGTTTTATGTTATGTCTGGGCTGTAATAAGAGTTAGAAATTCACATTAAGTAGAAGAAAACTAAGAGAATGAAAGGTAAAGATGAAGGGGATACCTGGTGCCAGTGCTGGGACTTGAGTTAGAGGTTAAATGATTGGTTGTAGAAGCATCTCATAACCATTATGCCAAGTTGGAGGTTGTTTGATACGACTAGAACGTCGGAGTAGAACTGATGTATTAAGTGGGATAGGATCAGAATTAGTGGGTGAATCTGGAGAAGGAACAAAGGTGAAGAAGATGACGAAATTATGAGGAAAAGGGATGTTTGAATCATGGTGTGGTAAAATGGGAGTTGAAGGAGCTTATGTCAAAGTTTGTGAAGCTGGTGAAAAAGGAAAATCATTTTCACAAAATTTAACATCACAACTGAGAAAGAATTTATGAGACTGTATGTCCTACAACGTGTAACCTTTGTGACCACTAGGATATTCTACAAAAACACAGGGAATTGTCCGAGACTAAAATTTTTGTTTAGGATGTACTACAATTGCATAACACTTACAGCCAAAGACTTAAAGATGATGAAATGTAGGTGGTCGTTTGTAAAGTACTTCAAAGGGTGTCTTGTTAGATAACAATGGTGATGATGTTCTATTTATATGATAAACAATAGTTAAACTGCACTATCCCCAAAACTTAAGTGGAACATGTGATTGAAAGAGAAGAGACTTAGCTACATTTTGGATATGACAATGCTTACGTTCTACGACTCCATTTTGTTGTGTAGTATAGATACAAGTGTGCTGAAATTCAATGCCACAAGAAATAAAAAAATGGTTGCAAAGATAGGAACTAAGTCTCATTGTCTGATCGTACTATCTTGATAGTAGTGTGAAATTGGGTTTGAATGAATTTAATAAAGTTCATTAAAAAATGTTGTACTTCTGATTTATGTTGGATAAGAAAAACCTAAGTACATTGAGTAAAATCATCAACAATAGTGAGAAAAAACGCAAACCAAAATGTGTAGGAATTTTACAAGGTCTCCAAACATCACAATGTATCGGATCAAAGGCAGAATGTGTTGTTATTGAGCTTCTTGGAAAAGACAACCTAGTTTATTTTGCTAATGGGCAAATACTACCGTTATGAGAAAAAGTAGCATTATCAAGATGCAATTGATCAGCTAGAAATTTAAAGAGAGAAAATGAAGGATGACCTAGGCCTAGATGCCACAAATCAGATGACTGAGATACTTCATTTGCTGAAGGTTTGATTGGAGATAAAGAAATATGGTAAAGACCTCCAAATTTTTTACCCGAGCGAATCATCTTCCCCATAGTTAAGTCCTGCATAACACAAGAATTAGGATAGAAGGTGACAAAACATTTCAAGTCATTGGTAAGTTTGTTGATGAACATCAAGTTCAAATTGAGTGAAAGCACACATAAAATATTGTTTAATTTAAGGTCAGGATTGAAGGAAACATTGTAATAGGTGACACATGTGTTTTCCCTCCATTAACCAAATTTAGTGTAGACATGATTGGAGACTTTGGTTCAGTCATAACAAAAGTTTTGGATATTATATGATCCGTAGCTCCACTATCAAAAATCCATAAATGAGAAGTAGTAGAGTTAATGGATATTGCAAACACCGTAAACAAACCTGTAGTATTGAAGTAATTGTTAGAATTACCAGAAAGACGATGATTGAGTGTAGATAAGTCTTGTGCTATCTGTTGTAACTGCTCACAAGAGTAATTTGGAATGGAATGATGTGATTGTTCTTCTATATTTAGTTGATAAGTATCAGTCATATTTGCAGATGATCGATATTCACGGTTGATGCATTGATTAACTTGTACTGCTCTGTACCATATTAAGAATGAGAAATAGAAGTGAGATTGAAAGTACAATTGTCATTAATCTTATTTAAATAAGATACAATCTATCCATTAACTTCTGAAAATAGGAAAAAAAAATACCATTAACCCACTCTAAACACAAACAAGAGAAAATATATTATTAACTTACCCCTAAAAATAACTGAAAAAATATTAACTATTTGAGGGATATTATTAACATTTGAAAGACAAATATAAAAAACACACTTTTGAACACTATGGGCAACAAACTTCACATTTATTAAGCCATTTGAGGTAATTAAGGTAAGAAAAGGAATTTGTTTATTACGTACCTAGCTGTAGTTATATCCGCTCACATCCAGCCATGAAAATCAGGTAAATTTCTTTCTTAATAAGTTGGAAGGAATCTAAGAAAAAAAAAATATGGTGAGGAAACCCATGGGAATCAACTTCCAAAGAAATTGTACTCTCCCGAACATTTCTCTCCAGCTCCAACAACAGCGACAACTTCATTACTACAAAAATGGTTATTGGAACAAGTGTGACCAAATACAAAACGCACTCCGCTGATACCATGTTGGTTGATTTCATTGTGAGGATGACCGCCACAGCGAATGCAATCATCGTGCTCACCATCGTCAAGAACAACAGATTGAATTCCAAGGACAATTGGATTGACAATTCTTGTCGAAAAGTAGCGATCTCAAAAGGCGAGGTCAAGATCAAGAGAACAGAACCAAGGAGGAGAACGATGAGATGAGGGAGATGATGTCTAAGACGGTGAACAACATGTAGATAGGGTCAAAGAGGAGAACCAGAGCGCCAGTTTTGGAGTTGAGTCCACCAGGGACAGTGAAGGCAGCGACGAAGGCGATAGTGGCCATGAGGACAGTGACAGTAGAGCATGACTCGTTGGTTTTCTTGATCCATTCTTTGCCATTGTCAAGCATATCCTTGTGAGTTTCATTGAGAACTCTTGGGGTTTCCATTGCTTCTTGCTATAATGCATGTTGTAAAGTAGCGGAAGCACTTCGTGGACACGCTCGAACTACTCGAGCTCATTGCATCATTAACCTAATAAGTTTCCACGGGTTTATTATAGGCCTCTAAGAAATTCAAGTCTAGTTCAAATATCCCTCGAGTGTTATCTCACACTAGACTAGAGTCTTTCATGAGCTAATCTATTTGTGTAGTCCCTCATCTCCTCTCAGAGTGAGTTTCCTCCACACATAATAGTAGCTCCTCAATATACTATTTATGTAGCATCTCGGCCACTCTTAGGGCGAGTTTATTCTACACACAATAGTATATCCTCAATCAGCTACCTATGTAGTACCTCAAGGCGAGTTATTATAAACACAATAGCGATTTCTCATGTTATCTATTTAGTGTCATCTCTCGTCCCCTCTCGAGATGACTTATACCCTACACATAGTAGTGAGTCTTCGGGTCACTATTTATGTAGTCCCTCGTTCTCTATCAAGGAGGGCTATATCCTACACATACAGTGACTCCTCAATTAGTTTTGTACGCGACACCATCTTGCATTTATTAGGTTATTAGGCGTCTAGGTGGATTAGGTCACATCTTGCATTTTAGGTCCCTCGGAGTTAGCTCCTCGTGACTAAGCCAAATCTCGGGGTGCATCTAGGTCTCTAATCGCCACTCATTATCCTAGAATGCTCAGTGTCACAACCTCATCGAGAGAAAGTAGGAGGTGACCCCCACACATCAAGACAAACAAGGGATGAGTCTCAAGTAGTGCCCATCCGGCCACGTGCGAGACAAGATTGAGAAGTTTCATGATGCGACCAAGAAGGATGATGCATAATCTAAAACACCAATAGTGTGCATTGAAAATAAACCGAGGCACACATAAAGTTTGAGAGAATAAGGCGACATGAGTGACGAAGACAAGCACAAAGAGGGCCAGGTAGGGCCCTGAGCCATAACCTCAGAAGTCAGAGTTTCAATATGAGTATCGACATGCTACTCGATAATTAAGTCTGTTGATATGAAAGATGAAACCTCACCAAATTTGGTGTCAAAAAGATACTTGACAAACTATGCATGAGGTCGTATGTCCGCTCGCCAAAAAACATCTACTTGAAAAGGATTTAAAATGCCTCAAAATGTACTATAGGGGGCATGGTGTTCGCATTCTACCACCTCTGGATCCTATAGCCTAAGCGAGCTACTCTGTGGCACATGCGTGTGTCATAGCGTGGACGAGCATCACAGATGAGCAGTCTCAGGCGTTTTCCTTTGAAAAAAATCTTTCAAGGATAAGCTTGATGGCATGGGTGTGCCAGTATTGTCCCCCAACCCATTTTTTGGAGGTTGGATTATGCGCCCGCTATCAGGAACGTATGCCATAAATGATTTAGCATGGACATGAGAGAGTTTGATGCTCGAGTGAACCCAAATGGATGGATGTTCGAGAAGTTTCGATGAGATGATTGACGCATGAGTCAGTTCCCAACGGATGTGTTCGAGCAAGCCAAGATGATCGATGTCTCGAGACATGAGATGACATCACGATGCATGGGTTGTGTTGTTGAGAACCAAGATTACAATGAGATGTGACATTGCTATGATGCAATGATTAATCTTGCACGCACGAACAACGTGTATGGTCGAATAAGCTTGGATTCCACACAAGTGATGTTCAGCTGACGAAGGCAAACCTCGTTGACGGTTTGACGAAGCCACAAAGCTGGACGAAAAATGAATATGGGGCTTGAGTTCTCCTTAAAGCTTGTCATGAGCCTGTTAAGATCACAATGTCGCACGATTGAAGATGTACAACTGTGACACTTAACATACTGGAAACATATTGACCTAAGACATTGCATAACACTCTTGTTCTAACCACCATTTTCTACAACTTATGAGGCTTGCCTATCTTATAAGGTTGATCATTAGTGTCCTGGGATGAGGCGCGACCTCACAAGTAAAACTGAGGGGACAGTGTAGTTGGATCTGAATCAATATCGCAATCTAAACATCACCCGTGGAGGTTAGCTGACAACCCTCCCACAGGACCATACTACAACTATAATCGGGAGGTTACGATCTCCTGCGTGCCGATCAGCTACTAAGTCATACTACATTGTCTCACACTCACCCATACAGAGACACATTTCTACGGCTCAGGGGTCCTGTACAAGAGACCCCTTAGCTAACCAATAGGTTGGGGCACAAATCACACTACCCTGTCTGGCTCTGCCGAGCTCAACGATCTCAGTATCGGAGTTCAGTCTCAACGGTAGGGTATCAGAGCAGAGAGGGAAGTGGAGGCTCTAGTGGCACTATCCACGTTGCACAAGTCTGGCGGGCTACCTCGGTTGTCTACAGTTACCGTGGTGTCCTACTAGGTCTTTCTAGGGTGGATCATGGTGGCTTAGACTTGGACTTATTCATCTTTAAGATTCTCACATAAGGACTTTCAAACTTGCTGTGGTTAGGAATACTGGTGTCTAGGTCTGCTGGTCATCGTTTTGCAGGCCTGAATGCACGATATTCTAAAGGTATCCTGTTCTTGGTCTTTGTTTAGCTTACTTAGTCTCAAGCGCCATAGTCTAGGCTCGTACTTTCTTCCTATTCACAACAAGAAAGACAACACAAGCAATCATGGGCTGGAGTTAACATGCAGCAGTTCATGCAATATTAACAAACAAGCTCGATGAGAAGATAACGTCCATATTTACCCAGAGCGCAGACTTCACAAATTTCTCTTATATATTATCATGCATACAATATCAAATTCTCATTCTAAAGTGAAGTCATAGTCAATATAGTTACCATTGATCTTCTTATTTAATTCATTTCCATGGCTTACAAACTAATATGCTAGGTCTAGCTAGCTAGGATTATCAGTTTGACAGTATGCATACTTATTCTAAACGTTTCCTACAAGTATTGCTCATGGGAATCCATATTATGTCTTACTTCTCTTATGTGTGCCTTCCCAATTCTTGGTTGATTAGTCGTAGAGTAGTAAAAAAATTACCAAATTCCTATATAGGCACCTAATTCAAAGTCAAATAGCATTATCATTGAAACCAGGGTGAAATCTGGCAATCGAACGAAAAAAGGGTGAGAATAGGGGCTTCACGTGCCCCCACTCTCCCCCTCCGCACCCCTATGTATTGGGCACAAGCGCGGGCAGTGTGCGGGCAATGGCGCACTTCAAACCTTAGCGAACGCAGACTTACCCTTTGAATTTTGTGGTTGTGACACGTGGCGCATAAGGAGTGGTGAGTCGTTGGGTTGGACCGCAGGTCGGTTTGGCGATTCTCAGATGCAGCTCATTTCACGTGAGGGTTTCAATTCTAGGTCAACCCGAATCCTCGCGCATTGACGCGTGTCGACAGGCTGGCCAAACATGTTTCTCTATTGGAACATGCTCTTGCTATGTTTATGGAATTGATGAATAGAGTGTTTAAGGAATTCCTAGACACCTTTTGTGATTGTATTCATTAACGACATCCTGGTGTATTCTAAGTCTGTAGAGGAGCACCATGAACAACTGAGAAAGTTTTAACCCTATTAAGAGCCTACCAGTTGTATGCCAAATTCACGAAGTGCGAGTTTTGGCTGCAGCAAGTGGTCTTTCATGGTCACGTGGTGTCCACTCAAGGAATAACTATGGACCCACCTAAGATCGAAGCAGTTTTGAAATAGCCTAGACCAACCACCATCACTGAAGTAAGGAGTTTACTAGGTCTAGCAAGCTATTACAAAAGGTTTGTACAAGATTTTTCTAAGATCCTAGCGCACTGACACCGTTAACCAAGAAGGGAAGACCCTTTGTTTGGACACAAGAGTGTGAGTAGAGTTTTCTAGAACTGAGAAAGAGGTTGGTCACTACGCCTGTACTTACAGTGCCTGATGGATTAGGTGGACTTGTGGTTTACACTGACGTCTCAGGAAAAGCGTTAGGGTGTGTACTCATGTTAAAGAGAAAGGTGATAGCTTATGTCTCTAGACAGTTGAAAGTGTCCAGCCACGATCTGGAGCTAGTAGCTGTGGTGTTCACATTAAAAACCTGGCGTCACTACCTGTGTGGGGAGAGGGTTCAGGTGTATACCGATTACAAGAGCTTGAAGTGTTTGTTTACACAAAAAGATTTGAACATAAGACAGCGAAGTTGATTGGAACTGGTTAAGGACTATGACATTGAAATACTTTACCACCTAGAAAAAGCCAACGCAATGGCAGATGACTTGAGCAGGAAGACAACCCACACATCCGCTTAGATCACAAAGCAAAGGAACTGATACGCACCTCAGCAAGATATGGTATCAGTAGGAGACTGAGAGACCAGAGGGATACTAGCTTCTTTTGATGGGGGATTGATATGGTAGAACCAACTAGGCGTGCCTTGAGATGAGAAAATTGTATAGGAAATCTTGACTGAGGCTCATGAAATGTCCTATATGTTCAACCATGGAAGAAATAAAATGTATCAAGACTTGAAGTGTAGCTATTGGTGGCTGGATAAAGATGGATGTAGCTGAGTATGTGAGTCGGTGTTTGACCTGTCAACAAGTAAAGGTCCCGAGACAACGACCAGTATGGTTATTGCAACCGCGGAATGTGTCAGCGTGGAAATGGGAGGAAATAAGCATGGATTTCATCTCGGGTCTACCAAAGACCCAATGGGGATTCAATATCATCTTGGACATTGTGGATAGAATGACCAAGATATCCCACTTCATTCTAGGAAGGGTCACTTATTGAGTAGACCAATGAGCCCAGTTATACGTCAAAGAGATATTCCGTCTGCACGGCGTGCCAGTGTCCGTTGTGTCTGATCAGGATGTTAAGTTTACTTCTAACTTTTGGAAAGGTTTGCAAAAGGCGTTAGGAACACAACTCAAATTCAGTACGGCATTTCACCCTCAGATAGATGGGCATAAGAGAGACTTAATAAGACCCTAGAGGATATGTTTAGGACGTGTGTTATAGACTTTACAAGTTGTTGGGATGAACACCTGGCCCTTATGGAATTCGTCTACAACAATAGTTATCAGACAACTATTCAAATTGCACCATTTGAAGCTCTATATGGGTGAAGGTGCAGAACCCCAATATTTTGGGAGGAGGTAGGCAAGAAACAGCTTCTGGGGCTGGAGTTGGTACAAAATAATAATGCGGCAGTACAGAAAATTAGACACAGAATACTCTCTATACAAAGTCAGCAAAAACGTTATGCAGACTCTCGTAAGAAAGACCTTGAGCTTGCAGTGGGTGATCACGTCTTCCTGAAAGTAACCCCCATGATAGGAGTGCTGAGGTTTGGGAAGAATCGCAAGCTGAACCCAAGCTCATGAGCCCCTTTGAAATCCTAGAAAGGGTACGGCCCGTGGCATACAGACTGGCATTACCACCCACCCTCGCCGCTGTGAACAATGTATTCCTTGTGTCTATGTTGAAGCAGTACACTCTGGATCCCACTCACATCATTGATCATGAAACACTTCCCCTCCGAGAGGATCTATCGTACATATAGAAACACTCAGGATAATGGCACGTGACTTGAGAAAATTGCACAAAAGGGAGATTAACTTAGTCAAAGTCCTATAGAAAAACTATCGAGACAACGAAGTCACCTTGGAACGTGAAGATGACATGAAGAGGTCTTACCAAGAACTCTTTCAGAGAGAATTAACTTTCGGAGATGAAAGTTCCCAAAGAGGGGAGAATTATAACACCCAAGCTTAGGAGGTCGAGGAGACCGAGGCTCGATTCGATGAAGAAGGAAATTATGCTGAGGATAGCTGTGAGGTTATAATTAAAAAAAAAAAAAAAGAAAAAAAAGAAAAAAAAAATCAAAGTCAGACTAGGGGCAAAACAGTCATTTTGCCCCTACTCCTACTCGAGGGGTCTCACGGGTTTGGCCAAAAGAAGAAAGAGAAAGAAAAGAAAAAGAAGAGGATTAGGGTTTTGGAAGAAAGACAAGAGAGAGATTTTGGCAACCACAAATCCGTCGTTGGAGATCGACATAAGGAAAGAAACTTCGAATCGAGACTTCTCTCAATGCTAGAAGAGATGTTTGAGTGATGGATTGGCCCATTCCGACAAGAAACATTAGAACGAAAAGAGGTATGGTTATGACATTTTTGTTTTGATTTTACTTAGATCTGAGAAGTTTCTTTAGCGATAGATCTAAAAATTTTGAAGTGATTAACAATAAGAGAGTTTGCACAGATTTCTTGGAGAAAACTAGGGCGAAAGTCGTTGTCCAATTTGGAAAACGACAAACTTGTCAAGAACAGAAACATGAGTTTTTCCGCATCTTTGAACGTCCTTATTTCATTTTGTGTTGGAGTAAAAAATATAAGAAAAATACGACGGCGTAGGTAGATAGAACTCTACCCCTTTGGTGAAGAAAACACGTCGATTTGAGTTGTGTGCATTAAGTTACGAAAAATGGAAGAAATAGATTGAAAATGTGAAGAAGCTAACATTATGGAAATTTGGAAACATGCAGGAGAAAGAAAATCATCGCCACGCATCGCCCAACGTACAGAGGAGCACTGCAAGGCCAGTTAGCGACATGTGGAAGCATTCACCTATAGAAATTCATTTGTCCTGCCTGTCGACACACGTTGGTACGCGAGGATTCGGGTCGACCCAGAATTGAAACCCTCACTTGAAACGAACTGCATGCGAGAACTGCCAAACTGACGACTCACCACTCCCTGTGCGCCACATTTCACGACCATACAATTCAAAGGGTAAGTGTGCTCTGTTGGGTATTGAAGCACACCACTGTCAGCACTAACCACGCGTGTGCCCTCGCTTGGGGGTATGTGCCAATGCATGGGGAATTAGGTGCCCGTAAATCCCCTATTCTCACCTGTTTTATGCTTAATTTCCAGTTTTTTGCCCCAATTTCAATGTTAATGTGTTTTACTGTGAATTAGGTGCCTGCAGAGGAATTTTGTAATTTTTGGACTCTTCTACCACTAATCAACCAAGACTTACGAAGGCACACGTCAGAAAAGTAAGTCACCATTTCGATTCCCACGAGCAACACTTGTAGAAAATGCTTGGAATAAGTGTGCATGCTATCAAACTCATAATCCTAGCTAGCTCTACCTTGCATATTAGTACGTAAGCCATGAAAATGAATTAAATATAATCAATGGTACCAAGGTATGATTGACTATGTGATATTGTATGCATGATAAAGAAGGGAGAGAAATTTGTGAAATTTGCACTCTGGGTAAAGATGGACGTTAAATTCCGGTCGAGCATGTTTGTTAATATTTCATGAACTGCTGCATGTTAACTCCCGTGCATGATTGCTTGTATTGTCTTTCTCGTTAACAATAAGAAGAAACTACATGATTGCTTGTATTGTCTTTCTCGTTAACAATAAGAAGAAACTACGAGCCTAGACTAGGGCGCTTGAGACTAAGTAGGCTGGACAATGACTAGAATTGGATACCAAGTATTCAGGCCCACAAAACGATGACCAGCAGACCCAGACCCCAGGATTCTAGACCACGACAAGTTTGAGAGTACTTGCATGAGAATCCTATGTGAGCTTATAACCTTGACTTAGTAGAATAAGTTACTAACTTTAGGAGAATTGTTAGTAGAATAAGTTACTAACTTTAGGAGAATTGTTAGTAGAATAAGTTATTAACTTTAGGAGAATTGTTAGTAGAATAAGTTACTAACTTATGGAGACAGGAGAATTGGTAGTAATTGCCAAATTGTGGACTAAGTAAGTTTTGTGGTTGTCAACTAAGTTTTATGCTTTAGTTGGGAAGATCGTTAGTGGTTCTCAACTTGAGGAGAAAGTTTAGGAAGCTAGTTAGTGCTTTCTTCACTATAAATACTCATGAGATGTATGCTTTTTCACAACAACAAAAAAGAGAATTGAAAAGCTAAGTGCTCAAACTTTCTTTGCTCCAAAAGATCTCTCCCCTCAAGGTGTTCCTTTGCCTCTTCTACTTGTTTCGACATATTTCCGATCTAGGGTCACATCCAAAATTTGGTATCAGAGCTCCCAGGACGCCGAAACAAATGTCGTCACCATAAAAAGTCATCGGAGGAGAAGTGACAACGATAAAGAGCGAAAAGGAGGGGAGTGTAACGCTTTAGTACCCGTTACCCACGAAGAGTAACTACGCAGCATGGTCGATAAAGATGTGTGTCAACTTACACGTATAGGACGAGTGGGATGCCATCGAGCATGGTGACGTTGAGAAACGTAAGGAGAAGATGGTTTTTGCTACCATCTATCAAGCAGTCCCAGAGGGCGTTCTTCTCATTTTGGGAGAGAAGGACTCAACAAAGACTGCGTGGGAGGCACTGCAAACAATGCATGTGGGTGTGGAACGTGTCAAAGAAGAAAAGGCGCAGACCTTGAAGAGTGAGTTCGAGGCTATCTGCATGAAGTACGGTGAGTCAATAGATGACTTTGCCATGAAGGAGGCAAATCTCACACTCATGCAAGATCTAGAACCCACATTGATGTTGGCAAAGAAGATGCCCAACCTATTGACGATTAACGAAGAAAAGGTTAGGGCGAAGCTTCTCACAAAAGAAGAAGACCGAGTAGAGACCAACATGTGGTACCTTGACAATGGAGCAAACAACCACATGATCAAAGATTGAACAAAGTTCAAGGAGCTTGATGAGTTCATTAAAAACATGAAGTTTTGCAATAGATCAATTTTACCGATCCAAGGCAAAGTATCCATTTTATTCTAATGTCAGAATGGTGATGAAAGTTTACTGACCAAGTTATACTATATCCAAACTTAAAGAGTAACATTATCAGTCTTGGTCAGATGACGGAAGAAGGAAGCAGAGTGGAGTTATCTGGCATGTTCCTAAAGATGTTCCATAGAAATAGAACCTTGTTGATGAAGGTAAAATGATCGCATAACCACATGTACAAGATACTATTGGAGACTAGCTAGCCTACCTCTCTATTGAAGAAACTTGCAGACCCAACTTGGTTATGGCATGCAAGACTTGGGCACATGAACTTTCAGACGCTAAAAATTATTGGAGAGAAGAAGATGGCTACCGGGCTACCCAAAATCCTACACCTGAACCAGCTATATAAAAGTTACCTAGTCTCCAAACAAGCAAGACTGTCGTTCCTAGCTCAAACTCGTTTCCGTGCTGAGCAACCACCGCAACTTATTCATGTAGATTTGTGTGACTCGATCACTCCATCATCGATTGCTGGTAATAATTATTTTCTCTTACTTGTTGACAATTACAATCGTTGGATGTGGGTGTACATGCTCAAAGAAAAAGGAGAGGAATTATGTCATCACCGGTGACAATGAAAGGCATGATAGACTCTATAACAAGAGAGCTCAGGTGAGGCACTAAAGGATCCACAAAAGAGGATGGACCAAAGAAGTTTTGTTCTCTTGCTAAAATTCATGCGGATACACTTGAAGAAGAATTGGATTTCGATGATTTAGTGTTGCTTGCGGCTGAGGAGTTGACAATGTAGAAAGAGGCCATGCAAAAGGAACTTGAAGCCATTGAGAAGAACAAGACGTGGGCACTAACAACTAACCATTCGGACATAAACCCATCAGTTTGAAGTGGGTGTTTAAGTTGAAGAATAGTGAAGGAAATGTCATCAAGCATAAAGCAAGATTCATGGTGAAGGGATACGTGCAACGACAAGGAGTTGATTTTGAGGAGGTTTTCGAGCCTGTGACTAGACTGGACACTGTAAGGTTGATTCTTGCCCTCGCAACTCAACATGAGTGGGAGATCCATCACTTGGACATAAAATCAGCATTCCTAAATGGTGACCTCCAAGAAGAAGTGTATGTTGCCCAACCTGAAGGGTTTGTCATCAAAGTCGAAGAGCACAAAATGTACAAGTTGTCAAAGGCCCTCTACGTTTTACGGCAAGCACCGAGGGCATGGAACATACGTCTGGACAAGAGCTTAAAAGAGTCTAAACTAAATGAAGTGTTTACAAGAACAAGCACTGTATACAAGAAATGATGGGGTTGAAACACTCATCGTTGGCATGTACGTTGATGACCTGATTGTCACTGGTACAAGTGTGGAAGGCATCAAAGAGTTCAAACAACAAATGATGAAAGAATTTGAGATGACTGATCTCGAGTTACTCACGTACTACCTTGGTATTGAAGTGGATCAAAGGAAAGATTGCATCATATGCAAAAGAAATAAGCCTATGCTAAGAAGTTGTTGTAGCAAATTAAGGTGACAGAGAGCAACCCGACCAAATATCCCATGGAAGCAAAGTTACAACTCGGGAAAGATGTTGAAGGAAGCTTGGGAATTCCACTAAATATAGGCGTGTCATCGGTGTTAGCTTTTTGGCCTTTAATCTCAAATTAATTAATTTTAATTAATTAATTAATTGACGTTTTGATGATAATAAACCTACATTCAATTATTAACAATTTACAGTATTTTGAATTGTCCACAGTGTAAGGTTGGGAACAACGATTTCAACGCCTTTTTTGGTTCACTCAAATCAGAGCTAAAACGAAGAAGTTTAAGTTGAAACAAGATACCCGACGTGATGGTGTGACGACAAAATTGACATCATGGACCAATCGAAGTATGACGTAACTTTGGTAGAGTAACAATAGTGGAGTTTTCAATCACTTTTAAATTGAAATAAAATTATTTGAATTATAAAAACAAGCCGTTACCTACCTTATTTTCATTAATATTTTTTTATTATATTATTACATTTATATATATATATATATATATATATATATATATATATATATATATATATATATATATATATATATAAACATGTGGTCCACATTTTTTCAAGATAAATTAAAAAATATGTATATATTATTTTTCATGGTCTACGTTTAAGTTCACTTTTTAGCGGTTGGGCGGTTCGTGTCCATTCCTATTTTTAGCGGTTTGTGTCCATTCTTATTTTTCTTCAATGGTATCTAAAATGCTATTGTGTGATCTCACAATAGTGCTAGATAGGCTATCATTGAGCACAGCTCGACCTCTTCAACAATTAGTACTCAAGATGTCCTCAACGTACTGAAGGCCATCTCATGGGACCCAATGTTTATTCTCTCAGAGCTACAACTCATTCTCTACCAAGTCGTGTCAAAATGATATCAAGTCGTGTCAAAATGATACGAATGTAGACCCTCGTCCATTTGGACATTATGCTATTAAGCACTCGCTAAAGCTCCTTAATAACTCTCTACACTACACGATAAATCATAGGAGTTGACTTGCAAGTTCACCCTATTCGTCCTTGCTGATAACTCTCCAGAAGCAGAGTTATATTGTGCTATTTAGTCATAATTTTGCACAACATACTTATCACTTTTGCATTAGTTTTTTCCTTTATACTTATTATTTAGTATGAAATAGTTTATTGTGGTCTAATATGAAAAGGGACCGAAATTGCATAAATCTAGCCTCCTATACTCAGACTGATTTTATTGGACAAAAAGTAGCATACCCTTTATGCTAAACCATTAGACCATAACCAACCTATAAGCAATTTTGTTATTGATAACATGTCTGGACCAATTTGCTAACCATGTGCTAAAGCAACTCTGTAATCAATTTTTGTCGTAAAAATTACCTAGGGAGATGTATATTTACGGCAGTAAAAGTGGTAGGGTGTAGTGTGGAAGAAGAATAGAACACAAGGAGTTTGAAGAAGGTACAAATTCACTTTAAAAATTTGAAGAATCTGTTTTACTTTGTATTTTGCACGATTGTCAAAGTGATTAAAGAAAGAGAATACAAACTTTATCACTACAAGAAGAAAAGAAAAAGAGGCCTTGTGAAGTTAAAATCTTGAATACAAGGATCAAAATTGTGAAGTTGAGTTTAAAGTTTGATACATATAATGTTAAAATTTATGATGCCATAATTTAATCCCGATCCCTATAATGCTTGCAACTTCATCCGCTACTTCAATCATGCAAATATTCACTTCTGAAGTTTTAAATGATATTTCCTTAATCAAATCAGCTTGTAACACATGAAATGATGGTTAAACCGAGTCTATTCAATTTTGTAGATGAAGAATGAATGCTTGTTGAATCTTCTTGGTGAACTTATATGTTTATGGTTTTCTACTTTAAAATGACGTCAACATGCATTTGATATCGAACTCAATTTGATCTAGGATTTTTAAATGTTAAGTTATTACAGTTGGTATCCGACCTAATAGATAGATTCTATAGTCAGCTTAAATCATAAGCAATGGTGTGTCTTCATAGCAATGCAACGAACTCTTGTCGTTATCAAGTATGTCTTGAAAAAGGAAAAATAATGTATTATATTTACATTATGTATCGAAATTGAGCATGCATGTAAAAATATGCCGATAAGATAATGATGAAAGTGAAACTTGTATGAATCTAATTCTAGTTGACAAGTCATTTCGATGCCACGGAGAGGAAGAGATGGAGGCAAGGACCCAAATATCCCATCTATAGAAAGCTCCACTGAGGAACAAGCTGATCCAAATAGAGATGTCCTAGAGATATCTGTGTTTATCTAACTCGGGAAAGTTTCCTAGCTAACTTGGGACCCTTGACTATTTGATGCGATGTCTAATGATCCAGTGGTGACAATGTTGTGGTTTTCATTGGTAGAGAATATATTTTTATTAAAATATCATCACTAGCCCAATAGGGTTGAGATTATTAACTGTATGAGCCAATTTTATATTTATTTTAGGAAAATGATTTAGGTATTTTAGGAACAAAGATACCTATATATTTTAGGAAAATGATTTAGGCATTTGAGGGATAGAGATATATAAATATTTTAGAAAAAAAGAGATAGATATTTTAGGAAAAAGGTTGAGAAATTTTAGAAATAAATTGTCTAGCCTCTAGTATAAACACCCCTCCACCCTACCTAGGTTATCATCCCAAGAAATACAAGGCACAGAGTGCAATAGTTTTTCTACAGAGTGTCTTGTAATCTTTTCTCGATTGGTCTTAATAAAAAGTGCAAGTGTTTCCCATTAAGAGTTGTGTTAAAAAATTTGGTATCAGAACGAGGTAGTGTAGGTTGTCTGATCTCTTGGAATTCTTAGTATACTCTATGGTTGCAACTCTGTCTGATCTATCAAAAACAATTTCTTGAGATTATTAGTGAGTGAGTTTCTCTATGTCGTGAGTAGTCCGTGACTCTGCAAGTTTTGTGTTGAAAAGGCTTGTTTGGTATTACTAAGGTATTGCCAACACGATGGATGATTTTCAAATCGTTGGAAAAATCAAGAAACTCAATAACAATAACTACAACACGTGGGCAACATGCATGATGTCTTATTTACAAGGACAGGATCTTTGGGAGGTCGTTGGCGGGAGTGAAAATACGCTGGTAGAGGAGGATTCTAACGGCGCCTTGCACAAATGGAGAATGTTTGCCTTGAAGACCACAATCAGAGAAGAGAAGTTAGAGCACATTTGGGATGACAAGACACCAAAAGAAGCATGAGACACGTTCGTGATGCTGTTCTCAAAGGAGAAGGATACGAGACTACAACTTCTTGAGAATAAGTTTTTGTCAATTTCAAAACGTGACATGACAATTGCCCAATACTTCCATAGGGTCAAGTCGATCTGCCGAGAGATTACTGAACTAGACCCAAGTTCCGCAATTGGAGAGATCAAATGAAGAGGATCATTATCCACGGATTGCGACCAGAATATAGAAACTTTATTATTGCTGCACAAGGATGACCTACTCAACCATCACTTGTAGAGTTCGAAAATTTGTTAGCCAACCAAGAAGTCATGGCTAAACAAATGGGAGGTATTACATTGAAGGGTGAAGAAGAAACACTCTACACAAGTGAAAGTCAGAGCAATATGTTGAAATAAACTTAAAATGCCAAATGCAGTTAATTTGTTATGTTAGGAAAGTTAATTTGAAAAAGCGAGTTGAAAGAAAAGGCCCAAAGTTCTTTTAGGGAATGATGGTAGGGGTTTATGAGCGTTTCTCTCACCGTATTATTAGTGTTAGAAAAGGTATAAATACCTAATCCCTTTCCTGTAAAGTTAGAGCAAAAAAAGAGAGCAATAGAAAAGATTTTTTCAGTATTCTTTGTCTCCTTATCTCTCCCCTCTCGACATCTCCTTCACAAATACGCGAGTAGAATTTCACAAAGAGGTATCGGAGCGTTCTATCGTTAGTGTGTGTGAGATTACTTCACAAATTAGTGAGTGTTATTTTAACAAATTGGTATCAGAGCCGATGGCGAATATGATGGGTCAAATTCCACTACCACGATTAACGAAGACAAACTACGAGAATTGGAGCATCCAAATGAAAGCTCTTCTCGGTTCTCAAGACGCATGGGAGGTGGTCGAAAAAAGTTTCGAAGAACCAAAGGATACCACAGGTTATACGGCGGCACAAAACAAGGTGTTAAAATAATTACGATCAAAGGATAAGGCGGCATTATACATGCTGAGTCGGGCTTTGAGAAGATTGTCAGAGCAACTACTTCAAAAGAAGCGTGGGATACTTTAGAAAAGGTGTTCAAAGGAACTGACCGAGTCAAGCAAGTGCGTCTCCAAACTCTTCGTGGCGAGTTGGAGAGCATGAAGATGAAGGAGTCAAAAAATGTATCTGACTACATTACGCGAGTACAGACTGTGGTAAACCAACTCAATCAAAACGGAGAAATGTTACCCGAGACGCGGATTGTGGAGAAGATCTTGAGGTCATTAACCAACAACTTCAAGAATGTTGTATGTGCGATAGAAGAGTCAAAGGACCTAATGACGTTCACGGTCAATGAGCTCGCTGGTTCTCTAAAGACACACGAGCAACGTAAGAAGAAGAAGGAGGAGACACTCGATTAAGCAATTCAAACCAGGCATCAATAAAAGATGAAAAGATACTTTAATCTCAAAATATTCAAGGTAGAGGTCGTGGAAGTCGCAAAAATGGTCGAGGTGGTCAAGACAGCAGAAATGAAGGACATTATAAGGAAAGAAACAGTCGAGCCAAGCAAATTGGCGTGGAAGAGGACGCAGTCGAGGAAGAGGCGGCCGATCAAACATTCAGTGCTATAAATGTCAAAAATATGGTCACTATGCGAATGATTATAACTTTGACAAATGTGACAATTGTGGCAGAGTGGGGCATGTTGCAAAAGATTGTCGAGCCGAAAAAAGGGTGGAAGGAGAAACCAACCTAGTCTTGGAAGACGTAACAAATGAAAGTCTTCTCTTGATGGCTCAAGAAGACAACATTAACAACAACACTCTGTGGTACCTTGACTCAGGGGCAAGCAACCATATGTACTATCACGAGTACCTATTCAAAGAGATGCAAAAGATTGAAGATTGTCTTGTTTCATTTGGAGATGCGTCAAAGGTGGAGGTCAAAGGCCAAGGTACGACACATTTCTTGCAAAAGGATGGTGTAATGGGGTCAATCCAAGATGTTTATTATGTACTAGACCTCAAGACCAACATATTGAGTATGGGGCAACTCACAGAGAAAGGTTACTCGATATTCTTAAAGAACTGCCTGCTACACCTGGAGGATAAGCAAGGGCATTTGGATGCTCGAGTCGAGATAGGAAGAAATCAGATATACAAACTGAACTTAAAAAGCATACGAGAAAAGTGTTTGTGAGTCGACGTAGAAGACAAGCCATCACTGTGACATCTCCACTTTGGTCACCTACATCATGGCAGCCTAAAGAAGTTAGTGAAGAAGCATATGGTGCATGGGCTACCCAACATGGACTTTGAAGGAAAATTTTGTGAAGAATGCGTGCTCAACAAGCATGGAACCTCAATTCAAAAGAAGGCTGAATTTTGGACTAAACAACCTCTTGAGTTGATCCATACAGATATATGTGGACCAATTACCCTCAAGTCTTTCAGCGGAAAGAGGTATTTCATTTTCTTTATCATTGATTACTTACGAAAAACTTGGGCTTACTTGATGAAAGAAAAATCTGAGGCATTCGAGGTATTCAAAAGGTTCGAAGTGATGGTGGAGAAGGCAACTGGTAGACACATCAAAGCTGTACAATCCGATAGGGGTGGCGAGTATACTTCGACGGCTTTCATGGAGTATTGCGAGGAGCAAAGGATAAGGCGATTTCTAACCGCATCATACACCCCTCAACAAAATGGTGTGGCCGAAAGAAAGAACCGGACCATTCTTGACATGGTTCAATCAATGCTCAAGAGCAAAAGGATGCCAAAGGAATTTTGGGCAGAAAGCTGTGCAATGCCCCATCTACGTACAAAATCGATGTCCACATGCGAAGTTAGATGATCAAACACTAGAAGAGGCTTGGAGCGGACAAAAGCCTACAATCTCTCATCTCAAAGTGTTCGGTAGTGTGGCTTAGGCTCACGTACCTGATCAACGAAGAACAAAGCTCGAAGACAAAAGAAAAAGGTATATTTTTATTGGATATGATGAGAAGAGAAAAGGACACAAGCTACTTGATCCGATGAGCAAGATGGTGATAGTGAGTCGCAATGTGCGAGTAAATGAAGCAAGCAAATGAGACTGGAACAATTCGACGGAAGTCAATATGGAAGTTAGAGAATCATTAGCCGTTGCACCAACAGACTCAGAAATTTTCGATGATGAAGATGAACCACGACAACCCAAAATGTGAAGTTTGCGAGACTTGTATGATTCAACAAATGAGGTACATCTTGGATGTCTTCTGGAAGATGCTGAAAATATCATCTTTGAAGAGGCATTGCGAGACGAGAAGTGGCAAACTGCCATGGATGAGGAGATTAAAGTGATTCATCGCAACAATACCTGAGAGGTGACAAAATTACTGGAAGGAAGTCAGCCCATAGGTGTGAAGTAGGTATTCAAGAAAAAGATGAATGCTCAAGGCAAGATAGAGCGGTACAAAGCGCGACTTGTTACGAAGGGATACAAGCAAAAGGCGGGAATCGACTATGATGAAGTGTTTGCTCCTGTCGCTAGAATGGAGGCAATCTGATTACTCATTTTCCAAGCAACTCAATTCAAATGGCCGATTTTTCAAATGGATGTCAAGTCGGCATTCTTGAATGGTGTGCTTGAAGAAGAAGTCTACCTCGAACAACCACCCGGGTACATGAAAATTGAAGAAGGCCCCTGGTATTCCTCAACAAAATGGTGTATCAGAAAGGAGAAATAGAACTTTGTTAGACATGGTTCGGTCTATGATAAGTTTCGCTCAATTACCCGATCCGTTTTGGGGATATGCAATGAAGACTGCTACATACATTTTGAACATGGTTCCTACTAAGAGTGTTTCAGAAACACCTTATGAGTTATGGAAAGGGCATAAAGGTAGTTTACGTCACTTCAGAATTTGGGGATGTCCAGCACATGTGTTGTTGCAAAACCCCAAGAAATTAGAATGTCGTTCAAAATTATGTCTATTCATAGGATACCTCAAAGAGGTGAAAGGTGGTTTGTTTTATGACCCTCAAGAAAATAGAGTGTTTGTATCATCAAACACTACATTCTTAGAGGAAAACCACGTAAGAAATCATCAACCTCGCAGCAAACTAGTATTAAGTGAGATTTCTAAAGAAGCTAATGATAAAACAACAAGAGTTGTTGATCAAGCTAGTCCTTTCAACAAGAGTTGTTGATGGAGCTGACACTTCTGGTCAATCACATCCTTCTCAAGAGTTGAGAATGCCTCGACTTAGTGGGAGGGTTATAACTCAACCCGATCGTTACTTGGGTTTGGTAGAAACTCAAGTCATCATACCTGATGATGGTGTTGAGGATCCATTGACCTATAAACAGGCAATGAATGATGAAGATAGAGATCAGTGGACCAAAGCCATGAATCTTGAAATGGAGTCCATGTACTTCAATTCAGTTTGGGAACTTGTAGATCAACCAGATGAGGTAAAACCTATTGGTTGGAAATGGATCTATAAGAGAAAACGAGACCAAACCGGTAAGGTACAGACCTTTAAAGCTCGACTTATAGCAAAGGGTTATACCCAAAGAGAGGGGGTGGACTATGAAGAAACCTTCTCTCCTGCTGCTATGCTTAAATTGATTAGAATACTCTTGTCTATTGCCACATTTTATGATTATGAAATTTGGCAAATGGATGTTAAGACAGCCTTTCTAAACGGCAATCTTGAAGAGAGTATCTATATGGCTCAACCAGAGGGGTTTATTGAATAGGATCACAAGCAAAGGGAATGCAAGCTTAAAAGATCCATTTATGGGTTGAAGCAAGCATCTCGATCCTGGAATATAAAGTTTGATACTGCGATCCAATCTTATGGCTTTAAACAGAATGTTGACGAACCTTGTGTTTATAAAAGGATAGTCAACTCTACAGTAGCTTTCCTATTGTTGTACATTGGCGATATTCTACTCATTGGGAATGATGTGGGATTTCTGACTGACATTAAGCATTGGCTAGTAACACAATTCCAAATGAAAGATTTGGGAGAGGCTCAGTTTGTTCTTGGAATCCAAATTGTTCGAAATCACAAGAACAAAGCACTAGCATTGTCTCAGGCATCGTACATCAACAAAATGTTGATTCGATATAAGATGCAGGACTCCAAGAAAGAATTATTACCTTTCAGGCATGGAGTTCATTTGTCGAAGGAACAAAGTCCTAAGACACCTCAAGAAGTTGAGGATATGAGACATTCCCTATGCATCAGCAGTCGGTAGTCTGATGTATGCCATGCTATGTACCCGACCCGACATATGTTATGCTGTGGGAATTGTCAGCAGATATCAGTCCAATCTGGGACGTGCTCATTTGACTGCCTTTAAGAATATCCTCAAGTATCTTAGGAGAACGAGGGACTATCTGCTAATTTACGGTGCTAAGGATCTGATCCTTACAGGGTACACTGACTCAGATTTTCAGACCGATGTAGATTCGAGAAAATCGACATCAGGATCTGTCTTCACTCTGAACGGAGGAGCAATAATATGGAGAAGCATAAAGCAAGGTTGCATTGCTGATTCCACCATGGAGGCTGAGTATGTTGCTGCTTGTGAAACAGCGAAAGAATATGTATGGCTTAGGAATTTCTTAACTGATTTGGAAGTCGTTCCAAATATGCATCTTCCCGTCACTCTTTATTGTGATAACAGTGGAGCAGTTGCAAATTCAAAAGAACCAAGAAGCCATAAGTGAGAAAAACATATTAAGCGCAAATATCATCTCATAAGGGAGATTGTGCAACGAGGAGATGGGATCGTCACACAGATAGCTTCAGAGCACAATATTGCTGATCCATTTACAAAGCCCTTCACGGCTAAAGTGTTTGAAGGACACCTAGTGAGTCTAGGACTACGAGTTATGTAATCTAGGGCAAGTGGGAGAAAAGGCATGAGTATGTGATGCCCTAGTTTATTGTATTTATATCTTTTTCTCTACTCAACGTTTTAAAACCCCACTAGAGTTTTAGTCCAAGTGGGAGTTTGTTGGGTTTTATGTCCTAAAACTCATAGTTTGTAAACAAAAACATATTCTATTTTCAATAAAGTTATTATTGTTGTTTATTCAGTAAAGATTGTTATTGAATAAAGTGAACTTTACGATCATTAATCTAAATCCAATAAACTAAGAACACTCTGACTATAGTATGATTACTTGAACTATATGTAGAGACATAAGAGTGGATCAAGTTCAAGTATATAGTCAAAATGATCTATAATATAAGGATAAGGCCGAGTACCTTATTCTGGGGACACTATGGATGCGGCCCACTTTTGTATATGATATAAACAATGTGATCACTAAATTGTACATGTGGAGACATGTGAGTGGGGGCGTCCTATGCAATGAGTATTGCATAAGATCGGATCATGAAGAAAATCACTCTCACTTTATAATGTCGTTTACTGTTGAAACTGATTTTCTTTTCATTCGATGACCTAGGTAACTCGATCTTAATCCTGAGCTAACCATGAACTCCTATTTATTTAGAATTATCCTTAGATTTGCATGGGTGAGAGTGACTCGAGTTCGCCAACTCAATAGGCCTCCCATTTTAGGGGTAAGAATGGGTGAATAGTTGGGGACGTGGGGTGCAAGATGGAATTCGCTCCTACCCACTTCTAGGGATAGAAGAGAGGTAGTTCCCTTAAGTACTGACTCCAAGTATTGAACAAGGGGCCCCACCCACTCATTGGCCTGAGAGGGATTCGGTTTACTGGTTAGACCACAAACCAATTGTTCATAAGAGGATCAGTGGGACATAAGGAACAAGAAATAACTTCAGGGGTAAAACGGCTAATTGACCCAGCTCTAGTTACGAACAACCTGTGAAGGATCGACTTACTAATCATGGTTATATCAAATGGACAAAAATATATCTATAGTGAGGGGAGTGCAACTACTAGGCTATAGTAGAGTGTCCTAGTAGTTAACGAGTGTTGTTGATAACAAGGTTAATGAGTTTAACCGGTTAATCTTGGATCGTTGGGGCCCATGAACTATAGGTCCATTAGGTCCCTCTGCTAGCTCATATCGTACCAAAAAATAGAATAGTGTGACGAGTGAGTTCGAAGTGTTCGAATTCAAATTAGGGAATATGCGCTACATATATACGATATATTTAACTGCATTTTTGTTATACTTACGAATTAAACAAAAGAGAGAATTTGAGATATTTAAATAAGATTTAAATATTTTAATCAAATATGTGTCGGAATTGATTGGGATTTGCTTTTGAATTAATATTAAATATTAATTAAATAGTTTAATTAATCATTTAATATTACTTTAATTTGAAATTAATTATTCAAATTAATTGTTGAATTAAAATGAAGAAAGTCAAAATATTGACTTCATTTAATGGAAAAACCTATGTTAGTGGAATTTTGAGGTGTCAAAATTTGGTTAACTCAAACATGCATGCTTGCCACATAATCCCAAACATTTAAGTGGAATTTTGAGTGTCGAAATTCGGTGATCTCAAATTTGCATAAACATGCAAACATGACTCTATAAATAGATTGATCATGGTACATGGAAGGTCTTCCTTTTGGGAAAAACCTTGAGAAAAATCTCTCACAAACACTCTCTTCATATATACAAAATCCCTCCCAAGTTTAGTCACTCACTAGATTCCACAATCCCGTTCTAAGGCCAGAGAATAGTGGAGAAGACACTAGTGGTGGTTCGAAACCGGTTCGTGAGGAAAAAGGAATTTGAACTACAAAAGGTTAGTATTCAAACTCATTAAGTTTTAATACTTATGAACATGCTAGTTATTTACTATAATTGATGTTCTAAAAGTGCCTAAGATCCAAATTGCTTCCGCTTGTGTTATATTAACACCATCAGTATCAACACCAATGGAACCATGTGCAAAACTCTCAAAGTACGATGAAGGAGAATGAGTAGATGCAAATAGGTACCGGAGCCCGGTAGGAAGCCTCCGCTATCTTACATGAACAAGCCAGATCTTTCATTAAGTGTTGACATAATAAGCCGATTCATGGAGGAGCCAATTGATTCACATTGGAAGGCGATGAAGCGAGTCCTACGGTACATCCAAGGAACGGTGTCACTTGGGTTATTCTACTAAAAAATAGAAGATTACAAGTTAGTTGATTACACTGACAGTGATTGGTGCGGAGACATAGACGATCGGAAAAGTACATCAGGTTATGTATTCTTCATGGGCAATACAACATTTACTTGGCTTTCAAAGAAACAACCGATCGTGACACTCTTGACGGGTGAAGCTGAGTATGTGGTAGCATCTTGGTGTGTGTGTCACGCGATATGGCTTAGATATTCTTTGAGCAAGATGGAGCTAAAGCAACGAGGTGCAACCGTGATTCAAGTTGACAACAAATCAGCAATTGAGTTGGCCAAGAACCCAGTGAACCAAGAAAGAAGCAACACATTGACGTTCGATTTCATGTTATCCAAGATCATGTGAAGGACGGAAGCGTGGAATTGCTGCATGTGGCAAGTCAGGATCAAGTTGCGGACATCTTTACAAAACCACTATCGAAAGTACTTTTCGACAAATACAAGAAGATGATTGGCATGACCGATGGTAGGAGCATTTAAGTTTATGGGGGAGTTTTGTTGAAATAAACTTAAAATGCCAAATGCAATTAATTTGTTATGTTAGGAAAGTTAGTTTGAAAAAGCAAGTTGAAAGAAAAGGCCCAGAGTTTTTTTAGGGAATGATGGTAGGGGTTTATGAGCGTTTCTCTCACCCTATTATTAGTGTTAGAAAAGGTATAAATACCTAATTGTTTTCCTTGTAAAGTCAGAGCAAATAAAAAAATAAAAAAGATAAAAAAACAGATAGCAGAGAAGTACAGAGCAATAGAAAAGTTTTTTTTTTTCTACTATTCTTTGTCTCCTTGTCTCTCCCCTCTCGACAAATTAGGGAATGTTATTTTAACAATGATCACGTGTTACCCTTGTGGAAAATATGGGCACTAGTCGATAGAGTGCCGCAAGAAGAAGTGAGATGAGGAGGCAAACCTCACACTCACCCAAGATCAAGAGCCCGCATTGATGTTGGTTGAGAAGATGCCTAACCTATTAATGGTCAACGAAGAAAAGGTTAGGGTGAACATTCTCACAAAAGGAGAAGACCGAGTGGAGACCAACATGGGGTACCTTGACAATGGAGCAAGCAACCACGTGATCGGAGATTGAACAAAGTTCAAGGAGCTTGATGAGAAGCTCATTGGATATGTGAAGTTTTACGATGGATCAATTGTACCGATCCAAGGCAAAGGATCCATCTTGTTCTAGTGTAAGAATGGTGACCAAGGTATACAATATCCCAAACTTAAAGAGTAACATTATCAGTCTTGCTCAGATGATGGAAGAAGGAAGCAGATTGAGTTAGCTAGCTCGTTCCTAAAGAGGGTGATATCCTAAAGAACTAGTTGGTTTTACTGATAGTGATTTAGCTGGAGATATTGACGATAGAAAAAGCACCATAGGAATGGTGTTTTATCTCAACGAAAATTTGATTCTTGGCAATCTCAGAAGCAACGAACTGTGGCACTATCTTCCTGTGAGGCCAAGATGATCGCAGCAACTGCGACATCATGCCAAGCATTGTGGCTGAGAAATTTGTTGAGCAAAGTGACATGAAGTGAACTAAAGTCGGTAACTCTCTATGTCAACAACAAATTTGCGATTGCACCGATGAAGAATCCAGTATTTTATGGATGTAGCAAACACATTGACACTCGCTTCCACTTCATCTGTGAACATGTTGAGAAGAGACAAATTGTTGTAGAGTTCATATGCACTAGAGAGCAACGTGCAGACATTCTAACCAAGGCCATAACAAGGGTTCAGTTTGCAGAGATACGAGAATTGCTGGGAGTGAAGAATCTCGAACAAAGTCAAGTTTACAGAGGAGATTGTGAGCTTATAAACTTGACTTAGTAGAATAAGTCATTAACTTATTGAGTTACTTTAGGAGAATTGTTAGTAGACTTAGTGGAATACGTTACTAACTTATGGACCAACTATAGGAGAATTGGTAGTAGTTGCGAAATTGTGGACCAAGTAAGTTTTGTGGTTGTGGACTAAGTTTTATGCTTTAATTAGGAGGATCATTTGTGGTTCTTAACTTGAGGAGAAAGTTTAGGAAGCTAGTTAGTGCTTTCAACACTATAAATACTCATGAGATGTATGCTTTTTCACAGCAACAACAACAAAGAGAATTGAAAAGCTACTTGTTCATGCTTTCTTTGCTCCATAAGATCTCTCCTCTCAAGGCATTTCTTTGCCTCTTTTACTTGTTTCGACATAATTCCGATCGATAGTCACATCCAACATCCTAAAGATGAATGAGTCCAAGTCTAAGGCACCATGATTCGCCCTAGAAAGACCTGGACACCACGGTAACTATAGACAACTGAGGTAGCCTGTAGTGTTCATAGCGTTACCAGAGTCTCCACTTCCCTCTACCATCGAGACTGAACTCCGATATTAAGATCGCTGAGGTAGGCATAGCTAGACAGGATGGATAGCTTCAATGTCATTTGGTTCACTATCGATAGATTGATCAAGACAGCCCACTTCATTCCAGGTAAGGCCACTTACCAAGTAGACCAATGGGCCCAGTTATACGTAAAAGTGATAGTCCGCTTGCACGGTTGCCAGTGTCCATTGTGTTTGATCAAGATGCTAAGTTTACTTCTAATTTCTGGAAAGGTTTGCAAAAGACTGTAGGAACGCACCTCAAGTTTAGTATGGTGTTTCACCCTCAAGTTTAGATGGGTAGATAGAGAGGCTTAATAAGACCCTGGAAGATATGTTGAGGGCGTGTGTTATATACTTTACAAGTTTCTAGGATGAGCACCTGGCCCTTGAGGCATTCGCCTACAACAATAGTCATTGGGCGACTATTCATATGACACCATTAGAAGCTTTGTATGAGCGAAGGTGCAGAACCCCAATATTCTTGGAGGAGGTGGGCAAGAAACAGCTTTTAGGGCCGAAGTTGGTACAAACTACTAATGCGGCAGTACAGAAAATTAGACCAAGGATACTCTCTACACAAAGTCAGCAAAAGAGTTATGCAGACTCTCACAGGAAAGACCTCAAGCTTTTCGTGAGTAATCACGTCTTCTTGAAAGTGGCCCCCATGAGAGGAGTGCTGAGGTTTGGAAGAAGGACAAGTTGAGCTCGAGGTTTGTTGGCCCCTTTGAAATCCTAGAAAGGGTAGATACCGTGACATAAAAGACTGGCATTACCACCCACCCTCGTCACGGTGCACAATGTACTCCATGTGTCCATGTTGAGGAAGTACACTCCGAATCCCACTCACATAATTGATTACGAAACTCTTTCCCTCCGGGAGAATCTATCATACATATAGAAACCCATCAGAATAATGGCACGTGACATGAGGAAATTGTGCAGAAGGGAGATTTCCTTAGTCAAAGTCTTGTGAAAAAATCATCAGAACAACGAAGCCATCTAAGAACGTGAAGATGATATGAAGAGGTCTTACCATGTACTCTTTCGGGGAGGATCAACATTCGGGGACGAAAGTTTCTAAGGAGGGGAGAATTTTAACACCTAAGCTTAGGAGGTCGAAGAGACTGAGGCTCGTCTCTATGAAGAAGGAAATTATGCTTGGGTTAGTTGTAAGATTATAATTAAATAAAAAGGGGTCAAAGTCAGACTTGGGGCAAAACAATCATTTTCCCCTGTTCCTACTTGTAGGGTCTCAATGGTCTGACCAAAACAAGAAAGAAAAAGAAAAAAAAAGAAAGAAGAGGATTAGGGTTTGGGAAAAAAGAAAAGAGAGAGATTTCAGAAACCACAAATCCATCATTAGAGATCAACAGAAGGCAAGAAACTTCGAATTGAGACTTTTTCGGTGCTGGAAGAGAGGTTTAAGTGGTGTCTATGTCCATTTTGACAAGAGAACCCGAAAACCAAATGAGGTATGGTTATGACATTTCTGTTTCGATTTCACCTAGATCTGAGAAGTTTCTTGAGTGATAGATCTGAAAATTTTGAAGTGATTAACTATAAGAGAGTTTGCACAGATTTCTCTGAGAAAGCTCAGACAAAAATCGGAGAACGAAAAACAGGTCAAGAAAAGGAAATGTGATTTTTTCCGCATCTTTAAACGTCCTTATTTCACTATGTGTTGGAGAAAAAAATATAAGAAAAATATGACGGCGTAGGTGGATAGAAACTCTATGAATTCGTTGAAGAAAACACGTCAATCCGAGTTGAATGCATTAAGTTTTGAAAAACGGAAGAAGATAGATTGAAAATGTGAAGAAGCTAAAATTTTGGAAATAAGGAAACATGTAGGAGAGAGAAAATAACCTTTGGAGGATACTTATTCTTGATCGTGACTTGGTTTAACTCTCTGTAATCTATACATAATTGTAGAGTCCCATCCCTCATTTTAACAAACAACACAGGAGCTTCTTAAGGCGAAACACTAGGCCATATAAAACTATTATCTGAAAGTTTCTGTAATTGTATCTTTAGCTCCTTGAGCTCATTGTGTGCCATTCTTTATGGCATTTTGGAGATCGGTGTTGTCCCTAACTCGGGGTCATAAAAATCTACCTCTTGAGTAAAGGGTAACCCCGGCAGCACTTCTAGAAAAAGTCATCGAATTCTCTAACTACAAGAACAGAGGATACCGTCAGACTAGACTTGCAGACTTTAGTTACACAAGGAAAAAATTTCAATGCTCCCTCATACCACTACTTTCTAGCCTTCAACGCTGTGATGACTCTAGGGACAATATTGAATGTATCTCCTTTGAATTTAAAGCTCTCTCCTATCAGGGGCTTGAAAATCACCTTCTAGCTTCGCAATCGATGAGGGCACGGTTCTCACCCAACCAATCCATCCATAAGATCACATTGAAGTCTTGCATGCACAGGACAATCAGGGATGCTTCAAGGTTTCGCCCTATAACTGTCACACTACTATTCTTAACTCTGTGGGTGGCAGTCAAGTATTTGTCTGCTAGTGTTGACATAGTAAGGTGGTTCAAGTTCTAAGTTTGCAAACTCCACAAACTCCTCAGAAATAAAGGAATGGGTAGCATCAGAATCAAATAAAGACTAGGTGACAAAAGATAGGTAGTGTACTTGTCACCATTGTGTTGGGCTCTTCTACTCTCTTGGTCGTGGTAGCGTGGGCCATGACTCAGACTTGCATTTAGTCTCCTTGACCCTTCGGATTCTATCCTGCTGGTCGGTTTGTCTCCTTGTTTTTCTTATGAGAACAGTTTGCTACGCGGTGGTCTAGCTTGTCACAACCGAAACAACCTCCAATCCCAACTAAACTTTCACCCTCATGATAATTCTTGCATTTAGGGCATTCAAGTATGTTTTTCTTTGGGGCCCTACCCCGACCCTTAAATCTCCCCCGTGTCCGTCTGTCAGATCTGGATGAATTTCTGCTAGGCCTTCTTCGATTGTTAGAGGAATTATGAGTGCATTGCCAACTGTCATGGCATGTCCATCAGGGTTGCTATTCTCGGGGCTTCAACATAATAAAAGGATGTCTATACCACTACCAAACCTTGGATCTCTATCCAGAGACCTGCGACAAAGAGATTAGTCTTCATCTTCTCATTGTTGACATACTCAAGGCAAAACCTCGTCAGCCTATTAAACTCAAGATCATATTCCTCAACGCATTTGTCGCCTTGTTTGAGCTCTAGAAATGGTGTCTGACACTGAATTTGGCTGACCATCAGGTAATACTTACACAAATAGGCTTCCTTAAATTGATTCTAGGAAATGTAATTTCCCTCTTGAGCAATCATTCTCTTTATGCCTTTCCACCAAAAGTGGGCTTCGCCCTTCGGCATGTAAGTCCCACAGTGGACATAATATTTTGGAGTACAATTCATATACAAAAAGATTGTTTTTACAGCCTACAACAAGGTCTTAGCTGCTACCGAGTCCACCTTGCCTCCATTAAAAGAAGAGAGCTTGTACCTTTGAAAATCCCTCAAATAACGAGATCCACAGTCATGGCCTCTAGATGTCTCGTCCCTTGCACTTTAGCCTCATTGGCCACCAATACCTGCATCAACTGAGTCATCTCTACCTGGCTTTCTATAGAGGTCCTCATAAACGGTTGTATCACATTCAATGTAAACGCTGTTTCCGAGTGGGCATACACCTCCTCAGGAATCAGTGCTGGGTTTAGTGGAACAACCTCCTAAACAAATCGGAGCTTGGCTTTTCTTCAGCCTCCCCTTGGTGTGGGTGCCTATAATCCCATAAACATGTGAGTCAAATTTTCCTACTTCTCAAATATCAGTGAACTTACCAGGTCGCGACAGGGCTTGTCGAAAGCTTGAGCCACATAGATAGTAGACTCTATACAGTAATTCCTACTTTTCAATTGTAACTATGCATGACATGTATAGACTCCTAGGCACCTCAGGACACACCTCTATGCCTTTAAGACTCCTGCACGTGCTTCTGCCTCGATCTGTGGCATCACTCACCTAAAAAAGAAGAGTAGAAAGGGATGAGTATGAGAATTGCAGACTAAGTAGGTATCCAAGACCTTGTCTCGGGGTTCTAGGAAGTGCAGACTAAGTTGCAACTCTCTTATTTACAACTTAAGAGGCTTGCCCATCTTATGCAGTGGATAATCAGTGTCCTGAGATGAGGCGGGACCTGACAAGTAAAACTGAGGGGACAGTATGGCTAGATCTAAATCAGTATCGCTCTCTTAACATCCACTAAAATTGGGAGTTTGTGATTTCCTATGTGTCGGCCAGCTACTAAGTCATCCTACATAGTCCCACGCTTCCTCGTTCAAGGACAAGTTTCTACGGCTCAGGGGTCCTGTTTAGGAGACCCCTTGGCTATCACCACTAGGTTGGTGAACAAGTCACACTACTCTATCTCAATAATTGAGTTTAGTCTCGACGGTATGGTATGAGAGTAGCGAGGAAAGTGGAGAGTTTAGTGACACTATCCACACTGCTCAAGTCTAGCGAGCTACCTTGGTTGTCTAAAGTTATCGTGGTGTCCTACTAGGTCTTTCTAGGGCAGATCTTGGTGATATAGACTTGGACTCATTCATCTCTAGAATTCTCGCGCAAGGACTCTCAAACCTGTCGTGGTCTGGAATACTGGGGTCTGCGTCTGTTGGTCATCGTTTTGCGGGCCTGAATGCACAGTATTCTTGAGGTATCCCGTTCTAGGTCTTTGTCTAGCCTACTTAGTTCAAGTACCCTAGTCTAAACTTGTAGTTTCTTCCCATTCTCAATAAGAAAGACAACACAAGCAATCATGCCCTAGAGTTAACATGCAGTAGTTAATGCAATATTAACAAGCATGCTCTCGACAGGAAGATAAAGTTCATCTTCACCCAGAGCACAAATTTCACAAATTTCCCTTCATTCTTTATCATGAATACAGTATTACATTCTCATTCTACAGTGAGTTCATAGTCAATCATATCTAGCATTATTACTTTGACAGCATGCATGCTTATTACAAGCATTTCCTACAAGTACTGCTCATGGGGATCCAAATGGTCACATACTTGTCTAACGCGTGCCTTCCCAAGTCTTGGTTGATTGGTTGTAGAGGAGTCCAAAAATTACTAAATTCCTCTACAGGCACCTAATTTACAGTAAAACAACATTAGCATTAAAATCGAGGTGAAAAACTTGTAACCGAGTGAAAAACGGGTGAAAATAGGGATTTCACGTGCCCCCACAAGTAGGGCAGACACGTGGGCAGTGGCACGCTTCGAACCCTAGCGGATGCAGACTTACCCTTCGAATTTTGTGTGCATGACACATGGCACATAGGAACTGGCGAGTCGTCGGGTCGGTTTGGTTGTTCCCAGGCGCGGTTTGTTTGCGTGAGTGTTTTGACAGGCAGGCCAAACGCATTTCTCTTATGGAACGCTGCCACATGTTGCTCGCTCGCTCTTCCGCCCTCCTCCATATGTTGGGCGACGCATGATGGTCATTTTCTCTCTCCGCATGTTTCCAAATTTCCATAATGTTAGCTTCTTCGCGTTTTCAATATATTTTCTTCCGTTTTTCGTAACTTAAAGCACATAACTCTAATCGGCATGTTTTTTTCACCAAAGTCATAGAGTTTCTATCCACCTACGCCATCATATTTTTCTTATATTTTTTACTCTAACGCAGACTGGAATAAGGACATTCAAAGATACGAAAAACTCACGTTTTCTGTTCTTGACCGATTTGTTGCTCTCCGAATTGGACTTCGATTTTTGCCCGAGTTTTCTCCAAGAAATTTGTGCCTACTCTCTTATAGATCATCACTTTAAAATTTTCAGATCTACCACTCAAGAAACTTCTTGGATCTAGTTGAAATCGAAACAAAAATGTTGTAACCATACCTCGTTTCATTCTCGGGTTTTCTTGCCGGAATGGGCAAATCCACCAACCAAACCTCTTTGCTAGCACTGAGAGAAGTCTTGATTCGAAGTTTCCCTTTGGTCGATCTCCAATGTCATATTTGTAGTTGCTGAAATATTTGTAGTTGCTGAAATCTCTCTCTTCTCTTTCTTCCAAAATCCTAATCCTTTTCTTTTTTTCTTTCCTTTCTCTTTCTAGTTTTGGCCAGACCCTTGAGGCCCCTCTAGTAGTAATTGGGGCAAAAGGACCGTTTTTCTCCTAGTTTGACTTTAGCCTTTTTTAAAAAAAATTATAATCTCACAACAATTTCGAGCATAATTTTCTTCTTTGTCGACTCGAGCCTCGATCTCCTCAGCCTCCTAAGCTCGGGTGTTACATGAATGACACGCGACAAAATGTTTTGATATGATGCACAACCCTGACAGATGTTTTGAAAGCTATGATGTGAAATGATATGATATTAAGGAAAATGGAACGGGTTGTCTTACATGGTTTAATGAATGTGAAAATGTTGGGACCTCATGCATAAATTTGTATCACATACACCGGGATATTTGCCCTTATGATGAGTACGGATGCATACGTTATGAAAAGGAAAATGATCGTCATGTTTAACATTATGCTACGACGATCGCTACTCCTTCCAAGTTTCCGGCTATTAGATGAACACGACTCTCCACAATGGTATGATATTGTCCACTTTGAGCCTAAACTCTCATGACTTTGCTTTGGGCTTCCCCAAAAAGGCCTCATACCAATGGAGATAGTATTCCTCACTTATAAACCCATTGTTATGTTATGGAGCCTGATACTTATTTATAGGTTTGTCAACGGTTATATCCGGTAAAGCTATATATGGTAAATAGCTATATATAGTAGATGGTTAAATCGGGTAAAGCTATATATAGTAAATACCTATATATAGTAGATAGTTAAATCTGGTAAAGCTATATATAGTAAACTGAACTATATATATATCCCGTCTGATAGAGCTTTGAGATGTACTTTCTATTCTCTGTAATTCTCTCTTACTATACATACATGAAGTCATCAATAAAGAAAAATTCTTTTAGCCAGAGTTCTCCTTGCACTTTTCTCTATCCCATTCTTTGTGTTCATCTAGATCGTGCGTGTGCGTTGTTGTGCGATCCTAACACCCATGTTCTTCCACTAAATTAACCAATGTGGAACTCACTCCCAATAATCCTCAACAATCGTCCCACACCAATAATCCTCAACAATCCTCCCCTCGAACAAAGCACACTAGGGAGGCTTATGAAGCTCTCGAATAGCCTCCCCTTAATCGAGGCTCGACTCCTTTCTCTGGAGCCCTCGAACAAAGTACACCCTTTGTTCGACACTTTCGTCACTTTTGACTACACCTTCGAGGCCCACAATTCTTTGTTCGACATTTGAGAATTTTATCGACATGGCTAAGTTTAGGGCATGGCTCTGATACCATGTTAGGAATCACGACTCTCCACAATGGTATGATATTGTCCACTTTGAGCATAAGCTCTCATGGCTTTGCTTTGGGCTTTCCCAAAAGGCCTCATTCCAATGGAATTAGTATTCCTCACTTATAAACCCATGATCATTCCCTAAATTAGCCGATGTGGGACTTCCATCATCCAACACCGGCAACAGCACCAAAGATGGTAGCCCGACCAACACGAGGTATAGGAGATGTGCGAAATGCCTGGTGAGTTCATATTCGCACGTATGAGCCGCATGTAAAGTAGTAAATACACATCTGGTGAGTTCATATTCACACGTATGAGCCGCATGTAAATTAGTAAATACATATCCAACAATTATGATAGCCACCAAAAAGAATACGACTTTAAATGATAGGTCTCATTAAAAGACCATGGAACCTACTTAGGGTAGTTGTATTTATTTTTCGTAGACTTTAAGTTAGTATAGGTCATTATTTTTAATGCTTTGCTTTGTTTTATTTTAATTTGTTCTAAATGTTTTCCTATTTTAATTTAAGACTCTTATTTAAATGTATAAGTCCATGAAATTGGTTTGTGAAATTATTTAAGAAGCGAGACTGGAAAGGAGAGGCGCGAAGAAGCTCGACTGGAAAGGAGAGGGGCGAAGAAGCTCGACTTGGAGGTTTATTTCTACATAGAATGAATAGGTCATAGGTCATGTACATTATAGTGGCTCTAGTTTTTTGAAAATTAGGGTTTAGTTTCTTTGAAAATTAGGTCATTACATTATTTTTTTCTCCCCTGATGACCAACAATATTTACTCTAAACTAACCATGGATATCATTTTTATGAAATTTATTAGTTTATGGACAATTGAAAATATAAATCTCTCCATAATCATCTAGAAAATACTAAATAATGTAAAAATATCATATTTAGACAAATTATTCATTGAGACCACCCTATGTGACAAATAGTGGCTGGCAACCTGAAACACACAATGTTTAATCCTTACTACATATTTCATTGAAAATCATAACATGCATGTATGTGGTCCAAACAATTATTTTTATGGTCAATATTCATGATAACAAACAAAAACATTCATATAACAATTCCATATAACAACATGCACATCCCGGACCGTATTTTAGAAAACAAAACAATTTAGTTTTAATCGGAAAGTCTCTTACCTGTAACACTTCCCTTACCCTATTTTAGAAAACAAAACAATTTACTTTTTAGAAAACAAAACAATTTAGTTTTAATAGGAAAGTCTCTTACCTGGAACACTTCCCTTAATCGTTACTACAAATATTTGTCCAACTTTGACCTAGACCGAACCTACATAAATAGATTTACCAATCAATCTAAAAGTGCACAACGCATAACAACTCTACAATTCGTTGGCCTTTTATCATTCACTGTTCTCTTATGAAATATGTGGCATCAACTCCTACTTTCTCAACACATGTTGGTTTCTGTTTTGACCTCCCACTTGGTACCTTGGTTACAATATTGAAAGTTAGAGATAACTATTGGTATCTTGGTTACAATATTAAAAATTAGAGATAACTATTAGTGGTACGTCGAATCTAGAATCGAGATTGGGCTAAAAGTATCAAGCTCACGAAACAAACCATTCACTCTTTCCACGACGACGGTAACGACAGCAACGAGGGTGAGTTACGGTGTTCATAACGATCGATGGGTGCTTGGGTGACAAGGAGGAGGAAGGAAGAAAAAAAAAATGTAGTGAAAATGGGATGTTAACGGCTTTCGTAGGCAACGATCCTCGAGCTGTGTGCATAAAGAGAGCAAGAGAGGGATATGGTGGACGGCTAGGGTTGTGGACTCAATTTTATAATTGAGCCTAGGTTTCCTTTTTTTTTTTTCTTTCCTTTTCTCTCCTTTCCTTTTCCTTTTTTTATTTTTTTTTATTTTTTTTCCTTATTATTATTATTTTTTTTTGGTTGGATCTTCACATAACTCATCCTAAATCTAACCTATTAAATGAGTGAATGAATAAATGAGAATAAGATTTAAGAACCAATTAAGAAAACTACATGCAAGTTACCTAGGGAGTATTTTCTTACTCATTTATGCTACTTTAATTCGTTTAGACGAAGCCTAGATGGAGTGGTTGAGGCAAAGACATGCATGAGCTACGGGGATATATGTGTCAAGATAGATCATTGTCATGTATTTTTTAGACTTTATGTTTTTATGAACTCAGTCATGTCGTGTTCCTATTTTGTCATCAGGTGGTTTAAAAATTATTACCCCATCGTATTTTGGATGACTTAGTGTATTTTTTAAAATGACTTTTATTAAATGCATGAACATTTTATAAGTTTTAAAATATCTTGTATTTTTGAATATTCCACGTCAGTAAGTGATAACCTGTGGCTTAAGGCCCTTAAAAAGTAAATTGTTACAATAGTTCCTTATAAATGAGTACACTCAATGTAGAACTCTATTATTATGGCATGCTCATTAAGAGGAACTACTGGCTCGACTACTAGTCCCCAAATCATCATAGAACTCATAGGGGTAATCACATAACTGATACCTCCATGTCGCCCTTACCCCCTCGTGATGAGTTCACGATTAAGGGTGTGTTGGCAAGCTCCCTAATTGTCCCTAGATGGTGGTTTACTTCTAAGCTACTGATCATGGGTCATGAGACAAGGCATTACATCTCGTATAACCTAAGCTCTTTATTGACTCAAAGTTTGTTGCTTCAACGTGATATCTGACTATTAAGTGTTTGTGGGCATGCTAAAAGGTCTTTTAAATTTGTACAAGTATCAATCGTACACCATCCCAATTGCTTTAGTTCCACTTTGAAACGAATGGATATAGTTCATGGATTGACTCTCCTGAGTAATGGATTCGAGTTTCAAAACCTAGTGTTCATATACGAACCTATCTAAATTTACTCAATTTTGATCTCTAGGAGTGTCCTGATCTCTTAGATCCATATTGTACTAGTCTTGAACCATTTTTGCTTGGTAAGTTCCACTCTGGAATTATGAAAATGATCAATGGTAGGTCATGAATCTTGAAGCATAACCCTTCGCAACCTAGCATGCATCAAACAAAATTAACACGACTTCGTTGTACTTAATGTTGGGATATGGAGCCTGATGCCTATTTATAGTGAAGATCTGGTAGAGATATATATGGTAGATATTTCGTAAAGATTTAGTAAAGCTATATTTCGTAAATTGAAACCATATATATATACCCCATTAGGTAGTACTTTCAAAAAGTATTTTCTTCATTCTCTGTATTCTCTCTTGTTGTTCATACCTGAAGTCATCAATAAAACCTTTAGCCAATATTTCTCCTTGCATTTTCTCTATCTTGTTTTTTGTATTCATCTAGATTGAGTGTGTGCGTTGTTGTGCGATCCTAACAACTGGTATCAGAGCGAGGTGAAATTCACCATGATTTGTGAAGATGGAAAGTTCAAATATTGGAATTGAGAAGTTTGATGGATCCAATTTCAGTTTCTGGAAGATGCAGATCAAAGATTATCTGTACCAGAAAGATCTTCACGAACTCCTGTTGGGGGTGAAGTCCGATACCATGACCACGAAGTAGTGGAAGCTCAAGAATCATTAGGCCTTACAGTTGATCTGATTAACACTATCTAGAAATGTGTAGTTCAACATCATTAAGGAGAAGACAATATTAGATCTGTTGAAGACGTTATCAGATATGTATGAAAAACCGTCAGCAATGAACAAAGTGTATTTAATGCAGAGGGTGTTCAATCTACAAATGCCTGAAGGTGGATCTGTTGCAGATCATATAAATGAGTTCAACATGATTATAAGCCAATTGAGTTTGGTGAAAATTAATTTCGAAGATGAAATTAAGACACTGATTTTGATTTCATCTTTACATGATTCGTGGGATACTATTGTTGCCATGATCAGAAGTTTTCGAGGATTTGAGAAACAGAAGTTCGATGAAATTCGAGATGTAGTTCTCAGCAAAAGTATTCACAAACGAGAAATTGAGGATTCATTAGGTAGTGCTCTCAGTGTTGACAAAAAAGGAAGAAGTAAATCGAAGGGACCAAACAAAGGTTGATCATAATTAAAGAACCGTTAAAATTTTTCAAATAGACCAAATGTGACATGTTGAAGTTGCGGAGAAAAAGGTCACTGTCAGGCAGATTGTACAAGACCAAAGAGGAAGCAGAATCACAAATTAGAGGATGACGATGATTCTATAAATTTAGCAAAAGACATTTGGGGCTATTGTAATCCTCGGTGTAATGGATCAGATAAAAAAAGAAACTAAAATTCTAAGGTCGTCAGCGAGACCGAAAACTTCGGCGAACCTGGAGTTTTCGTTCGCATACGACCCACGAAGTACGCCCGACGTAGGGATCACCACGAGAACCAAACTCGATCCTCAGCCAAACCACTTGCAAGAAAGAAAACGAAAACGTGAGAGTTTGAGAAAGAAACAGACGACACTCCAGCAAAACCAAACCATACAAAATCGACTTCAAAACCTTTGATCTACACCACGAAAAAAATTTTAGAGACCTTTACACACACCAGGGATAGATTTCGACGTTGCTTACACGTCGTACACCGTTGGGGAAGGAAGATAGAACATCAAATTTTTGAAACCTCTCTAATCTGGGAGTCTCTGTTAGGTTATGGAGCCTGATACTTATTTATAGCTTGGTCAACGGTTATATCTAGTAAAACTATACCATTTTGAAAGGAGAACCCGAAAACCAAATGAGGTATGGTTATGACATTTTTGTTTTGATTTCACCTAGATTCGAGAAGTTTCTTGAGTGTAGATCTGAAAATTTTGAAGTGATTAATTATAAGAGAGTTTGCACAGATTTCTTAGAGAAAGCTCAGACAAAAATCGGAGAACGAAAAACAGGTCAAGAAAAGGAAATGTGATTTTTTCCGCATCTTTAAACGTCCTTATTTCACTCTGTGTTGGAGAAAAAAATATAAGAAAAATATGACAGCGTAGGTGGATAGAAACTCTACGAATTCGTTGAAGAAAACACGTCAATCCAAGTTGAATGCATTAAGTTACGAAAAATGGAAGGAGATAGATTGAAAACGTGAAGAAGCTAAAATTTTGGAAATAAGGAAACATGTAGGAGACAGAAAATAACCTTTGGAGGGGATACTTATTCTTGATCGTGACTTGGTTTAACTCTCTATAATCTATACATAATTGTAGAGTCCCATCCCTCTTTTTAACAAACAACACAGGAGCTCCTTAAGGCGAAACACTAGGCCGTATAAAACTATTATCTAGAAGTTTCTGTAATTGTATCTTTAGCTCCTTGAGCTCATTGTGTGCTATTCTTTATGGCGTTTTAGAGATCGGTGTTGTCCCTAACTCGGGGTCCTAAAAATCTACCTCTTGAGTAAAGGGTAACCCCGGCAGCTCTTCTAGAAAAAGTCCTCAAATTCTCTAACTACATGAACAGAGGATACCGTCAGACTAGACTCGCAGACTTTAGTCACACAAGGAAAAAATTTCAATGCTCCCTCATACCACTACTTTCTAGCCTTCAATGCTGTGATGACTCTAGGGACAACATTAAATGTATCCCCTTTGAATTTAAAGCTCTCTTTTATCATGGGCTTGAAAATCACCTTTCTAGCTTCGCAATCGATGAGGGCATGGTTCTCACCCAACCAATCCATCCTTAAGATCACATTGAAGTCTTGCATACACAGGACAATCAGGGATGCTTCAAGGTTTCGCCCTATAACTGTCACACTACTATTCTTAACTCTGTGGGTGGCAGTCAAGTATTTGTCTGCTAGTGTTGACATAGTAAGGGTGTACTCTAGGGGTTCAAGTTTTAAGTATGCAAACTCCACAAACCCCTCAGAAATAAAGGAATGGGTAGCATCAGAATCAAATAAAGTAAAGGCTAGGTGACAAAAGATAGGTAGTGTACTTGTCACCATTGTGTTGGGCTCTTCTACTCTCTTGGTCGTGGTAGCGTGGGCCACGACTCAAACTTGCATTTAGGCTCCTTGACCCTTCTGATTCTATCCTACTGGTCGGTTTGTCTCCTTGTTTTTCTTATGAGAATAGTCTGCTACGCGGTGGTCTAGCTTGTCACAACCGAAACAACCTCCAATCCCAACTAAACATTCACCCTCATGATAATTCTTGCATTTAGGGCATTCAAGTATGTTTTTCTTTGGGGCCCTACCCCGACCCTTAAGTCTGTCAGATCTGGATGAATTTCTGCTAGGCCTTCTTCGGTTGTTAGAGGAATTATGAGTGCATTGCCAACTGTCATGGCATGTCCATCAGGGTTGCTATTCTCATGGCTTCAGCATAATAAAAGGATGTTTATACCACTACCAAACCTTGGATCTCTATCCAGAGACTTGCGACGAAGAGATTAGTCTTCATCTTCTCATTGTTGACATACTCAAGGCAAAACCTCGTCAGCCTATTAAACTCAAGATCATATTCCTCAACGCATTTGTCCCCTTGTTTGAGCTCTAGAAATGGTGTCTGACACTGAATTTGGCTGACCATCAGGTAATACTTACACAAATAGACTTCCTTAAACTGATTCTAGGAAATGTAATTTCCCTCTTGAGCAATCATTCTCTTTATGCCTTTCCACCAAAAGTGGGCTTCGCCCTTCGGCATGTAAGTCCCACAATGGACATGATATTTTGGAGTACAATTCATATACAAAAAGATTGTTTTACAGCCTACAACAAGGTCTTAGCTGCTACCGAGTCCACCTTGCCTCCATTAAAAGAAGACAACTTGTACCTCTGAAAATCCCTCAAATAACGAGATCCACAGTCATGACCTCTAGATGTCTCGTCCCTTGCACTTTAGCCTCATTGGCCACCAATACCTGCATCAACTGAGTCATCTCTACCTGGCTTTATATAGAGGTCCTCATAAACGGTTGTATCACGTTCAATGTAAACGTTGTTGCCCAGTGGGCATACACCTCCTCAGGAATCAGTGTTGGCGTTGGAGGAGCTTCTTCAGGTGCTGGGTCTAGTGGAACAACCTCCTAAACAAATCGGAGCTTGGCTTTTCTTCAGCCTCTCGTTGGTGTGGGTGCTTGTAATCCCATAAACATATGAGTCAAATTTTCATACTTCTCAAATATCAGTGAACTTACCAGGTCGCGACAAGGCTTGTTGAAAGCTTGAGCCACATAGATAGTAGACTCTATACAGTAATTCCTACTTTTCAATTGTAACTATGCATGGCATGTATAGACTCCTAGGCACCTCAGGACACACCTCTATGCCTTTAAGACTCCTGCACGTGCTTCCGCCTCGATCTGTGGTATCACTCACCTAAAAAAGAAGAGTAGAAAGGGATGAGTATGAGAATTGCAGAGTAAGTAGGTATCCAAGACCTTGTCTCGGGGTTCTAGGAAGTGCAGACTAAGTTGCAACTCTCTTATTTACAACTTAAGAGGCTTGCCCATCTTATGCAGTGGATAATCAGTGTCCTGAGATGAGGTGGGACGTGACAAGTAAAACTGAGGGTACAGTATGGCTAGATCTGAATCAGTATTGCTCTTTTAACATCCACTAAAATTGGGAGTTTGTGATTCCCTATGTGCCGGCCAGCTACTAAGTCATCCTACATAGTCCCACGCTTCCTCGTTCAAGGCCGAGTTTCTACGGCTTAGGGGTCCTGTTTAGGAGACCCCTTGGCTATCACCACTAGGTTGGCGAACAAATCACACTACTCTATCTCAATAATAGAGTTTAGTCTCGACGGTATGGTATCAGAGTAGCGAGGAAAGTGGAGGGTTTAGTGACACTATCCACACTGCTCAAGTCTAGCGAGATACCTTGGTTGTCTAAAGTTATCGTGGTGTCCTACTAGGTCTTTCTAGGGCAGATCTTGGTGATATAGACTTGGACTCATTCACCTCTAGAATTCTCGCGCAAGGACTCTCAAACCTGTCGTGGTCTGGAATACTGGGGTCTGCGTCTGTTGGTCATCGTTTTGCGAGCCTGAATGCACAGTATTCTTGAGGTATCCCGTTCTAGGTCTTTGTCTAGCCTACTTAGTTCAAGTACCCTAGTCTAAACTTGTAGTTTCTTCCCATTCTCAATAAGAAAGACAACACAAGCAATCATGCCCTGGAGTTAACATGCAGTAGTTCATACAATATTAACAAGCATGCTCGATAGGAAGATAAAGTTCATCTTCACCCCGAGCACAAATTTCACAAATTTCCCTTCATTCTTTATCATGCATACAGTATTACATTCTCATTCTACGGTGAGTTCATAGTCAGTCATATCTATTATTATTACTTCGACACCATGCATGCTTATTACAAGCATTTCCTACAAGTACTACTCATGGGGATCCAAATGGTCACATACTTGTCTCATGCGTGCCTTCCCAAGTCTTGGTTGATTGGTCGTAGAGGAGTCCAAAAATTACTAAATTCCTCTACAGGCACCTAATTTACAGTAAAACAACATTAGCATTAAAATCGAGGTGAAAAACTTGTAACCGAGTGAAAATAGGGACTTTAGTGCCCCCACACGTAGGGCAGACACGTGGGCAGTGGCACGCTTCAAACCCTAGCGGATGCAGACTTACCCTTCGAATTTTGTGTGCATGACACATGGCACATAGGAACTGGCGAGTCGTCGAATTGAACCACGAGTCGTCGGGTCAGTTTGGTTGTTCCCAGACGCGGTTTGTTTGCGTGAGTGTTTTGACAGACAGGCCAAACGCGTTTCTCTGATGGAACACTGCCACGTGTTGCTCGCTCGCTCTTCCGCCCTCCTCCATATGTTGGGCGACGAATGATGGTCAATTTCTCTCTCCGCATGTTTCCAAATTTCCAAAATGTTAGCTTTTTCGCGTTTTCAATCTATTTTCTTCCATTTTTCGTAACTTAAAGCACATAACTCTAATCGGCATGTTTTTTTCACCAAAGTCGTAGAGTTTCTATCCACCTACGCCATCGTATTTTTCTTATATTTTTTACTCTAACGCAGACTGTAATAAGGACATTCAAAGATACGAAAAACTCACGTTTCCTGTTCTTGACCGATTTGTTGCTCTCCGAATTGGACTTCGATTTTCGCCCGAGTTTTCTCCAAAAAATTTGTGCCTACTCTATTATAGATCATCACTTTAAAATTTTCAGATCTACCACTCAAGAAACTTCTTGGATCTAGTTGAAATCGAAACAAAAATGTTGTAACCATACCTCGTTTCATTCTCGGTGTTTTCTTGCTGGAATGGGCAAATCCACCAACCAAACCTCTTTGCTAGCAATGAGAGAAGTCATGATTCGAAGTTTCCCTTTGGTCGATCTCCAATGTCATATTTGTAGTTGCTGAAATCTCTCTCTTCTCTTTCTTCCAAAATCCTAATCCTTTTCTTTTTTTCTTTCCTTTCTCTTTCTAGTTTTGGCCAGACCCTTGAGGCCCCTCTAATAGTAATTGGGGCAAAAGGACCGTTTTTCTCCTAGTTTGACTTTAACCTTTTTTAAAAAAATTATAATCTCACAACAATTTCGAGCATAATTTTCTTCTTTGTCGACTCGAGCCTCGATCTCCTCAGCCTCCTAAGCTCGGGTGTTACATGAATGACACGCGACAAAATGTTTTGATATGATGCACAACCCCGACAGATGTTTTAAAAGCTATGATGTGAAATGATATGATATTAAGAAAAATGGAACGGGTTGTCTTACATGGTTTAATGAATGTGAAAATGTTGGGACCTCATGCATAAATGTGTATCACATACACCGGGATATTTGCCCTTATGATGAGTACGGATGCATACGTTATGAAAAGAAAAATGATCGTCATGTTTAACATTATGCTACGACGATCGCTACTCCTTCCAAGTTTCCGGCTGTTAGACGAACACGACTCTCCACAATGGTATGATATTGTCCACTTTGAGCCTAAGCTCTCATGGCTTTGCTTTGGGCTTCCCCAAAAAGGCCTCATACCAGTCGAGATAGTATTCCTCACTTATAAACCCATTGTTAGGTTATGGAGCCTGATGCTTATTTATAGCTTTGTCAACGGTTATATCCGGTAAAGCTATATCCGATAAAGCTATATATGGTAAATAGCTATATATAGTAGATGGTTAAATCGGGTAAAGCTATATATAGCAAAATAGCTATATATAGCAGATAGTTAAATCGGGTAAAGCTATATATAGTAAACTGAACTATATATATATCCTGTCTGGTAGAGCTTTGAGGTGTACTTTCTATTCTCTGTAATTCTCTCTTACTGTACATACGTGAAGTCATCAATAAAGAAAAATTCTTTTAGCTAGAGTTCTCCTTGCACTTTTCTCTATCCCATTCTTTGTGTTCATCTAGATCGAGCGTGTGTGTTGTTGTGCGATCCTAACAACTGGTATCAGAGCTAGGCGAAATTCACCACGATCTGTGAAGATGAAAAGTTCAAAGATTGGAATTGAGAAGTTCGATGGATCCGATTTCGGTTTCTAGAAGATGCAGATTGAAGATTATCTGAACCAGAAAGATCTTCACGAACCTCTGTTGGGGGTGAAGCCGAATACCATGACCACGGAACAGTGGAAGCTCAAGGATCGACAAGCCTTAGGGATGATCCGGTTGACGCTATCCAGAAACATGGCGTTCAACATTATCAAGGAGAAGACAACGTTAGATCTGATGAAGGCGCTGTCGAATATGTACGAAAAACCGTCGGCTATGAACAAGGTGTATTTGATGCGTAGATTGTTCAATCTACAGATGTCTGAAGGTGGACATGTTGCTGATCATATAAATGAATTCAATATGATCATAAGTCAACTGAGTTCGGTGGAAATTAATTTCAAAGATGAAATTAAAGCGTTGATTTTGATGTCATCCTTACCCGAGTCATGGGATACTATTGTTGCCGCACTCAGCAGTTCCTGAGTATCTGATAAACTGAAGTTTTGTGAAATTCGAGATGTAGTTCTCAGCGAAAGTATTCGCAAACGAGAAACTGGAGATTCATCAAGCAATGCTCTCAGTGTTGATCAAAGGGGAAGAAGTAAACCGAAGGGCCCAAACAAAGGGCGATCAAAATCAAAGAATAGAGAAAAATCTCCAAATAGACCAAACGTAACGTGTTGGAATTGTGGAGAAAAAGATCACTTTCAGACAGGTTGTACAAGACCAAAGAGGAAGCAGAATCACAAATCTGGAGATGATGATGATTCTATAAATTCAGCAGAAGACATTGGGGATGCTCTAATCCTCAGCGCGGACAGTTCGATTGAATCCTAGATTTTGGATTCAAGTGCATCTTTTCATTCGTCCCCAAATAAAGAGTTGTTCCAAAATTTCAAGTCTGGAAATTTCGAGAAGGTGTATCTTGCCGACAACAAAGATTTGGAGATTAAAGGAAAAGGAGATGTCTGCATAAAAACTCCGGCAGGAAATCAGTGGACATTAAAGGATGTCAAATATATTCCTGCTCTCAAAAGGAACCTGATCTCTATTGGTCAGTTGGACAGCACAGGTTATGCAACAAAGTTAGGGAAGGATTCGTGGAAGATTATGAAGGGTGCTACGGTGGTAGCACGTGGCTCAAAATCTGGAACCGTATACACCACTGGGTGTATGAACATAGCTGTTGTTGCTGAGAGTGCTTCAAATTCAAGTCTACGGCACAATAGACTTGAACCTATGAGCGCGAAAGGAATGAAGAGGCTGGCTGTGAAAGGAGTTTTAGAAGGTCTGAAATCTGTTGATGTGGGTCGTTGTGAGAACTACGTTATGAGCAAGCAAAAATGAGTTAGCTTCACAAGGACCGCCAGAAAATTGAAGAAAGTGCGGTTGGAAATGGAACCAGATGTGGAGCAAGGTTCCAAGACCACGAAGCAAGTGGGAGTTGAGCTTGAGTTGCAGGAAAACTCACTTAGTGAGGTTATAGTAGATAGTCATGAAACGCCTGAGACGACTGCTGAGGAACCAGATGTGGAGCAAGGTTCCAAGACCACGAAGCAAGTGGGAGTTGAGCTTAAGTTGCAGGGAAACTCACCTAGTGATGTTGTAGCAGATACTCAAGAAACTCCTAAGACTACTGCTGAGGAACCAGATGTGGAGCAAGGTTCCAATACAACAAAGTAAGTGGGAGTTGAGGTTGAGTTGCGGAGAAAATCACCAAGTGATCTTGTAGCATATACTCAACAAACTCCTAAGGTTGTTGCGGAGGAACCAGCAGTGGAGCAAGTGACACCTGAACTGGTGTTGAGAAGATCATCATGTACTATCAGAGTGCCAGATATGTATGTACCTTCACTACACTATTTGTTGCTGATGAAAGGCAACCACAACCCTTTGATGAGGCCCTACAGTTGGAGGATACAACCAAGTAGGAGCAAGCTATGGATGATGAGACGTCTAGGCTTCAAAAATGTGTTGTACTGAGGCTGAGTACGTGGCAATAGTTGAAGCTGGAAAGAAGACGATATGGATGACTGACTATCTGGAAGAATGGCCAAGAAGTAGCACGAAGATATTCTTTACAGAGATAGTCAGAGTGTCATACAGTTGGCGAAGGAACCCGGTCTATCATTTCAAGAGAAAACACAGAAGATGATACCATTTCACTTGCAGGTTAGTGAAAGATGGTGATGTGTTTGGAGAAAATAGAGGGTGCAAAGAATCCAGCAAACATGTTGACAAAATGTGTTGATATTGGAATATTGAGGTTGTGCAAAGCCTCAATTGATATGGTGCCATGAAGACCATGAAGATGCTCATGGTCGTTTGAGAATGAAATTCTTGGTTGACTAGATCAGTCTCCAAGTGGGAGAATTGTTAGGTTATGGAGTCTGATGCTTATTTATAGCTTTGTCAACGTTTCTATCCGGTAAAGCTATATTTGGTAAAGTTATATTCGGTAAAGCTATATATGGTAAATAGCTATATATAGTAGATGGTTAAATCGGGTAAAGCTATATATAGTAGATAGTTAAATAATATATAGTAAACTGAACTATATATATATATATTGTAATAGCCCAAAAAAATAAATAAAGAAATAAACGAATAAAAATAATTATAAAGATAGTTAAAATAATAATAATAAAAAAAAAATTAATTAATTAATAAAAATAAATAAATAAATTAATTAATTAATTAATTAATAAAAATAAAAAAATAAAAACTTTTCCCCACTTCTCTCCACTAACCTCTCGTCCCTTCCCACAATTATCTCTCCTCAACCTATCCTTCTGACAGGAGTAACAGTTATTGCAAAAAAGAAACCGAAAATCAATAATGTAAGATTTACTTGAAAAAAAAAATGAGAATGACCTTTACCCAGTTGAGATTCACCACAGATTTAGGTGAAGATAGATCTAATCAAGAAGGTATATATTAAATCTTTTCTTTTATCCTATTTTTTTAGAAATCACAACTAGATCTTGATTGAATTATTACAATGATCTAGCTTTGAGTTAGAACCTAAATGTCAATCATTTATACGATTTTAGTCAATCACGTCAGATTAGTAATATTAGATTAAATTTTTATCAGTAGCCAAATGAATAGATTAAAGATAGAATGACCAATAAAACTTTTGAATAGGAAACACTAAGATAAGGAAAGATTTGGAAACAGAGATCACTGTAAATTTGGAAGGCATGACAAGAGAATTAAAAGGAAACAGATAAAAAAAAATTAGGGAATTAAAAACCACAAACTAAATATAGAGGGAAAAAGGTAAACACAGAGGGTAAATACAGAGAGTAGTAAAGCCGAGAATAACTTGAAAAAGCTGTATCTACTTTCTTATACAACAGTATGAAAAATAAGATTTTTAATAAAAATATAATTATAGATATATAACATTTCAGACTTTTAACAATGGACCAATGTAAATTAGAGAAATAATGTTGTAGAGTTCAAACCTGAAACTAATGTCATGGGCTCATATAGGTTGACTCGGATTTCAAAGGACGGAATCGAACTTTAATTAAAGATATATTCGTGACAACGACTTAAGCTGGCCAGGTAAGTGACCTTACTATCTGCATGGTTATATTTGATGTTGACATGTGCCCTGTGGTTCTGCACGTGTCATATGTATTGATATGTGTCAATTGTTTGTGGATCGATATGCTTCCTATATGTTATGTTATGTTATGTTATAATATGTGGATTGTATGATAATAATTAGGATACGAGAAGGATGCACAAAACGAGATGTAACGATAGGAGTAAGATACGTCCATGAAACGTTAAGGTTAGGTTACATACCGGAGTGCTATGGATAGGAGAGATTGATGAAAGAATACGGTTAGGTTATGGGTAGAAAGGGATAGGTTTGTGATAGATTGATAGAACGATGGCATTAGGATACGTTCTGGTGATGGTATGACTAAGGTAGGATACGTTCTGGTGATGATGATATGACTAAGGTACGTTATGTAATGATATGTCTATGATAGGTATAAGAACGTTAAGGCTATGGTAAGTTAGAGAACGATATGCCTGTGAAGTGTTTACGTTATGACTTGTTCATGATATGATGCATTGTATGCTAGATTATTGTGCTTAAGTACGTAGTTATGTGAACGTGAATGTATGCTTTTAGTCTGATGTGATGTGTAATGCATGTAACGATGTATGGTCCTTGAACGATTATGGCTTGTTTGTATGAATATTTGAATGTAACTACATGAATTGTACGACATGAAATACGGTAAATTGCATGAAACATAACCCCATTAGGAAGATGTATGATATGTAAAGAAATGAGAATGGGAATGACATGTAAGCATGAAAACGTGACAGGGGATTATGTTCATTAATGATAACTGGACTAGTGGGACCTCATGCATATTGTGTGCTCATGCATTTGGGGGGATACCCCTATCCCATCACGAGGGTACGGACGCGTACATCCAATGGCAGGACAACGATCGTTATGCTTTGCATAGAACTGCCGTGACGGTTCTAGTTTTAACGGGTCGCGGTATAAGGGCTCCCAGAGCATGCCCACCGGCTAGGGACAGTGGCCCAGCGGTGTGCGAACTAGCTGGTGAGCCCATACTCGCACGTATGGGCTGCGTGTAGAGTATAAGGATTACACCATAGGAAAAACGAAACGAAACGAAATGAAACGAAACGAAACGAAACGAAATGAAAGATAGGTCCCATCATTTCATTGCATGTGATTGTTGCATTTAACCCTAATAGTGGAGTCACTTACTGAGTATTTCTTTAAATACTCAAGCCATGTGCTACTACATTTTTCAAGTTAAGGCAAGGCATCCCTGTACGGCTAACGACGGCATCGTAACTCGAGATCATGGCACATGCATAGGATCATGGCATTTATTTTCTTAGACTTAGGATAGAATAGGATGTTTTAAACTTAAACGCTTATTTATTTTATTTCGAGTCTTTTGTTGTGTCGTTTTAAAGGCAAGGCATCCCTGTACGGCTAACGACGGCATCGTAACTCGAGATCATGGCACATGCATAGGATCGTGGCATTTATTTTCTTAGACTTAGGATAGAATAGGATGTTTTAAACTTAAACGCTTATTTATTTTATTTCGAGTCTTTTGTTGTGTCGTTTTATAGATGTTTTCGAAACACGTAAGTCCATGGCTGTGTTTTAAGTTAAAGGTTATGGAATTTAAATGAAGTCTTCCGCATTCAATGTTTATGGTACGTATACAGTAGCGACCTTAAATTAAGTAGAAAATTTCGGGTCGTTACATATATCCCGTCCGGTAGAGCTTTGAGATGTACTTTCTATCCTCTGAAATTCTCTCTTACTGTACATACGTGAAGTCATCAATAAAGAAAAATCCTTTTAGCCAGAGTTCTCCTTGCACTTTTCTCCATCCCATTCTTTGTGTTCATCTAGATCGAGCGTGTGCGTTGTTATGCGATCCTAACACCCATGTTCTTCCACTAAATTAACCAATGTGGGACTCACTCCCAATAATCCTCAACAATCCTGAACCATTTTTGCTTGGTAAGTTCCACTCTGGAATTATGAAAATGATCAATGGTAGGTCATGAATCTTGAAGCATAACCCTTCGCAACCTAGCATGCATCAAACAAAATTAACGCCACTTCGTTGTACTTAATGTTGGGATATGGAGCCTGATGCCTATTTATAGTTAAGATCTAGTAGAGATATATATGGTAGATATTTCGTAAAGATTTAGTAAAGCTATATTTCGTAAATTGAAACCATATATATACCCCATTAGGTAGTACTTTCAAAAAGTATTTTTTTCATTCTCTGTATTCTCTCTTGTTGTTCATATCTGAAGTCATCAATAAACCTTTAGCCAATATTTCTCCTTGCATTTTCTCTATCTTGTTTTTTGTATTCATCTAGATTGAGTGTGTGCGTTGTTGTGCGATCCTAACAATTGGTATTAGAGCGAGGTGAATTCACCATGATCTGTGAAGATGGAAAGTTCAAATATTGGAATTGAGAAGTTCGATGGATCCAATTTCAGTTTCTGGAAGATGCAGATCAAAGATTATCTGTACCAGAAAGATCTTCACGAACTCCTGTTGGGGGTGAAGTCGGATACCATGACCACGAAGTAGTGGAAGCTCAATAATCATTAGGCCTTACAATTGATCCTATTAACACTATCCAGAAATGTGTAGTTCAAAATCATTAAGGAGAAGACAATATTAGATCTGTTGAAGATGTTGTCAAATATGTACGAAAAACCATCAGCAATGAACAAAGTGTATTTAATGCGGAGGGTGTTCAATCTACAAATGCCTGAAGGTGGATCTGTTGCAGATCATATAAATGAGTTCAACATGATTATAAGCCAATTGAGTTTGGTGAAAATTAATTTTGAAGATGAAATGAAGGCACTGATTTTGATTTCATCTATACCTGAGTCATGGGATACTATTGTTGCCATGATCAGCAGTTTTCGAGGATTTGAGAAACAGAAGTTCGATGAAATCCGAGATGTAGTTCTCAACAAAAGTATTCACAAACGAGAAATTGAGGATTCATTAGGTAGTGCTCTCAGTGTTGACAAAAAAGGAAGAAGTAAATCGAAGGGACCAAACAAAGGTTGATCATAATTAAAGAACCGTTAAAATTTTTCAAATAGACCAAACGTGACATGTTGGAGTTGCGGAGAAAAAGGTCACTTTCAGGCAGATTTGTACAAGACCAAAGAGGAAGCAGAATCACAAATTAGAGGATGACGATGATTCTATAAATTTAGCAAAAGACATTTGGGGTTGTTGTAATCCTAGTGTAATGGATCAGATAAAAAAAGAAACAAAAATTCTAAGGTTGTCGGCGACACCGAAAACTTCGGCGAACCTGGAGTTTTCGTTCGCACACGACCCACGAAGTACGCCCGACGTAGGGATCACCACGAGAACCAAACTCGATCCTCAGCCAAACCACTTGCAAGAAAGAAAACGAAAACGTGAGAGTTTGAGAAAGAAACAGACGACACTCCGGCAAAACCAAACCATACAAAATCGACTTTAAAACCTTCGATCTACACCACGAAAAAAATTTTAGAGACCTTTACACACACCAGGGATAGATTTCGACGTTTCTTACACATCGTACACCGTCGGGGAAGGAAGATAGAACATCAAATTTTTGAAACCTCTCTAATCTGGGAGTCTCGGACCTTTTCAAGCCAAAATAACACCATAAACGGGATTAGGGGAAGAGGAGACTCGGCAACGAAAGGAAAAGGAGGAAAATAGATATCGGAAACGGCGTTACCGAGGAGAGAGAGAGAGAGATCGCCTGAAAATTTTGAATAACCAGGCGAAGAAGATAAAGTCCGACCCGAGGTTCGAACCGAGTCCAACCCACTCCACTCCAAATCTTGACCGACGAAACCCCCCCGACCCAGAGGCCTCAGCCCCAAACCAGAAAGCCCAATTATGGCCTAACCCATCAGCCGCGACCTAAGACCAAAAACCCGCGCCCGACCCGACGACCCACGCCTCAGCTCAACTTTGACTGGCACACGCGACCGCTACTGGTAGCGCCATGTGGCATCATTTGGCACAAAATTCCCTTCGGCCCTGGTGACTTAATCGGCTCCGACAGCGGCTAATTGGCTCTAATGGCTTATTCAGCTCGGGAATCCTATTTTCAACCTTTTCGGCATCGTTCCACCCTCCCGGACTTGATTTCGACCCCGTTTAAGGTAAAATAGATCATTTTAAGACCGTATTTAACAAATTGAAGTTGGGAATTAGTTATGTTTGTGAAATACTAACGAAGGTGTCGAATGATCCAATAGGAACCAACCACCAACAGAAGCGTAGGACGTATACGAGGAGCTAGCTTCCGTTATATTTTAGGAAGTACTTCGGCTAAGGCTTACCAAGTAAGTGGCTCACCTGTCGTAGGTGACGCGTTGTTTGTTGTATGTTGACACGTGTCTGTGGATTCGCACGTGTCATTAAATTGTATGCTAGACCATTGCGCTTGAATACGTAAGCTGGTGAAATGTGAATGTATGTTGTTTGGTATGATGTGATATGTTGTACGATAAATTTAAATGTAAACAACATGAAATGTATGACATGAAATCATAGTAAATTGCATGAAATGTAACCCTGTTAGGACCATGTAGGGTATGTAGACTGAAAAAATGAGAAATAATATGTTATGCACAAAAAATGATAGCAGGGTTACATTTAATAATATTAAAAACGGAAAAATGTTGGGACCTCATGCATTATGTGTGTTCATGCATTAAGGGATACCCTATCCCATCACTAGGGTACGGACATGTACATCTATATGGAAAGTGAAGTATCGTTATGTTTTACATAATGCTGCCATGACGGCTACTAATTATAATGGGTGTTCGGCAAAAGCTGAGCTACTAGAGAAGGATCGCCCAACAAGAAAAGGGGCCCAGCGGTGTGCGAACTGTCTGGTGAGCCTACTCACACGTATGGGCTATGTATAGAGTATATGATACACATCCAAGCTGCCCAATTAGAATAGTGTCGTAGGGAAAATAGACTGATATGATAGGTCTCGTCATAGCATCTTGCATGTTCTTGTTGCATAACCTCGATAGGGGGTCACTTACTGAGTATTCTAGAAATACTCAAGCCTCGTGCTACTATATTTTCCAGATAAAGGCAAGGCACCCATGTGAGACCGACGGCGGCGTCGCACATCCCATGACCGTGGCACATGCATAGGATAGTTTTTTTTCCACTCGTAGTATAAGTTAAATTTCATTTGCATTCATAGTATAGGTTAGTATAGGTTGATTTTCCCTTGCATTACTAGCATAGGTTAGTATAAGTTGAATTGTATTCGCATTAATAAATCATAGGTTAGTATAGGACACTTATTTCAGAGTTGTTTATCCCTTGTATTCATTATTCATGAGGTAATAAAAAAAAAAATTTATGTCGCATTTATGATAAGAGCCCATTTAAAGTAAATTCCGCACTTAAAGTATAGTAATGACCTTAGATTTAAAGTATAGTAATGACCTTAGATTAAATAGGTAAAATTTCGGATCGTTACACTCATCGTGAACAATCTGATTGAATCCTAAAATTTGGATTCATGTGCATCTTTCAACTCTCGATTCCTTCGTAAGAAATATTCATCTTAATCTCATGAATTTGTAGGAACAAATCTTAATTTATTTGGTTGAGAGTGGAAGAAGGACAAATAAACAGTGAGGTACATTCACAATTTATGTATTAACACAAAAATTAGAGAAAAAAGAAAAAAAAAAAAGGAAAATTGTCCCACATAGTTTAAGTTGAGAAGTGGGGAGTTGGACTTAACTATAACTGGGAGGTTCCTTACTTCATTTTATCTTTTATCATCCCACTTGAATGGTTTAAAGCCGATCGGAGAATACACTTTCTGATGGCTTCAGACTGATATTTCGGCTGATCCATTAGTATGACTATCTTTTATCTAGTTTAAATTATATTATGCAAAATTAGGTGAGTTAATTCCCATAGTAGAATTATAATTTATAATTGTTGGACTCTTTATTCATAATTAAATTTCAGAGAGCAACGTTAAGCAAGCATCAAGAAGTCATAGTAGTTTCGGCCTAGGCCAACAAAGTAAGTGACCCTACTATCGGCTTGGTCGGAAGACTTGTCTTATGTACGATAACACGTGCTTGGACCTTGCACATGTCATGTATGTTGATATGATGTACTATGATGACGTAATATGTTATAATGATGTGATTTGTTATGATATGTTATGATGATACATTATGTTATGATGATGTTATGATACGTTATGATGATGATGAATTATGACATGATTACCTGAGATGATGATAATGATAAGACATTATGATGATACCTCCTGCTACCACATGCATGATATAACTTCTTTATGCGCAAACATTCATTTAAAACGACTTTATCAAACGATGTCATAGACTTGTACATTTAGGAAAGGATCTTAAAACAATACAAAGAGAATATTCATAATAAATGAATATAAAACCAAGAAAAATATTAAAATAACAATGCCCTATACTAACCTAATATCTAAATGAAAATAAAACCAAGGAAAGTATTAAAATAACAATGTCCTATACTAACCTAATATCTACAAAAATAAAGACAATTATCCTATGCATGTTTCATTTGTTGCCATGCCATTGTTAACCTCTTGCCTTTACCTAAATTATAAAAGTAGCATATGACTTGATTATTTTAGGACCATAGGATTGGAGTCAAAGAATGCAAACACATGCAATCATGAATAGTGACCTATCATTTAAAACCATAGTCTCTTAGGTGGCCTTTAGTCTGGACAAAATGGATGTGTAGTACTTCTCTACACACGGTCCACACGTGCAAACATGGGCCCACCAAGCGTGCTAGCACACCTTCTGGACCAGCATGGTCAAGCTAGTTGACAGTAGTGGACGTTTGGAGGTACAACAATTGTTGTGTATCATGTCAAACATGATAGTCATCATGATCATAGTGTATGTGTCCATACTCATCATAAAAAGGAAAGTATCCTAATGTAAGTGAACATACAATATGCATGAGGTCCTATATTTTTTGTCTTAAACATTCATGCGACATAACTCCATACATTCCTCACATATTACCCTAGATAACATGCATCCATAAGCTTTCATACATTACATCATTCACAATAGTACTTACGGGTTCTACGTCAGAAAACTCTTCATTGTCATATATGTCGTAGCATGTCATACATTTCATTGCCAAGAATGTTAATTTCATAGTGTAACATGGCATCTCATACATACATATCCTTATAACATGAGATATCATCACAATGTATCATGTCGTCATACATCTCATGCATCATAACATATCACCTCATTATTACATATCACAGCATCATAACATATCATATCATCATAATATAACCTATCATCATAACATAACATGTCATCATAACACATCATGTCATTATAACACATCATAACAAACATATGACACGTGTAGGGGTCACTAGGCACGTGTCATCATACCTAAGACAATTCTTTCGATCGAGCTAATAGTACAGTCACTTACTTGGTTTGCCTAGGTCGAAGCTACTACGATCCCTTGATGTTAGTTTAACGCTGCAATCTGAAATTTAATTCTACACAAGGAGTCCCACAATTATAAATTAGAATTCTACTATGAGAATTGACTCACCTCATTTTTTGTAAAATAAATTAAACTTACTCCAAATAATTTAAACTAGCTAAATATAATTTTGCATAAAATAATTTAAACTTGACTTCAAAAATTTAAACTAACTAAAAGGTAGTTAGACTAACCTTAAATGCTTCCAAAGAATTGACACTAGTAGGAAAGGGTCGAATCATATCAAACACAAGCCGGATCAGCCAAGATGCTAACATGGAGTAGTCAGAAAATATATTCTTCGACTGACTTCAAACCTTTAAGTGGGATGAAAGGAAGCAAGGGACCTCACTTTTAGTGGAGCCTAACTCTCCCCTTTTAAACATAAGCGATGTGGGACAACTTCATTTTTTGGGTTATTACATCATACACACCTAAAAGAAACTTTCGTCCTCGAAAGTGTCTTAATCTTGGAATTACTCGAGATATTTCATCCTCATCTTTTCCTTTTGTTTTTACATAGTTACTTTTGTTTGATGGTTATGTAAAGACCATTTTCCTAGTACAAAAGACCTTCACTTCTTGGGATAAGATTCTTATTAGTCTTTTCTCTTAACTTAGATTATCATTTATCTATAAAGACTCGTAACCTATGATATGAGTCAAGTCATCCAAGTATTTGTGAAGTATGGATACGTCGCACGTGTTATATATTGCAAAGAGGGATTGTGGTAGGCTAATATGTATGCCACTGGTTCGATCCAGTTTAGAATGTTGAAAGGTCCAATGAAGCATGGACTTAGCTTATAGTTCTAGCCCTCTATGTAATCAATGTAACTTTTTTTTTTTTTTTTTTTTTTTTTTTTTTTTGTCTACTCTAGGTTGTGCGCATCCTCATCCTAACCTTTTGTACAACTTCATTAGTGGCTTAGACAAACTACAAAATGTTCACTAGACCAAATTCTGTAACATTCAGTGCCCAAGGAAAACATTTTTGTTCATCAAAGACTCATACTCAGAGAGTTTTGTGGAACGCTCATTACATAAAACATTAAGTTCACTTAAGGGTTTATCCTATTGTTCCCTTTAAAATTTATTTAAACTATTACAAACTAGTTTAAGAATCTCCTTGAAGATCTAGTTAATCAAAGTTATACAAGTTATGGGCATTAGTGAGTCAAAAGACCTCATAGTCATTCATAACTACCACATTGAAATTTATGGAAAATTTATGAAACTTTGTCTTTCTTGGCACCTATACTTGAGAGAATTTTTTTTTCTCGTGAAGTGTACCTCTTGTTCATTGCTATCTTGATCTGTTCTTTATATCAATAAATAGTTGTATGGCCGGATCATATCCTTTTATCAAAGCTAATGCGCTCCATAGAAAATGGTAAGGTGTTAATACTAATGCAAGAAAACCTTGGATATTTAATTGTGCCTTAATTCCCAACTTTCCCACTTCCCTTAAGGTGACTTGCTTTCTTTTTTTGACATTGTTTTATTGGGTTAACCCGTTTTGGTACCTAGTTTTGTAGTAAAGATCTTGGTTCAGAGTTTTGAGTTCTTATCCCTTAGACACTCTTCCTGGGAGACCTGTGGGATCCTTTGCTCAATGAATAACTCAATCCTGATCTATGCCCGAGGCTTCATGCATTCTCCACGATAAAGTCTAATACTTGCTAAGAATGTTTGATTAATCCACCATACCTAAATGGTGTGAAAGTTATCTTATTTATAATCAAATAAATTACAATGATATGGAAATAGTAATAAATGGAAATAACAATAAATGGAAAGATCCGTATTGTAATAAGGCAAATATTAGATATTTGCCTTATAATAAAATATCAAATATAATATATATATATGGTAAACTATAATTTATTACTAAATATCCTTAACACCCCACCGCAAGCTGAGCATCGGATTTGAACGAACGTGAAGCTTGGATCTGAAAAATTCAAAGAGGTTGAGAAACACTTTTCGTGAAGATGTCAACAATCTGGTTCAGCGGAGGCGTAGAGAAACACTTTCTTGGCCATCGAAAATTGCAGAGGGATCGTCGCTCAGCAGCGATTCTGCCTTGGCTTCGGCAAGAATATGTCTAACCCATGAAGAGAGATTGTCGCTTAGCGACGATGCTGCCTTGGCTCTGGTGAGAATATGTCTAACCCCAAGAAGTAGAAGGGGAAACCTAGAGCAAGGGACAAAGACAATGTTGAAGCCAGAAGAGTCGCCACATTGGGCGAAGGAGCCAATTTTGGCGAGAAGGGCGGCGGCAACTTGGTTGGCGAAGAGGCCAGTGCGGCGCCCAGATTCCAAAGGCAAATCTCTGCATAGGGTCGATGGGCATATTAAGATTCTGTATATTTCTGAATAGAACGCTGATGAAGATCCTAAGATTAGGGTTTCTGTGAAGGATGAAGGATGAAGGGAAAATTGGGAAAAAAATGAAAGAGGCTATGTTTGAAAAAGGTGAGGTTGTATGTACAGAGTATGGCAAAGGATTATTTGGAAGTCAAAAGGGTGGAGCCGAAGAGTAATCAATCGGCTCTGCATGTGGTAGCCATGACGACTGCCGCTGCGGCGTCAAAGCCAATAGTGGTGGTGGAGAAGAACAGTAGAAGATTTCAAAAGCCATTGAAAAGAAAGGATCGGGGTTGCTAAACCAAAATGGCTCTGATACCATAAGAATGTTTGATTAATCCACCACACCTAAATGGTGTGAAAGTTATCTTATTTATAATCAAATAAATTACAATGATATGGAAATAGTAATAAATGGAAATAACAATAAATGGAAAGATACCTATGGTAATAAGGCTAATATTAGATATTTGCCTTATAATAAAATATCAAATATAATATATATGGTAAACTATAATTTATTACTAAATATCCTTAACACTTGCATCCAAGAATTCATGTGTTCCATGCAATACAATCTGCGTACCTATGTCTAAGGCTTCATGTGTTCCTTGTGACATAGTCTGGAATACCTACACCCAGGACTTCATGCGTTCCCTACAACTTAGTCTATGTCATAGAATCATGTTGCACTGCTCATCATAAGGTCTTTAGGATATCTCGGGTTCTAGTTCTAAGAGTTCTTTGTTCAGTCTTAAAGCACAACTAAAGAAAAATTCTTAATAAGTACACTCTAATCCATATGAGTCATACGCATTTCTTTGCATGCATAAATCTTTCATAAGCATCTTGCCACTTAGTATTCATAAAATCATAGATTTCTAACATGTCTTGAGAGATAGTTACTTAATTTTCCTCTTGGTTCATATCCGAAAATTTTTCTATTCCCCTAAATATCATAAATGAGCCTCATATCAATTTTCCTAGTATTTTGAGTTAGTCTAGAAAACATCTTAGAATTCTTATAGGGGTATTTTGGTCATTTATCATCCCCAGTCTTGGTTTAAATCCTCAACATATTCCAATAAACTTAAACCATAGCATAAGGCTCCTCATCAAATTTCAAGTCATTTAGAGTTCACTTTGTTCATAAGTTAGCGGTACATAATTATATGGGCATTTTGGTCATTTTACACTAACCCCTTGGTTTAGCCCCGTATCATAATCTAATGACCACCAAATTTTATACATAACCTTATCATGTCATATTGAGCCTTCTCCTAAAATTTCATGAGCAACATAATCCATTTAGTATGTTCATATGGACATTAATGTTGGATAACCTTAAATACTTAACTCAACCTTAATTTCAACTTTTTGACTTTCTTCGAGATGACTAGCTTCCTTCCGTCAACTTGATCAATAGTTTATTTAGTTTCTTTCATTACATTGTCCTCCTAGTAAATTTTTATTTTTATTTTTTAGACTTGATCCAATAATTCACCTGTTTGCCCATACATCCTCGATGTCTCATTTTAACAATTTTGTTATAACCATAATGGAAAGGCAACACAACCAAAGATTTTTTTCAACTCCTTTGTATTACTAAGAAGAAAACGTAGCACAACACTCCCCAAATCAATCTTAAATCATGTGTAATGACCCTAGTTTTCTACTAACCAAAAATCGCTACCATATGCATAACATAACATCTTGAGTGGAAATATTCATTTGAAACGACTTCATAAAACAATGTCATGGACTTACATGTTTAAGAAAAAGGTCTTAAAACCACACAAAGAAAAAAATCAAATAAATATAAGTAAATATAAAACTAGTCATCTACGAACCTAAGATCTACAAAATTAAAAGCAACTACCATGTGCATGTGCCATGGTCGTTAATTGTGGTGTCGTCATCACCTGTACAGCGGTGGGCCTTTACCTAAAATATAAAAGTCGCACATGGCTTGAGTATTTTAAGAATTACATAGTAAGTAACCCCACTATTGGGGTTACAGAACGCAAACACATGCAATCATGAATAGTGACCTATTATTTAAAATCATAGTCTCTTAGGTGGCCTCTAGTCCAGAAAAATTGAATGTGTAGTACTCCCCTACACATGACCCACACATATGAACCTAGGACCACCAGGTAGGCTCGCACACCCCTTGGACCTGCATGGTCGAGCTAGTTGGCTATAGTCAGACGTCCGGAGGTACAACGGTCGTCGTGTATCATGTCAAACATAATAGTCATCATCATCTTAGTGTATGCATCTGTACTAATCATAAAAGAGAAAGTATCCCGACGTAAGTGAACATATGATATGCATGAGGTCCCTATACTTTTCATCTCATCTATTCATGCAACACAACCTCATACATTCCTCACATATTACCCTAGGTAACATGCATGCATAAGCTTTCATACATTACATCATTCATAACATTACTTAGGGGTTGTGAGTTAAAAACTCTTCATTGTCATGCATGTTGTAGCATGTCATACATATCATTACCAAACGTGTTCATGTCATAGTGCAATATGGCATCTCATACATACATATCATTGTAACATGGGATATCATCATAATGTATCATATCGTCATACATCTAGTGTCATCATAACATATCAAACATAGCATTACATCATAACCTAACCTATCATCATTACATATCACATCATCATAACACATCATAACAAACACATGACACATGCAGGGGCGCCATTGGGCACATGTGATACATAAGATAATTCTTCCAACCGAGTTGATAGTAGGGCCACTTACTTGATTGGTTGAAGTCGAAACTACTACGATCCCTTGATGCCAGCTTAATGTTGTTCTCTGAAATTTAATTCTATTAAAGAGTCCTACCATCATAAAATAGAATTCTACAATAGAAATTGACTAGCCTAATTTTTATAAAATAATTTAAACTTATTCCAAATAATTTAAACTAGTGGAACCTAATTTTGCATAAAATAGTTTAAACTTGACTTTAAAAACTTAAATTAGCTAAAAGATAGTTATACTAACCGTGAACCCTTCCCAAGAGTTGAAACTAGTAAAAAATGGTCTAAGCGTATCAGACCCAAGCCGAATCATCTAAAATGTTGACCCGAAGCTGTCAGAAAATGTACTCTCTAACTGGCTTCAAACCGATCAAGTGGGATGAAAGGAAGTAAGGGACGTCCCTTTTTATAGTGGAGCCTAACTCCCCAGCTTTCAACATAAGCAATGTGGATGTTAAGAATGAGAAGTTCTGATACCATGTTAAGAATGAGAAGTTCTAAGACCATGTTAAAAATGAGAAACATAATTGGGATTGAAAGTCCAATATTTATTAATGTTCACAAAGTTTAAACATGATACAAACTATAAGCTAAATCTAGAAATATATTTCGTTGTTAGATATAATTTTATAATTAATCTTTACATTATTTTGTTTATTATTATATTTTGAATATACATTTACGCATATTTTAAAATCATAGTTTATCGTATGTTGAATAATGATTCAATAAAATATAAATGTTAAGAAATACCTCACTACTGCAATTAGGAAATATAATCACGTGAAATTGTGTTCAGGACCTATCATAAAACATCATTTCATGCACATGATCTCAACTTCTAGTCCAGGTAGAATTTGATAGGTAGTACTACTCTACACACGGTCCACGTACTTGCACATGGACCCCAGGCGAGCTTGTATACGTACCCTCTGAACTTGGCATTTGACTAGCGTACACCCATACTATTGGTATACCATGGAAGAAATGGAGCATGCATAGTATTGTGGTATATACAATATCGTATCATAAATTCATGACGAACATAAATGTTGTATTGTACATGTCCGTACTAATCATAACGCGAAAGTATCCTAATACACGTAAACATAAAATATACTTGAGGTCCTTATAGTTTAAAATCATGACATGTATCCGTAAAGCAACGCATATCTTCATTCATTTCATACATAACGTAATCATTCCATATCATTGAAGGGAATGAACTCTTCATCCACGTAGCGGAAGCATTGGGAATCGTTTTGAAATTTATTATGAATTAAAACAAAAGCAATAAATTCGAGTATAAGAACTCTGCTTTTGTAGAAACCCTAGCTTGCAAGACTTCTTGAAGTAATCCAACCATGAAAACGTTCTTCCACATTCCACAAGATCTTCCTTGCTATGACTCAAACACAAGGCCAAGACTTGTGGGAACCTCTTGAAAGAAAATCCCAAAAGGATTGGAGAAGAAGAAATAGTTTCGAGAATTCTCTGCAGATGTAATTTTATTCTCCAAAGAAGTGGGAGAGATTGATATATTTTGGCTCAACCCAAAGATCGTATTTATAGAGACTCTTGGAGAATCTTATATTTAATATATTATTATATAATACCTTATTCAAATCATATTTAGATATTATAAGATATCCTAATATATATTTAATTAATTTGGATCTCAATCAAATTTCAAATATACTTTTATTTAATGTATCAAATACAATAAATATATTTTTCAATTTTAATATATTAAATATTAATTTGAATCCTCCAAATTAATATTTTTCTCCATTTATATTTAACATATCTAATATATTAAATATTAATTTAAAAACTTCAAATTAAATATATTTTTTCTATTTATTTAATATATCTAATATATTAAATATTAATTTGACATTTTCAATTAAATTTATTTTCTCCTTTATATTTAATATATCTAATATATTAAATATCAATTTTAACCTTCGAGTTTTCTTTCAAATAAATTGAATCTTTTAGCGATACAATGATCTAGCAAGGGACCTTATGGACCTACAGATTATAAGCTCCAATGATATAAAATTAACTAACTAAACTCTTTAATTATTCAATTTTCATTCATTAACGGTAGGTCACTTCACTGTAGATCTAGAGTTGCACTCTTATGCAATGTAGGACAAATTATGTCCATTGATATAACTATTACAAAAAAGTCGATCCTTCACGAGTTGTTCATAATTACAGCTGGGTCAAAAGTCCGTTTTACCCCTACAATTACATCTTTCGCTTTAAGTACCACTGATTCTCTAATGAACAATTTGCTTATGATCCAATCATAAACTAAGTCCCTCTCGGGCCAATGAGAGGGTGGGGCCCCATTGTTCAAGTCCCGAAATCAGTACTCAAAAAACAACTCATCTACTTTCTATATATGGAAAGGAGTGAATTCCATCTCATGATATTATGTTCCAACTCCCTGTTTGGTCAAGTCCCCAAAATGGTAGGCATATTGAATCGGATAAAAGAGCCATTCTCACCCATGTTAATTGAGGACAAGCCCTCACAGACACGAGTTCATAACTCACTCAAGATTAAAATTGAGTTGCATATGATCATCATGTGAAATATTAATCTTCTCAATTAATGGATTTACAAAGAGAGATTAAATATTTCTTGGTCCAGTCTTATACAAACTCATTGTATAGGATACCCCTACCTACATGTCTCCACATAAACGATTTGGATCAAATCATTTGTAACGATTACAAAGCGGGCCGTATCAATAATGTTACCAGGATAAGACACCCAACCTTATTCATATACTATAGACTATTTAGGTTATTACTTGAACAGGATTCTCTTGTATGTCAACCACATACGGTTCAAGATTACATTAATAACCTTAGATTTTCATACAATGGATAACAATTAAATTACAAATAAAATAATAAAAACTATTGTTAAATACTAAATAATTAATTACCATAGATACTTTGGCATAAATCCCAACAATATATCTCTTTCTTTCTTTTCTTCGTCCGGTAATAAAGTTTGTATTCTTTTTCTTTAATCCCTTTGACAATCATGTAACATAAAAAAAGTAAAAGTAAGCGCAGTTGGTTCAATTTTTTATACAGAATTTGTTCCTTCTTCAAACCCTTTCGTCTTCGCTTCTTCTTCCACACTACTACTTCCTACCACTTTTACTGCCTTAAACATAAAACTTTTCCCTATATTCTCTAGATCTAGCTAGCGAATCAATTTGACAGCATGTATGCTTATTCCAAGCATTTTCTACAAGTATGGTTCGTGGGAATCCAAATGATGACTTACTTGTCTGATGTGTGCCTTCCCAAGTCTCGGTTGATTAGTCATAGAGGCGTCAAAAGATTACCAAATTCCTCTATAGGCACCAAATTCAGAGTAAAACAACATTAGTATTGAAACACGAGTGAAAGATTGGCAATCGAGCTGATATGAATTAAATAAGAACAATGATGTCTATATATGATTGACTATGAATTCACTTTAGAATGAGAATGTGATATTGATGCATGATAAAGAAGAAAGAGAAATTTGTGAAGTCTGTGCTCCGGGTGAAGATGGGCGTTATCTTCCCGTCGAGCATGTTTGTTAATATTGCATAAACTGCTACATGTTAACTCCAGTCCATGATTGCTTGTGTTGTCTTTCTTGTTGTGAATAGGAAGAAAGTACGAGCCTAGACTATGGCGCTTGAGACTAAGTAAGCTAGACAACGACCTATTCTGAGAGTCCTATTGCAAGAATCTTAAAGATGAATGAGTCCAAGTCTAAGCCACCAGGACCGCCATAGAAAGACCTAGTAGGACACCACGGTAATTGTAGACAACCGAGGTAGCCCGCTAGACTTGTGCAACGTGGATTATGCCACTAGAGCCTCCAGTTCCCTCTCTGTTCCGATACTGTACCATCGAGACTTAACTCCGATACTAAGATCATTGAGTTGGACAGAGCCAGACAGGGTAGTGTGATTTGTGCCCCAACCAATTGGTGATAGCTAAGGGGTCTCCTGAACAGGACTCCGAGCCGTAGAAACCTGTCTCTGTGCGGGTGAGCGTGGGACAATATAGGATGACTTAGTAGCTAATCGGCAGCAGGAGATCGCAACCTCCCGATTATAGTTGTAGTATGGTCCGTGGGAGGGTTGTCAGCTAACCTCCACGGATGATGTGAGAGAGCGATACTGATTCAGATTTAGCTACACTATCCCCTCAGTTTTACTTATGAGGTCGTGCCTCATCCCAGGACACTGATCATCCACCGCATAAGATAGGCAAGCCTCATAAGTGGTAGAAAATAGAGTTGTTACTTAGTCAACACTTCCTAGAACCCCGAGACAAGGTCGTAGATACCTATTAAGATAAGGTTGCGAAAATAGTCTACAAGTAGGTTGTTTACTGAGTATTCTTAAACTCATTCCTTTCTATTTTTTTTTTTTTTTTTTCTTTTCAGGTGAGTGATGCCACTGATCAATACAGGAGCGCGTGCAGGAGTCTTGAAACCACATAGGAGTGTCTCGGGGCATCTAGGAGTCTGTACATATCATAAATAGTTACTTCACACATTTTGTTTTGATGGTAATTCTTCTTCTTATTGCTAACAATTTCCTCTTGTCAATCTCTTTTTTAAATGTTTTTATTGCATAGTCCATTAGTCTAGCCCTTGATTTTGAGTCTCAAATTTTGGGTCATGGCACATATCATATTTTTCGACATAGCGTATAGTTCAACATATCATATCCTTTCACATACCATATCATAACATGTAATATACGAACCAAAACATTTTGGTTCGTTTCTTGAGAAATGAAATTAGGAAATAGATAAAAAGATAGTATAGGGAGAAGTTTTATGTTTAAGGCAGTAAAAGTGGTAGGGAGTAGTAGTGTGGAAGAAGAGGCGAAGACGAAAGGGTTTGAAGAAGGAACAAGTTCTGTATAAGAAATGGAAGCAACTGTGCTTACTTTTACTTTATTATGTTACATGATTGTCAAAGCGATTAGAGAAAAAGAATACAAACTTTATGACCGGAACAAGAAAAGAAAGATATATATATATAAAATAGATTTGAGGTGTCCTTCAACAAAACAAGAAACTAAAACCCAAACAAGATATGGATCTGTACGATGAGAAAAAACAGTTATACAAGCTAGCGTTGAGGGGAGAATGGAAGAATCTGGACAAGGTATGTAAGGGTGCGAGGCAGTTAGTGTTGCCGATCAATAACAGTGGAGAGACGGCGTTGCATTTGGCAGTGTACAGTGGAAAGGAAGAACCTTTAAAAACAATTCTTGAGCAGTTAGTGTTGCCGATCAATAACAGTGGAGAGATGGATTACACAGAGCATTGGAAGAGCTCCGCTGAAAACACACCTCTACATGAAGCTGCCACTGCGGGGAATTTGGATGCTTTCAAGCTTTTGGTTGAGTTCAGGAAGGAGGATTTGTTGGAGTTGAACAGTCGGGGTGAAACGCCTTTGTATAGGGCAGCCAGATATGGGCAACTTCAGATCGTTGAATATATTTTGAATGAATGTGAAGATTATTACTCTCGATCTCCCCGAAATTGGATGGCAAAGGGTACTCCAATCATTCATGAAGCCATTCAAAGCGAGAACTTTGGTTAGTGTCTAAGTTTTTGTTACCATAATTGAAGCTAATTCAAAGCTTTAATGCCTAATTCAATGTTTTTATTGCAGAGATGGTTATGATGCTGCTGGATTTCGACAAGTCACTGTTGGAGATGAGGGATTCAAAAAAGCAGACGGCTCTCCACGTGCTGGCCAATATGCCACACATTTTTGAGAGTGGATACGTCAAGGGATTTTGGGCCGAATTGATCTATGATTGTAACAATGTTCTTCCTTCTCTTTTCTCAACTATGATTAAAAATTTTAAAAATTATATTTCATTTCATTTTTTTTTTTTTACTTTTTTTATTATTATTATTTTTTTTCTTATCACATTACAGGGATTCCCATGGACAATACTTACAATTTTAAATTTCCTAAATTTTTTAAATTTGGCCAAGCGAGAAATATTGAAGATTTAGAAGCCGGATTGGACTCGGAAGATGAAAGTTTTGGTAAGTTCTCTTTTTTCTTCTTTTTGTTTTCAAGTATTTACTCTTAATAAATATTTTTGAAGTTCCGCGTTCGCAGAAAAAAGGTATGAGAGTCGTGATTACTAACCTTTTTGTTTGTGCACGAGTACTAAAGGAGTGTTTGCGCGTGGCAGGTGAATACCTTAGACATAATTTGATGGGGATGTTCGGGAGATTCCTGATGCAAGGTGTTGTTTCTGTAACTCTAAAACATGTTTTTTTAAGAAATAATATAATAAAAATGTTAATGATGAGACTTGTAAAACACAGGGTGGCTTGAATGCAGAGAGCTATACAAGAAAAAGCAAAAACATAAATTAATTCTAAAAATCACGGAAATGCTAGCGGACATAGATTTGTCATATTACCAGGAAAAGCAGAAGCCCGTCAGCGATCGAACGGACCTATCAGAAAAGGCAAAACAACCTATGGACGATAGTAATATTGAATACATGGACCACCAAGAGACGCCACTGTTACTAGCCGCAGCCAGGGGAATACTAGAAGTGGTTGAAAGGATCGTGGAAGCCCACCCACAGGCTGTGGACTACGTGACGACACAAGACAGAAACATTCTACATGTCATCATTGCACACCGACAACTCAAGATCTTTGAATGGATTAAAACCAGAGATCTTCTCGTGCACAGACTGGCCAGGAGGATTGACCTGTTGGGCTACACCGTACTGCACCATGTTGGAATCACTAATTTCCTCTCTCAATCTGCCCATGGTCCAGCAATACAACTTCAACAAGAGCTGGATTGGTTGGATCGCGTCCACAAAGTGCTTCCGCTCCTTTACAACATGCATTATAGCAAAGACGGTCGGAAACCCCGTGAGTTCTTCGAAGAAACACACAAGGATATGCTTGATAAGGGCAAAGAATGGATCAAGAAAACCTCCGAGTCTTGCTCTGCTGTTGCTGTCCTCATGGCCACTGTCGCCTTCGCCGCTGCCTTCACTGTCCCCGGTGGACTCAACTCCAAAACTGGCTCTCCGGTTCTCCTCTCTGACCCTATCTACATGTTGTTCACCGCCTTAGACATCGCCTCCCTCATCTCATCGCTCTCCTCCTTGGTTCTGTTTCTCTTGATCTTGACCTCCCCTTTTGAGATCGATGCTTTTCGACAAGAATTGCCAATTCAATTGTCCTTCGGATTCAATCTGCTGTTCTTGTCGGTGGCGAGCACGATGATTGCGTTCGCTGTGGCCGTCGTGCTCACACTGAAATCGACCAACATGGTATGGGCGGAATGCCTTTTGTATTTGGTCACACTTGCTCCAATAACCATTTTTGTAGTAATGAAGTTGTCGCTGTTGCTGGAGCTGGAGAGAAGTGTTCGGAAGAGTCTACGATTTGTTTGGAAGTTGCTACCCATGGGTTTCCTCACCATGTTTGTTGAGATTCCTTCCAAAGTTTTAAGCAACAAGTCTACCTGATTTTCATGCCTGCCTTTGGGAGCTCTTATAACAAACTACTTCCTTTTCTTACCTTAATTACCTGTACTACCTTAATAAATCTCAAGTTTGTTCCACATAAGGGCAATACAAGTCAATCAATGTATCAATAGTGGATATCAATCATTTGCAAATGTGGCTTATGCTTTTCAATTGAATATAGAAGGACAATCACCTAATTCCATTCCAAATTAATATTATGAGCAACTACAACAGATAGCACAAGCCTTATCTGCTTATCTGCCTATTTAAGAGTAGAGATATTTCTTTCATCGTAGTTCTTATTTATGTTGATGATATTTTGTTGATTGAATTAGTCTCTAAGTGGGAGATTATTGGGATATGAAGTCTATGCCTATTTGTAGTAAAGATCTCATACAAATATATATGGTATATATTCGTAAAGATCTATAGAGATATATATGATAGATATTTTGTAAAGATATACCTAGGATATTTTTGTAAAGATGAGCTCTGATACCAATTGTTGGTGTTAATATAACACATGCGGAAGCAATTTGGATCTTAGGCACTTTTAGAACATCAATTATTGTAAATAACTAGCATATTCATAAGTATTAAAACTTAATGAGTTTAAATACTAACCTTTTGTAGTTCAAACTCCTTTTGCCTCACGAACCGGTTTCGAACCACCACTAGTGTCTTCTCCACTATCCTCCGGCCTTAGAACGGGATTGTGGAATCCGGTGAGTGACTAAACTTGGGAGGGATTTTGTATATGTGAAAGAGTGTTTGTCTCAAGGTTTTTCATCAAGATGATGAAGAAAATCCCTACCAAGTATCATGATCACTCTATTTAAAGAGTCAAGTTTGCATGTTCATGCAAACTTGAGATCACCAAATTTTGACACTTAAAATTCCACTCAAATGTTTGGGATTATGTGGCAAGCATGCATGTTTGAGTTAACCAAATTTTGACACTCAAAATTCCACTCAAACTTGTGGGGTTTATTTGGCAAACATGCAAGTTTGGTTAAACCAAATTTTGACACCTCAAAATTCCACTAACATGGATTTTTCCATTAGATGAAAGTCAACATTTCGACTTTCTTCATTTTAATTCAACAATTAATTTGAATAATGAATTTCAAATTAAAGTAACATTAAATGATTAATTAAACTATTTAATTAATATTTAATATTAATTCAAATGCCAATCCCAATCAATTCCGACACATAATTGATTAAGATATTTAAATCTTATTTAAATATCTCAGATTCTCTCTTTTCGTTTAATTCGTAAATAAAACAAAATTGCGGTTAAATATATCATATATATGTAACGCATATTCCCTAATTTGAATTCGAACACTTCGAACTCACTCGTCACACTGTTCTATGGTTTAGTCCTATATGAGCTAGCAGAGGGACCTAATGGACCTATAGATCATGGGCTCCAACGATCCAAGATTAACCGATTAAACTCATTAACCTGGTTAACCAACATTCATTAACTACTAGGACACTCCACTATAGCCTAGTAGTTGCACTCCCCTCACTATAGATATATTTCTGTCCATCTGATATAACCATGATTAGTAAGTCGATCCTTCACAGGTTGTTCGTAACTAGAGCTGGGTCAATTTACCGTTTTACCCCTGAAGTTACTTCTTGTTCCTTATGTCTCACTGATCCTCTAATGAACAATTGGTTTGTGGTCCAACCAGTAAACCGAATCCCTCTCAGGCCAATGAGAGGGTGGGGCCCCTTGTTCAAGACCTGGAGTCAGTGCTTAAGGGAACTACCTTTCTTCTATCCCTAAAAGTGGGTAGGAGTGAATTCCGTCTTGCACCCCACGTCCCCAGCCATTCACCCAGTCTTACCCCTGAAATGGGAGGCCTGTTGAGTCGGCGAACTAGAGCCACTCTCACCCATGCAAATCTAAGGATAATTCCGAATAAATAGGAGTTCATGGTTAGCTCAGGATTAAAACCGAGTTACCTAGGTTATCGAATGAAAAGAAAATCAGTCTCAACAGTAAACGACTTTATAAAGTGAGAGTGGTTTTCTTCATGGTCCGATCTTATGCAATACTCATTGCATAGGACGCCCCCACTCACATGTCTCCACATGCACAATTTAGTGATCACATTGTTTATATCATACACAAAAGTGGGCCGCATCCATAGTGTCCCCAGAATAAGGTACTCAGCCTTATCCTTATACTATAGATCATTTTGACTATATACTTGAACTTGATCCACTCTTATGTCTCTACATATAGTTCAAGTAATCATACTATAGCCAGAGTGTTCTTAGTTTATTGGATTTAGATTAATGATCGTAAAGTTCACTTTATTCAATAACAATTTTTACTGAATAAACATCAATAATAACTTTATTGATAATAGAATATATCTTTGTTTACAAACTATGCGTTTTAGGACATAAAACCCAACAGTTGGGTGTACAAAATTAACTACAACTCTGATGGTTCTGTTGAACATTACAAAGCTCGGCTGCTAGCAAAGGGATACACTCAAGTTGAAGGTATTGATTACAAAGAGACATTTTCTCCCACAACGAAACTTACTACACTTCGTTGCTTACTCACTATTGCTACTGCTAAAAAATACTTCACTCATCAGTTGGATGTTCAAAATATCTTTCTCCATGACAATCTAAACGAGGAAGTCTACATGTTTTTACCACTAGGTCTTCACCGATAGGGGGAGAATACAGTATGTCGGCTACATAAGTCTCTTTATGGGTTAAAACAGGTTTCTCGCAATTGTTCTCCATATTCTCTACCACTATAAAAAATGTAGATTACACTCAGTCAAAAGCTGATTACTCTTTATTTACGAGTAGAGGTATTTCTTTCACTGTAGGTGTTATCTATGTTGATGATATTCTGTTGACTGATTTCAAGAAATTCAACATCTCAAGACTTGTTTACTCAATAAATTATTTATAAAATATTTAGGGAATTTGCAATATTTTCTGGGCATTGGATTTTCTCAATCTAGAAAAGAAATGTTTATGTCTCCAAGGAAATTTACTTTAGACATTCTTCAAGACACAGGTCTTACAGGAGGACGTCCAGAAAAATTTCTTATGGAGCAAAATCTGAAGCTTTCTTTAACAGAAAAAGATAAGTTAATGATCCAAGAAAATATAGACAGTTGAATGACAGATTAATATATTTAACTGTTACCATATCTTACATAGTGTATTCCGTTAGTATGCTTAGCCAATTCATGTGTGAACCAAGAAAACCACATTGGGAGGCAGCTCTTCGAGTTCTGAGATACATCAAAGGTACTCTTGGTCAAGAACTTCTACTGCCATCTGAAAAAAACTTGAGATTACAAACATATTGCGATTCTGACTAGAGTGGTTGTCGAACTACGAGACGGCCTATTTCTGGGTTCTGCATCTTCTTGAAAAATTTAATTATTTCTTGGCAGTCCAAAGAATAAACCAATGTGTCCAGATCATCAGTAGAAGTCGAGTATCGAGGTATGACAAACACTTGTTTTGAGTTAACTTGGCTGAGATACATTCTTCAAGACTCGAAAGTTTCGTTGTCCGAATCAGCATTGTTGTATTATTATAACAGCCAACCCAGTTTTTCACAAATGTACGAAGCACATTGAAATAGATTGTCATATAGTCCGAGAAAAGTTACAAGCTAGAATCATAAAACCATGTTATGTTTCGACTAAAATGCAATTGACGGATATTTTCACTAAAGTTTTGGGAAGACAACAATTTGATTTTCTAAAAGTCAAAGTTTGATGTGATTGACATACACTCTCCACCTTGAGGGAGAGTTTTATGAATTTTGATTTAAAATATAAAGATATCTGTGAAATATATTTTGATGTATAAATGTAATTAGTTATAAAATATATTTGACATAGTTGTCATCCACTAGTATTTTTTTCCCCTTATTTTTATGAGTTGGATATATTTTCTTTGTTTTCAGTAGTTGGTTAGCGGTATATTTTCTCCTTATTTTTAGAAGTTAGTTGGCAGCTTTTCCTATTTAAACGTTGTGAATAGTAATGAATATGGTACTTTCGATACCATTTTCGGTTCTCATTCTTAACACAAAGGCAATTAAGATAAAAATGACCACTTTTTGGCCAAATTAAAGTGTCAAAAGCTATATTAGATTTTTAATTAATAGTATTAAGTAAGTTATACCGCTATGCTCTAATATGATGTTGTGAACTTGTGTAGGTTAACTTGAATTTCAATGGACAGAATTGGACTAGCTCCAAGTATAATTTATCGAGTTCAATTTAATCTACTCAGGTACGTGGTTTTTCTACCGTTTGGGCAACATGAATCATTTGTAGTATGAATGACATGTGCCCTCTGACCCTTGTAATGTGTCATACCTTATGATTGTTATGTTTATTATGTTATGATGAGATATGTCATGTTATGTAATATCATGTTGACATGATATGTTACTTATGAATGTGACATGTTATGAAAGTATTGTACCATATTATACAATACCTTATGTAATGACATGAAATGATTATGTTATGTAATGATTATGTTATGTATGTATTGCATCACGGATACATGTCAAGATTTTAAACTATGAGAACTTCAAGTATATTTTATGTTTACGTGTATTAGGATACTTTCGCGTTATGATTAGTATAGACATGTACAATACAGTATTTATGTTTGTCATGAAGTTATGATACGGTATTGTATATACCACAATACTATGCATGCTCCATTCCTTCCGTGGTATTCCAATAGCATGGGTGTACGCTAGTCAAAGGCCAAGTTCAGAGGGTACGTATACGAGCTCGCCTGGGGTCCATATGCAAGTATGTGGGCCGTGTGTAGAGTAGTACTACACATCCAATTCTACCTAAACCGGAAGTTGAGACCATAGATATGAAATGATGTTTTATGATAGGTCTCAAACATAATTATACGTGATTACATTTCCTAATAGCAGTAGTGAAGTCACTTACGAAATATTTCTTAACATTTATATTTTACAGAATCATTATTCAACCCACGATAAACTATGATTTTAAAATATGCGTAAATGTACATTTAAAATATAATAATAAAAATAATAATGTAAAGATTAATTATAAAATGAGATCTAACGAAAATATATGTCAGAAGTGTTGGGTTTTATGTCCTAAAACTCATAGTTTGTAAACAAAAACATATTCTATTTTCAATAAAGTTATTATTGTTGTTTATTCAGTAAAGATTGTTATTGAATAAAGTGAACTTTACGATCATTAATCTAAATCCAATAAACTAAGAACACTCTGGCTATAGTATGATTACTTGAACTATATGTAGAGACATAAGAGTGGATCAAGTTCAAGTATATAGTCAAAATGATCTATAGTATAAGGATAAGGTTGAGTACCTTATTCTGCGCACACTATGGATGCGGCCCACTTTTGTATATGATATAAACAATATGACATGTGAGTGGGGGCATCCTATGCAATGAGTATTGCATAAGATCGGACCATGAAGAAAACCACTCTCACTTTATAATGTCGTTTACTGTTGAGACTGATTTTCTTTTCATTCGATAACCTAGGTAACTCAGTTTTAATCTTGAACTAACCATAAACTCCTGTTTATTCGGAATTATCCTTAGATTTGCATGGGTGAGAGTGGCTCTAGTTCGCCGACTCAATAGGCCTCCCATTTTAGGGGTAAGACTGGGTGAATGGTTGGGGACGTGGGGTGCAAGATGGAATTCACTCCTACCCACTTTTAGGGATAGAAGAAAGGTAGTTCCCTTAAGCACTGACTCCAGGTCTTGAACAAGGGGCCCCACCCTCTCATTGGCCTGAGAGGGATTCAGTTTACTGGTTGGACCACAAACCAATTGTTTATTAGAGGATCAGTGAGACATAAGGAACAAGAAGTAACTTTAAGGGTAAAACGGTAAATTGACCCAGCTCTAGTTACGAACAACCTGTGAAGGATCGACTTACTAATCATGGTTATATCAAATGGACAGAAATATATCTATAGTGAGGGTAGTGCAACTACTAGGCTATAGTGGAGTGTCCTAGTAGTTAACGATTGTTGGTTAACAAGGTTAATGAGTTTAACCGGTTAATCTTGGATCGTTGGAGCCCATGATCTATAGGTTCATTAGGTCCCTCTACTAACTCATATCAGACTAAACCATAGAACAGTGTGATAAGTGAGTTCGAAGTGTTCGAATTCAAATTAGGGAACATGCTCTACATATATACGATATATTTAACCGCATTTTTGTTTTATTTACGAATTAAAGAAAAGGAGAGAATCTGAGATATTTAAATAAGATTTAAATATCTTAATCAATTATGTGTCCGATTGAGATTGGCATTTGAATTAATATTAAATATTAATTAAATAGTTTAATTAATCATTTAATGTTACTTTAATTTGAAATAGTTTAATTAATCATTTAATGTTACTTTAATTTGAAATTCATTATTCAAATTAATTGTTGAATTAAAATGAAAGTCAAAATGTTGCATTGACTTAATGGAAAAATCCATGTTAGTGGAATTTTGAGGTGTCAAAATTTGGTTTAACCAAACTTGCATGTTTGGCATATAAACCCCACAAGTTTGAGTGGAATTTTGAGTGTCAAAATTTGATTAACTCAAACATGCATGCTTGCAACATATTCCCAAACATTTGAGTGGAATTTTAAGTATCAAAATTTGGTGATCTCAAATTTGCATGAACATGCCAATATGACTTTTTAAATAGAGTGATCATGGTATATGGAAGGTCTTCTTCTTGGTGGAAAATCTTGAGAAAAACCTCTCACAAACACTCTCTTCATATATACAAAATCCCTCCCAAGTTTAGTCACTCACCGGATTCCACAATCCCGTTCTAAGGTCGGAAGATAGTGGAGAAGACACTAGTGGTGGTTCGAAACCGATTCGTGAGAAAAAAGAAGTTTGAACTACAAAAGATTAGTATTCAAACTCATTAAGTTTTAATACTTATGAACATGCTAGTTATTTACTATAATTGATGCTCTAAAAGTGTCTAAGATTCAAGTTGCTTCCGCATGTGTTATATTAACACCATCAAGAAGTAGAAGTAGAGTTAATAGACAATGGAAAATAAAAGTTGAAAGTGGTGTGGAGTAAAGTGTAGGAAGCCACGTGATCCAAAGAATAAAAGATAGCTTGTTTCAAGAAGGAACAAATTTCTTTTTCAATTTTGAAGCAAAATGTTCTATATGTTCTGCCAATGATGAAAAAAAAAAAAACAAAAAAACAACCTTTATAACCCAAAGAAGAAAACAATGATAGTGTTGTTTGTTTATATGTTCTTGATAGCAATGTAGCGCAAGTTAATCATTCATTTACTTATGTAATAATAGAGAAAAAGAAAAATTAGGTGAGTTAATTCTCATAATAGAATTATTATAATTTATGATTGTGAGACCTATTACGTAGAATTAAATTTCAGAGAGCAGCGTTAAGCTAACATCAAGGGATCGTAGTAGCTTCGGCCTAGGCAAACCAAGTAAGTGATCATACTATTTAACTAGATCGGAAGAATTATCTTATGTATGATGACACATGCCTAGTGGCCTATACATGTGTCATGTATTTGTTATGATGACATGTTATGTTATGTTATGATGATAGGTTACATTATGATGATATGATATGTTATGATGTTGGGATATGTAATGATTGATGGTATTACTATAACACGTGCAGAAGCAATTTGGATCTTAGGCCTCTAAGTACATAAATTATAGTAAATTAGCTAGCATGTTCAAAAGCGTTAAAACTCAATGCGTTTGAATACTAACATTTTGTAGTTCAAATTCTTTTTTCTTTACGAACTGGTTTCGAACCACCACTAGTGTCTTGCCTACTTTTCTCTGGCCTTAGAACAGGATTGTGGAATCCGGTGACGGACTAAACTTGATAGGAATTTAGTATATGTAAAAAGAGAGTTTTGAGAGATTTTCTCAAAAATTTTCCCGAAGAAGTTACATGTACCTTAATCACTCTATTTATAGAGTCATATTTGCATGTTCATGCAAATTTGAGATTACTAAATTTTGACACTCAAAATTCCACTCAAATTTGTGGGATTATGTGGCAAACATGCAAGTTTGATTAAATCATATATTGACACTCAATATTCCACTAACTCAAACATGGATTTTCCATCGAGTGAATTCAACTTTTTGACTTTCTTTATTTTAATTCAACAATTAATTTAAATAATTAATTTCATATCAAAATAATATTAGATGATTAATTAAACAATTTAGTTAATATTTAATATTAAATCAAAGGTCAATCCCAATCAATTCCGCCCCATATGGATTATGAATTTCTATTCGTAATTAAAATATTTAAATTTTATTTAAATATCTCAAATTCTCTCGTTTTGTTTAACTCATAATTAAAATAAAACGCGGTTAAATATATCATATATATTTAGCATATATTCTCTAATTTGAATTCGAACACTTCGAACTCACTCATCACACTGTTTTAAGGTTTAGTCGATATGAGCTAGCAGGGGGACCTAATGGACCTACAGATCATGGGCTCCAACGATTCGAGATTAACCGACTAAACTCATTAACCTTGTTAACCAACATTCGTTAACTATTAGAACACTCCACTATAGCCTAGTAGTTGCACTCTCCTCACTGTAGATATATTTCTGTCCATTTGATATAACCATGATTCGTAAGTCGATCCTTCAAAGGTTGTTCGTAACTAGAGCTAGGTCAATTTACCGTTTTACCCCTAAAGTTACTTCTTGTTCTTTAAGTTCCACTGATCCTCTAATGAACAATTGGTTTGTGGTCCAACCACAAAACCGAATCCCTCTCGGGTCAATGAGAGGGTGGGGCTCCTTGTTCAAGACCTGGAGTTAGTACTTAAGGGAACAACCTCTCTACTATCCCTAAAAGCAGGTAGGAGTGAATTCCATCTTATACCCTATGTCCCCAGCTATTCACCCAGTCTTACCCTTGAAATGGGAGGCTAATTGAGTCGGCGAACTCGGGGCCATTCTTACCCATGCAAATCTAAGGATAATTCCGAATAAATAGGTGTTCATAGTTAGCTCAGGATTAAGGTCGAGTTACCTAAGTCATGGAGTGAAAAAATCAGTCTCAACAGTAAACGACATTATAAAGTGAAAGTGATTTTCTTCATGGTCCGATCTTATGCAATACTGATTACATAGGACGCCCCCACTCACATGTCTCCACATGTACAATTTATTAATCACATTGTTTGTATCATATGCAAAAGTGGGCTGCATCCATAGTGTCCCCAGGATAAGGTACTCAGCCTTATCCCTGTACTATAGATCATTTTGACTATATACTTGAACTTGATCCACTCCTATCTCTCTACATATAGTTCAAGTAATCATACTATAGCCAGAATATTCTTAGTTTATTGAATTTAGATTAATGATCATAAAATTCACTTTATTCAATAACAATCTTTATCGAATAAACATCAATAATAACTTTATTGAAAATAGAATATGTTTTTGTTTACCAACTATGAGTTTTAGGACATAAAACCCAACATATGTGCTCATACATGGGCCATGTGTGAAGGAGTACCACACATCCAACCATACCAAGAATAGAAAAGCACCCAAGGCCATGTAAAGTTTACTAAAAGATAGGTCCCACTCATGTGTTGCATGTGTTTGCATTTCTAACCCCAACAGTGGGGTGATTTACTGAGTATTTCATAAAATACTCAAGCCACATGCTACCTATATTTTTCACGTAAAGGCAAGACACCAATGTACAACTGGGTGAAGTTGAGGATACCATGGAAGTTGAAGAGGGGCATTATTAGTAGCTTACGTTTATTTGACTGTTTTTAAGTTAAATCATTTAACCTTGTTTTATTTAGAGTTTTCTGAATTCATTTACTCAACGTTTTATTTCCGGAGATATGTTTGTTTGGATTTTTAGACCTTTTATGAAAGACTTGGTTGTGTTTTCCAAGGTTATTTATGATGAGATTCCGCGTAATGAGTTATGCATGCATGAGTGATGTCACTAATTAGGTTAAGAAAATTAGGGGCGTTACATCATTAATACAACACAACTCCACACATCCTTCACATGTTACCCTAGGTAACATGCATGGACAAGCTTTCATACATTCATCATTCATAACATCACTTAAGAGTTGTATATCAGAATACCCTTCATTATCATAATGCAACATGACATGTCATACAAGCATATCATCGTAATAAGAGGTATCATCATATTATGTCTTATCATCATCATACATCTCAGGTAATCATGTCATAATGCATCATCATCATAACGTATCATAACATCATAACATAATGTATCATCATAACATATCATAACATAAGCAAACCAGATCATTATAACATATACATCACATCAACATACATGACACGTGCAAGGGCCACTGGGCACGTGTCATCATACATAAGACAAGTCTTTCGACTGAGCCGATAGTAGGGTCACTTACTTTGTAGGCCTAGGTTGAAGTTACTACGACTTTTTGATGTTAGCTTAACGCTACTTTCTGAAATTTAATTATGTCTAAAAAGTCCAACAATCATAAATTAGAATTCTACTATTGGAATTGACTCACCTAATTTTGCATAAAATAATTTAAACTTACTTCTAATAATTTAAACTAGATAAGAGGTAGTGATACTGTGCTTCTGAAGAGTTGAAAATAGTAGAAAAGAGTTCGAACATATCAGACCCAAGCTGGATCAATTGAAATGTCAGTCTAGAGCCGTCAGAAAGTGTATTCTTCGATCGACTTTGAATCGTTCAAGTGGGATGATAAAATGAAGGAAGGAATCTCCCTTTTAGAGCGAGGGAGGTTTCAACTCCCCACTTCTCAACTTAAGCTACTCGTACAATTTCCCTTTCTTTCTTTTTTCTTTTTTTCTCTAATTTTTGGGTTAATTCAAAAATTGTGAATGTACCTCACTTTTTATTTGTTCTCTTCAACCCTCAACCAAATATAATAAGATTTGTTCCTATAAATTCATGAGATTAAGATGAATATTTCTGATGAAAATCGAGTCAAGATCTTTTTTGAGGTTAGTTGAGCTTAACATCGTTGAGTTTTAGAAACTAAATCATTCTCCTACTGCAAATTAGATGTGGTTCTTTGAGTCATTAGTTTCACTTCTATGAATATGAGTACAAGATTCTCAAGAAGGCATCAAGAGACGAAAAGTGGAACTCAAGCAATTGGGATGACTTATGTTTGATACTTGTACGAATTTAAAGGAACTTTTAGAATGCTCATAAAGACTTAAAAGTCAAATATCACATTATACTTACATAATGATTTAAGTGTACATCAAATTCGAACGGGAGCAAAGACCTGGTTCCACCCGGGTGAATCAGTCTTCTCCAATAGCGTATCCCTCAAACATCTGTTACATTTATTCAAGTTCATTAAATTTCAATGCAAAACATTTGAAATATTTTTTCAGAGATTTCAAAATTTTAAAAGTAGAATAAGTTCGAAATGACATGACATACATGTAGTAATAGTCTTACACTCGAGAGAAAAAGTAGGTTCTTTCCTTTCTGCGCACTTCTGGTTCACACGATACTCCTCATGCTCCTAAATCTTCACGACACTTCCACCATAGTGTGAGCTGGGAGCAGCTCTAAAAAGCGAGGCCTACTTCCAAAATCGCTTTCTACAACATCACGAAAAAGTCAACTATGGTAGTCCACTGATCCCATCATTGGTGAAATCCAATGCCTTGGAGCGAGAAAAAAGCGAGCTTAGAACCTTCTACCCTTACAAAAGTGGGAAAGTGTGGACGAAATGGTTAGTTTGTTTGATCCGACGGCCAACGAGGAAGGAATGGTTAGTTTGTTTGATCCGACGGCCAAGGAGGAAGGACCCACATTAGATGATTAAACCTCACCTGTATCCAAACCCATCCTCTTCTTCAATCTAGGGTTTTCCCTCGCTCCATTTTTCCCAACAATTTTCCCTTTCTTTCTTCCACCTCTCGCTCTCCAAATTCATTTTCGATTCCTTCCTGTGGCGTCTCAAACAATCCAACATTCTCTACTTTCGGAGTTCGCTTCTGTAAGTTTGCTTGTTTCTTTCTTCTTCTCTGCTTCTAATGCCTGAAGTTTTCCGCCTACTTTTTGCGATTTCTCAGCTTTCGTTTTCGTTTCTGTAATTTCTTGTTTGGCATTTGAATCTTCCGCGTGGGGAAGTGGGACAAAGGGCTTTGTTTTCGCTTTTATCTATATGGGGAAATCTGGGACTCGAAAGAAGAAAGGTGCTTCCAATCATGCTTCTTCTGCTGTTAATTCCACTCCGAATGCTAATGGGGGTGTTGATTTGGATTCTTCTATATTTTTGAAAAGAGCACATGAGTTGAAAGAAGAGGGGAACAAAAGGTTTCAGAATAAGGATTATGTTGGTGCTCTTGAACAGTATGAAAGTGCACTTCGTCTTACCCCCAAATCCCACCCTGATCGAGCTGTGTTTCATAGCAATAGAGCGGCCTGTTTGATGCAAATGAAACCAATTGATTATGATACTGTTATTGCTGAATGTACCATGGCCCTCCAGGTCCAGCCTCTATTTGTTCGTGCTCTTCTTCGGAGGGCTCGTGCATTTGAGGCTATCGGGAAGTATGAAATGGCGATGCAGGACGTGCAGGTCTTATTGGTTGCCGATCCCAACCATCGAGATGCTCTTGACATTGCCCAGCGGTTAAGGGCTGCTGTGGGTCCTCGCCAGGAGGCTCAACAGGACCTTCAGAGCCGCCCGTCGCCTGCTGCTCTAGGTGCCTCGGCTGTTGGTGCTCCCATTGCAGGGTTAGGCCCATGTTTGCCTGCCCGACCGGTTCAAAAGAAGGCAGCAGCCTCCGTTGGGGGTGCTACTGGACTGCTAAATAGTAAAATGGATAAGCATCAAGGAGTTCTACCTACTGAAAATGGCCCAACTGAACCCAAATTGCAATTTCCTAAAGTAGTCTTGAAGCCTTCAAGTGGATCTTCAAAGGCTCCCAATGTATGTGAAGATAAACTGAAGGAAGGTTCATTTTCTTCGTTGTTGTCACATGCTCAAAGTCAACATCAAGAACCTAAGGTTCAGTTGAGGCCTTTGAAGCTTGTCTATGACCATGACATTAGGCTTGCTATGATGCCAGTGAATTGTAACTTCAAAGTCCTCAGAGAAATTGTGAGCAAGCGCTTTCCTTCATCAAAATCTTTATTGATCAAGTATAAGGATTCGGATGGTGATCTGGTGACAATAACCTGTACAAGTGAGCTTAGACTTGCGGAGCTTTGTGCCGATAGCCTTTCTCTCAAGGACCCCGAAGAGGATAAACCTGCTTCAATTGGAATGCTTAGATTGCATCTTGTAGAGGTGAGTCCTGAGCAAGAGCCACCGTTGTTGGAAGAAGCAGACGAGAAACTTGTTGGAATTGAAGAGTTAAAGGGAGATGACAGCGGGCACGCTTCACCTCTTGGGGAGTCTGTGGCAGAAGCTACTGATTCTGAAAATGATAAGATAGATAAGGAAGTTGTGAAGGAGATACCAGGAGCTTCCGAAGATCCTGAGTGCAAGGAAGTTGAGATGGATGATTGGTTATTTGAATTTGCGCAACTTTTCCGAACCCATGTTGGTATTGATCCAGATGCTCATGTAGACTTGCATGAGCTTGGAATGGAGCTCTGCTCCGAGGCTCTTGAGGAGACGGTAACTAGTGAAGAAGCTCAGAATCTTTTTAACAAGGCAGCATCTAAATTCCAGGAGGTTGCTGCTTTAGCTTTCTTCAACTGGGGTAATGTTCACATGTGTGCTGCAAGGAAACGCATTCCGCTAGATGACTCGTCTGGAAAGGATATTGTGGCAGAGCAGCTTCAAACTGCTTATGAGTGGGTGAAGGAGAAGTACTCCCTAGCAAGAGAGAAATATGAAGAAGCTCTTTTGATCAAGCCTGACTTTTATGAAGGTCTATTGGCCCTTGGTCAGCAGCAGTTTGAAATGGCCAAACTTCATTGGTCTTTTGCACTAGCTAAGAAAATAGATCTCTCATCTTGGGATTTTACAGAAACACTTGAGCTTTTTGACAGTGCAGAGGAGAAAATGAAAGTAGCTACTGAGATGTGGGAAAAATTAGAGGAGCTGAGGGCAAAGGAGCTAAAAGATCCAACTGGAAGCAAGAGGGAAGAATTATCGAAGCGACGTAAGAAACAGCCTGGCAGTGCAGACAGTGAAATGCAGGGAATAGGTGGCCAGCTCGAGGTTTCACCGAATGAAGCTGCAGAGCAAGCAGCACTGATGAAGTCACAAATCCATCTATTCTGGGGCAACATGCTCTTTGAGAGGTCGCAAGTGGAATGTAAAATAGGGACTGGAGATTGGAAGAAGAACCTTGATGCTGCTGTAGATCGCTTTCGACTGGCTGGAGCTTCCGAGGCTGACATTTCAGTTGTTTTGAAGAATCATTGTTCTAATGAAGCTGCTGTCGAAGGCGATGATAAGGAAAGCTTAAAAATAAACGGCAATGTGAATCAAGAAAAGGAAGATATCATCAAGGAGGTCGATCACACATCATCTAGGTAGCTGTCAGAAATGACAGTATCGCATTATATGACCCGAAACCGATTGCTAGAATTCATTACAACGAACAAAGAAAAGAAATCACATTGTTTCAACCAGGCATTAGGATGACTGCTTTTGATCGACGTAGTCGAATCCCGGCACAGTTAGCAGCTGTGTAGATTTCATTGGGGCAGGTTATGAATTCTGAGTGGTAAGTCTCTTAATCCCCTCACCAGTAATCAAATAACTTGTGCGCCAGATTGATGATTTATATCTTGAAGAAATGAACTGATTTTGGTTTTGCCTGATTCATAACTTTTTGGTAGTGGTCAGATTTTGTTGTTGGTTGTTTCATGAGTGAGGCTAGGCTTTCATAACAATGTGTAAAAGCTTCCCTTCAGATTCATGATCAAGGCAGTTCTCATAGTTGAGATGATCCGTGGTTCCTGTTATGATAACTTTCTCTCTTCTCCTTCTCCCCATTTAAAATGTAGGCGTTTGTTGCTCGATTAATGATGGCGTCCTTCGCAAGTATGTCGAAGAAAACACTCGGGTGATGGTCGTAAGCCCTCTCGTGAGCTCTGCATCTGCCAAATTTGTTCCTACACATTTTGAAAGTTACTTACGAGGAAAAATTGGAAATTCAATTGGAGTCTTACACTTAAATTCATCCCTCAAGCCCCCTTTCAATTGGAGCTTTGAGGAAGATTTTTGAACAACATCATGAAGAAAGTTGAGCTCTCTAACCACTTTAATGAAGACAAAGGAAGGAAGAAAATCTTGGAAAATCCATTAAGGTGAGTAGCCTGCACTAGTTTGTCTCGTTGAAGAAGACAATGACGTGGTTGATTGAACTGAACCGCCCACACCATGCTACAGTTGATCCAACCTCAGTCTTCTTAAAATTAACCCTTCAATGGCTAGTTCTTTCCCCTAAATACCAATAGTGATTGAAAGTCAATTCATTATGGAACATACCCAATAAAATTGGAAGAAAGTGACCTTGGGAAGGATTTGAACCGAGCCCTCGAGTACGCCCGACGAATAAGTAAATAGTCATTTTGGTCTTTTCTTATGATATACTTGTGGGAATCACTTGAAATTGAAATTGACCTAGAAAGTAAAGATTACTAATAGATTACTAATCTCATATTTAAGTGAATACCACACACTTTAAGGGCCTAAATAAAATCATGATGTTTTAAAATAATCCACTAAATGTCTTTTGCTACTTATAGTTATTTTAAGTCTTTATGATGGGCTCATACAACTAGACCTACAAATGAACCTAAAATGGTGCTCTAGGGCCATAAACCAAGCCATCACACTCAAACTGGTCTACTGACCTATAATATGAATGAAAATACAATCCAATCTACACTAACCTAAACTATTAAATTGGAAAAAAAAAAAAAAAAATTATCCTATGCATATGCTACGGTCACGAGATGTCGAATGATCCAATAGGAACTAACCACCGACGAAAGCGTAGGACGTATACAAGGAGCTAGAAGCTTACATATATATTTGAGGGAGTACGTTGGTTAAGGCTTCCCAAGTAAGTGGCTCTTGTAGCTCAGTTGGTATCAGAGCTATAGAGCTATAGGTTATAGATCTTGTAGACTAGCCTACGACAGGCTTGACATGTTCCACGATCCAATCGTCAACGCCCATCATCTCATTTGCATGTGTTTGTTGTATAACCCCCGATAGGGGGTCACTTACTGGGTATTCTTAAAATACTCAGTCTCGTGCTACTACATTTTTAGATAAAGGCAAGGCATCGATGTGAGACCGACGGAAGTATCGCAAATCCTGGGACCGTGGCACATGAATATGATAGACTTGTTTTCCAATTTAATAGTTTAGGTTAGTGTAGGTTGGGTTGTATTTACATTCATAGTATAGGTTAGTATAGGTTGAATTTCATTTGCGTTATTAGTATAGGTTAGTACAAGTTGAATTGTAATTGCATTAATAAACTATAGGTTAGTATATGATATTTAATTCAACATTGTTTTTTTATTTCTTTCCCTTGTATTTGTTTATTCACAAGGTAATAAAGGAGATATGAATTAATGTTAGAAATTATAAAGTGTCCATGGAAGCAATCCCGTGTAAGGTTAGAAGTACAATCATGACCTTAGATTAAATGGAGAAAATTTAGGGTCATTACAACAAACTTTTTTTTATATATATTTTTTTAAAATTTACGAATATAATAAACACAAAAATAACCCCAAAAGTAGGTAGGCCTAATATTGGGGTCATGAATTATAATACAAGAAATCAGGATGAGATCTATCGGTTCATAAAAACATCATGACCTTGGGCACTTGTAACAACCCTAGATTTTTACTAACTTAAAGTCGCTACTATCATCATAGTCTAAGTTCTTATGTGAAATTTAACTCTTACAAACATCATCGTAACTTCATCTTAAAAAATGTAACATCAACTTAAAACACTGTCATGGCCTTACGTGTTCGAGATCATAATTCAAAACAAGATAAAAACAATAATACTAGAGAGTAAAACATGAAATGCAAAATGATCTATACTAACCTAAATCTAAGAATTTAAAATGTTACTAGCTTATGCATGCGCCATGATCTCTGATTTGCAATGTTGTCGTAAGGTGTACATGGGTGTCTAGCCTTTAACTGAAATAGAAGTAGCACACGGCTTGAGTATTTTAAAAAATATTCAGTAAGTGACCCCACTATTGGGGTCGAAAAACTATCATAGGAGTGACAACACATGCAACTCATGCTCTAGGGACCTATCGTTAAAACCTTCGTAGGAGTGGCCTCCAGTCCGGTCTAAATTAGATGTGTAGTACTTTCCTACACACGACCCACACTTGCGAGCGTGGACCCCTAGGCGGTTCACATCCCTTGGACCCCATCATAGTCGAGCTAGCTATCCATAGCGATGTCTAGAGATCAGCAGGCCCTTGAGTGTCGTGCGAAGCATGATCATCATCATCATCCTAATGTACACGTTCGTACTCATCATCCTAAAAGGAGAAGTTTCTAGATGTATATGTACACACAAAATGCATGAGGTCCTTATAGTTTTTCATCTTTAAGACATCTTTATTGCACCATCCTAAGTTTCATTCTTATATTACTATAAGTAATATGTTCATTGGTCTTCATATATTCATCATCATTAACGGTAACTAGGGTTGTGTCCTAGCAAAATCATCCTCATAATGTAACATGACATTTACAACATGCATCTCATCTTAATATGGGAAAAAGCGTCATGTTAAGGAAATTCTTCAATCTTTCATCATTATGTTATCATGCATCATCATCATCATACAACAACATCAAAATCATCATATAACTTTATAAGGTATCATCATATAACTCATTCACGTCATCATACGTCATACATCATACATCATCATCAAAGCATCATAAGTATAAAGCATAAATGCCATGTGTAGGGACTACTAGGCACTTGTCGTCCTACATAAAAAAAATTGTCCAACCTATCCTATAGTAAGGTTACTTACTTGGTTGGCCTTAGTCAGCGTTTCTCTATGTTCGAGTACGTCTACTTTATGTTTCTCAAAATTTCTCCAAATATCTCCAATTATCGTTTCCTATTAGAACAGTATTTCACATTTCTAATGCAATTTAACTTGAATTTGTGAACTAAGATATCTTATTGAACTTGATTACCTTAATTAGGGTCAAAAATCAGCTATGGAAGGGTAAACAATGTAAAGATCGACGTCAAAATCACTAAACCGAGCTGAATAAGCAATTTTTTAGCTAAAGCATTGCGTGAAGCCAAACTGAGCCAAGCCTAGCTGCTGGAGCCGAAGTAGCCAGCGTCAGCATGTGCGACACGTGTCATTGGGGGAGAGGTGATGTGCGTGCGGGTTGTGTTTTGGGTCAGCACGGGTCTCGGGTTTCTTTCTTGGGTATGCGGGTCGTCTACTATTTGCGTGGAAGGGCTATGACTATTGAACTAAGTGTCGGTTGGGCTGTGACTTGTAATTTTGACTGAGTGGTTTAATGCTGAAATTTAGTTACTGGGCTGGAATGTTTTGATGAGCTGGACAGTGTTGTTGGGCTGGAACGAACTTTGGGCTAGAAGGTTTTCTTGGGCTAGGATGTAGCCATTGGGTACTCGGGTTTGAGTCCGACCCGGTGGATCCTACTTCTCCACCCGACTTCTTCGAGATTTCTTGAGGATTCTCTATCTTCTTCAAAACTCACCGATGTCGTTTTCGTTGCTCTTTCTCGTTTATCCCAGTTCATTGTATGTTGTGGTTGCTTTATCTCATGCTCCCACAGTGTTGTACGTCTCAGATGTACTCATTGTTGGGTTTTATGTCCTAAAACTCATAGTTGGTAAACAAAAACATATTCTATAAAGTTATTATTGATGTTTATTTAGTAAAGATCGTTATTGAATAAAGTGAATTTTACGAACATTAATCTAAATCCAATAAACTAAAAATACTCTGGCTATAGTATGATTACTTGAACTATATGTAGAGACATAAGAGGGGATCAAGTTCAAGTATATAGTCAAAATTATCTATAGTATAAGGATAAACGCTGAGTACCATATTCTGGGGACACTATGGATGCGGCCCACTTTTGTATATGATATAAACAATGTGATCACTAAATTGTACATGTGGAGACATGTGAGTGGGGGCGTCCTATGCAATGAGTATTGCATAAGATCGGACCATGAAGAAAACCACTCTCACTTTATAATGTCGTTTACTGTTGAGACTGATTTTTTCATTCGATGACCTAGGTAACTCAATCTTAATCTTGAGCTAATTATGAACTCCTGTTTATTCGGAATTATCCTTAGATTTGCATGGGTGAGAGTGGCCCCAGTTTACCGACTCAATAAGCCTCCCATTTCAAGGGTAAGACTGGGTGAATAGCTGGGGACATAGGGTGTAAGATAGAATTCACTCCTACCCGCTTTTAGGGATAGTAGAGAGGTTGTTCCCTTCAGTACTGACTCCAGGTCTTGAACAAGGGGCCCTACCCTCTCATTTGCCCGAGAGGGATTCGGTTTGGTGGTTGGACCACAAACCAATTGTTCATTAGAGGATCAGTGGGACTTAAGGAATAAGAAGTAACTTTAAGGGTAAAAACGGTAAATTGACCCAGCTCTAGTTACAAACAATCTGTGAAGGATCGACTTACTAATCATGGTTATATCAAATGGACAGAAATATTTCTATAGTGAAGGGAGTGCAACTACTAGGCTATAGTGGAGTGTCCTAGTAGTTAACGAATGTTGGTTAACAAGGTTAATGAGTTTAACCCGTTAATCTTGGATCGTTGGGCCCATGATCTATAGGTCCATTAGGCCCCTCTGCTAGCTCATATCGGATTAAACCATAGAACAGTGTGACGAGTGAGTTCGAAGTGTTCGAATTCAAATTAGGGAATATGCGCTACATATATACGATATATTTAAACCGCATTTTTGTTTTATTTACGAATTAAACAAAAAGAGAGAATCTGATATATTTAAATAAGATTTAAATATCTTAATCAATTATGTGTCGGAATTGATTGGGATTGGCATTTGAATTAATATTAAATATTAATTAAATAGTTTAATTAATCCTTTTACTTTAATTTAAAATTAATTATTCAAATTAATTGTTGAATTAAAATGAAGAAAGTCAAAATGTTGACTTCATTTCGTGGTAAAATCTATGTTAGTGGAATTCTGAGGTGTCAAAATTTGGTTTAACCAAACTTGCATGCTTGCCAAATAAACCCCACAAGTATGAGTGGAATTTTGAGTGTCAAAATTTGGTTAACTCAAATATGCATGCTTGCCACATAATCCCAAACATTTGAGTGGAATTTGAAGTGTCAAAATTTGGTGATCTCAAATTTGCATGAACATGCAAACATGACTCTTTAAATAGAGTGATCATGGTACATGGAAGGTCTTCTTCTTGGTGAAAAACCTTGAGAAAAACCTCTCACAAACACTCTTTTCACATATACAAAATCCCTCCCAAGTTTAGTCACTCACCGGATTCCACAATCCCGTTCTAAGGCCGGAGGATAGTGGAGAAGACACTAGTGATGGTTCGAAACCGGTTCGTGAGGAAAAAGGAGTTTGATTACAAAAGGTTAATATCTAAACTCATTAAGTTTTAATACGTATGAACATGCTAGTTATTTACTATAATTAATGTTCTAAAAGTGCCTAAGATTCAAATTACTTCTGCATGTGTTATATTAACACCATGAAACATTCTACATGTCATCGACAACTCAACATCTTTGAATGGATTCAACGCTGAGATCTTATCTTGCACAGAATGGCCAAGAGGATCGACGTGTTGGGCTAAGTATTGCACCATGTTGGAATCACTAAATTCCTCAATCATTCCACCTTTGGTCCAGCAATACAGCTTCAAAATGAGATTGACTGGTTCAATCGCATCCACGAAATGATTCCGCACCCTTACAACATGCATTATAGCAACGACGGTTGGAAACCCCATGAGTTCTTCGATGAAACTCACCAGAATATGCTTGATAAAGGCAAAGAATGGATCAAGAAAACCTCCGAGTCTTGCTCCGCTGTTGCTGTCCTCAACAACTCCAAAACTGGCACTCCGGTTCTCCTCTCTGAACCTATCTACATGTTGTTCACCACCATGGACATCATCTCCCTCATCTCATCGCTCTCCTCCTCGGTTCTGTTTCTCTTGATTTTGACCTTGCCTTTTGAGATCGATTCTTTTCGACATGAATTGCCAATTCAACTGTCCTTGGGATTCAATCTGCTGTTCTTGTCGGTGGCGAGCACGATGATTGCGTTCGCTGTGGCCATCGTGCTCATTTTTAAATCGACCAACATGGTGTGGGCGGAATGCCTTTTGTGTTTGGTGACGCTTCTTCCAATAACCATTTTTGTAGTAATGAAGTTTCCGCTATTGCTGGAGCTGGGGAAAAGTGTTTGAAAGAGTCTACAATTTCTTTGGAATTTGCTTCCCACGGGTTTCCTCACCATGTTTTTTGAGATTCCTTCCCATTTTTTAAGCAAGAAATCTACCTGAATTTCATGGCTGGATTTGGGAGCCAATATAACTGCAAGATACTTAATAAACTACTTTCTTTTCTTACCTTAATTACATGTACTAATTGTGAGGTTTGTTGCACATAAGGTTCAAAAGTGTTGAAGGGTTACTAGTAGATACATGATGTGTTGAAAGGTCACTAGTAGATACATGTATGAATAGATACATGTGTTGAAGGGTCACACTTGTACATGTATAGATACATGTATGAATAGATACATGTGTTGAAGGGTCACACTTGTACATGTATAGATACATGTATAAGTACATGTATGAATAGATTTATTAGTTCCTAATTAAATAGGTGCATGTTTTTTTGGATAATGGATGGTAATGGGGAATGTCCCAAATTACCTATATATATGTATGTTGGCATTGGTGGAAAGCATAGAAAATCAAACAAGCATTCCTTCATAGTTTTCAAAGTTCTTTTCTCTCAAAGAATTCTACCAAATTTCTCTATTGTCACCAATAACTGGGATCAGAGCGATCTTGCAGCAGCAAGAATGGAAGCAAAAAGACAAGTTGAGAGCTACGTTCAGCCTGCCATCCCGAGGTTCGATGATCACTATGATCATTGGGAGATGTTGATGGAAAATTTTCTCAAATCAAAGGAGTTTTTTTGATATTGTGGAGACGGGTTATGTAGAGCCAAATGAAGGCGAGGTACTCTCAGCTGTTCAACAGCAACGATTGGTAGCATCGAAGTTGAAGGACCTGAAGGTCAAGAACTATTTATTCCAGTCCATTGATCGGACTATTTTGGAAACAATGCTTCAGAAGAAGACATCCAAGGAAATTTGAGATTCTATGAGGAGGAAGTATCAAGGCTCAACGAGAGTAAAGCGTGCTCAACTTCAGGCGGTTAGAAGAGACTTTGAAATTCTCCAAATGCAAAAGGGAGAAACGGTGAATCATTATATTGGCAAGGTTACGAGTCTTGCAAGTAAAATGAGGATGCATGGTGATTCAATCATGGATGTTGCGGTTATAGAAAAGATTTTGCGATCTCTAACTCCAAAGTTCGATTACATTGTATGTTCTATTGAAGAAGCAAACAATGTCCAAGAGATGCAAATAGATGAACTCTAAAGCTCCCTGCTAGTACATGAGCAGAAGCTCAATCGTACAAGTGCAATAGAGGAGATGACAACCTTAAAGATATCCACACCAAGTGAAACTTCAAGCTCCAGAGGTAGAGGGCAAAGAAGAGGCAGAGGTCATGGGAGAGGCGGTCGAGAAAGAAGTGGAGATGTTGGCAGGTCAGCAGATCTAGTCAGAGACGATTATGACAATAAAGGCAAGAGACATTTTGACAAGTCTAAGGTGGAATGCTATAAATGTGGATGCCTTGGACATTACAAAAATGAACGTTATACTAGGCTCCAAAAGAAGAGAAGAGATCAATCCAACTTTGTGGAGAAAAGAAAAGAAGAAACTGTTAGAATCGCACAACAACGCACACACTCGATCTAGATAAACACAAAGAAATAGGAGAGAGAAAATGCAAGGAGAATTCTGGCTAAAGGATTTGTATTTATGAGTATGTATAAGAGAGAATACAGAGAATAGAAAGTACATTTTCGAAACTCTACCAGACGGGATATATATATGGTTCAGTTTAATGTATATAGCTTTACCAGATTTAACTATCTACTATGTATAGCTATTTACCATATATAGCTTTACCGGATATAACCGTTAACCAAGCTATAAATAAGAGAGCGGGCTCCATAACTTAACAATTCTCCAACTTGGAGACTGATCCAGTCAACCAAGAATTTCATTCTCAAATGATCACTACACTATACCAATTAAGGCTTTGCATAATCTTAATTTTCCAACATCAACATATTTTGTCTAACATGTCTGCTGGATTCTTTGCACCATCTATCTTCTCCAAACACATATCACCTTCTTCCACTAACCTGCGAGTGAAATGGTATCGCCTTCTAATGTGTTTTGTCCTTGAATGATAGACTGGGGTTTTCACCAGTTGTATGGCACTCTGACTATCTGTATAAAGAATCTTCTTTCACTGCTTCATGCCTAATTCTTCTAGATAATCTGTCATCCATATCATCTCCTTTCCAGCTTCAGCTATTGCCACGTGCTCAGCTTCAGTAGATGAAAGAGCGACGCATTTCTGAAGCTTGGACATCTAACTCACTGGGTTCCATCTATAGTGTAGATATATCCAGATGTGCTCTTGCTAGAGTCTACATCACAGCTTCCCAATGTTCTTTCCCTGGATTTGCCATGTACTTGCTAACTCCCACTGCATGTGTTATGTCAGGTCTAGTGCAGACCATAGCATACATCAAACTCCCAACTGCAGAAGCGCACGAAACTGATGCCATGTGCTCACATTCCTCAACTGTCTTGGGAGATTGCCCCTTTGACAATTTAATATGATTTGCTAGGGGGTAGTCTTGGGTTTAGCATCATTCATCTTGAATTTGGACAACATCTTCTCAATGTACTGCTCTTGGGATAGATTTAATGTGCCAGCAGATCTATCTCGAGAAATTCTCATCCCAAGAATCTACTTCGCTGCACCCAAATCTTTCATCTCAAATACAGAAGATAAGCTTGCCTTCAAGTGGTTTATCTCCCTCATACTTGATCCAACAATTAGTATATCATCCACATACAGTAGTAGAAACACATAAGAATCAGTGTATTTCTTGAGGTAGCAACACTGATTCTTTTCACTCCTGTAGAAACGACTCTTGCACATGAAGGAGTCAAACTTCTTGTACCATTGTCTCGGTGCTTGTTTCAGTCCGTACAAGCTCTTATTGAGCTTACACACCATATGCTCCTTGCCTGGAGCTGCAAATCCTTCTGATTGTTGCATATAGATCTCCTCATCTAGATCTCCATGTAAAAACGCTGGTTTTACATCCATTTGCTCAAGGTGCAAATTCTCCGATGCAACAATACTCAGCAGAATTCGGATAGTAGTTAATTTCACAACTGGATAAAAGATCTTAGCATAATCAATGCCTTTTCTTTGTGAATATTCTTTAACTAGTAACCGAGCCTTAAACCTCCTTTTGCCATCTGGTTCAGCTTTGATTCTGAATACCCATTTGTTCAACAGAGCTCTCTTTCCTGTAGGTAACACATTCAGCACCCACGTTTTATTCTTTTCAAGTGAGCGCATCTCATCATCCATGGCTTGCTCCCACTTGGTTGAATCTTCCACTTGTAGAGCCTCATCAAAGAACTCTGGTTCTCCTTCATCAATCAGCAACAGATAATGTAATGAGGGTGAATATCTATCTGGTGCTCTGATAGTTCTGGATGATCTCCTTAACACCTTCTCAGGTGTAACTTGCTCCACGTCTGGTTCTTCAGCAACAAGACCAGGAGTTTCTTAAGCTTCTATTGTAACATCACTGCGTGAATTTTCCTTCCACTCAAGTTCAACTCCCACTTGCTTTGTAGTGTCAGAGTTTATCTTCTTTTTTTCCTTGTACAGGACATTTTCATCAAAGGTCACATCGCAGTGTCTTAGGATTTTCCTATTATTGTCATCGCAGTGTCTTAGGATTTTCACAGCCTTAGCATCAAGCTTATCTCTCTTCTCTGGATCAACATGAACATATGCAGTACAACCAAAAGTTCTCAAGTGAAAGTACTTGAGTTCTTTTCCTGTCCATACTTCTTCAGGCAATTTGAACTTCAAGGGTACTGACGGCCCTCTATTAATCAAATATGCTGCTGTGTTCACAGCATCAGCCCAGAACGTCTTTGGTAGTCCAAAATGAATCCTCATGCTTCTTGCTCGCTCATTCAATGTTCTGTTCATCCTTTCTGCAATACCATTTAGTCTTGCCTTACCGGGAATTGTTCTTATTAATCTAATTCCCTCAGTTGCACAAAATGTTTTAAACTCCGATTTGTTGTACTCTCCTTCATTGTTAGACCTCAGGCATTTGATCTTCAAGTCGGTTTGATTTTCAACTTCAGCTTTCCACTTCTTGAAGATGGCAAACACATCTGACTTGTGTTTCAGAAAGTAAACCCATACCTTCCTGCTGAAGTCATCGATGAAGGTGATGTAGTACCTTGATCCACCAAGTGATGAAATTGGAAATGGTCCCCAGACGTCTGCACTTTCTTCGGTTCTCTGGCAGTCTTTGTGAAACTAACTCGTTTTTGTTTGCCCATAACACAGCTCTCACAAAGACCCATATCAATAGATTTTAAGCCTTCTAAAGCTCTTTTTGTAGTAAAACATCTTCATTCCTTTGACACTCATATGTCCAAGTTTATTGTGCCATAGACTTGAATTGGAAGCACTCTCAGCAGCAGCAATCATGTTTATACACTCTGCAGTAGTGTATAAGGTTTCGGATTTTGTGCCATGTGCAACACCATGGCACCCTTCACAATCTTACACGAACTCTTTCCAAACTCTGCTGCATAGCCTGTGCTATCCAACTAACAAATAGAGATCAGGTTCTTGAGACCAAGAATGTATTTGACATCTTGTAATGTCCACTAATTTCCTGCTGGAGTTTGTATGGAGACATCTCCCTTCCCTTCAATCTCCAAAGTTTTGTTGTCGGCAAGATACACCTTCCCGAAATTTCCTGATTTGAAATTTCGAAACAATTCCTTGCTTGGAGACGAATGGAACGATGCACCTGAATCCAAAATCCAGGATTCACCTGGGCTGTCCACACTAAGAATTGAAACGTCTTCAGTATCTTCTATTGTATATATAGAATCATCATCATCTTCAAATTTATGATTCTGCTTCTTCTTCAGTTTTGTACAATCTGTCCGAAAGTGTCCTTTTCCTCCACAACTTCAACACGTTACGTTGGGTTTGTTTGGAGATTTTCCCTAGTTCTTTGATTTTGATTGCCCATGTTTCTTTGAGCTCTTTGATTTACTTCTTCCCCTTCGATCAACACTGAGAGCATTGCCTGATGAATCTCCAATTTTCCATTTGCGAATACTTTCGCTGAGAACTACATCTCGAATTTCATCAAACTTTAGTTTATCAGATCCTCGGGAACTGCTGATTGCGGCAACAATAGTATCCCATGACTCGGGTAAAGATGACACCAAAATCAACGCTTTAATTTCATCTTCAAAATTAATTTCCACCGAACTCAGTTGACTTACGATCATATTGAATTCATTTATATGATCAACAACAGATCCATCTTCAGACATCTGTAGATTGAACAATCTCCACATCAAATACACCTTGTTCATAGCCCGACGATTTTTCATACATATTTGACAACGCCTTCAACATATCTGACATTGTTTTCTCCTTGATAATGTTGAATGCCACGTTTCTGGATAGCATCAACCGGATCAGCCCTCAGGCTTGTCGATCCTTGAGCTTCCACTATTCCATGGTCATGGTATCCAGCTTCACCCCCAATAGGGGTTCGTGAAGATCTTTCTGATACAGATAATCTTCTATCTACATCTTCTAGAAACCAAAATCGAATCCATCGAACTTCTCAATTCCAATCTTTGAACTTTTCATCTTCACAGATCGTGGTGACTTCCGCCTAGCTCTGATACCAGTTATTAGGATCGCACAACAACGCACACACTCGATCTAGATGAACACAAAGAAATAGGAGAGAGAAAATGCAACGGAAATTCTGGCTAAAGGATTTGTATTGATGAGTATGTATAAGAGAGAATACAGAGAATAGAAAGTATATTTTCAAAGCTCTACCGGACGGGATATATATATGGTTCAGTTTACTGTATATAGCTTTACCAGATTTAACCATCTACTATATATAGCTATTTACCATGTATAGCTTTACCAGATATAGCTTTACCAGATATAACCGTTGACCAAGCTATAAATAAGAGAGCAGACTCCATAACCTAACAAAAACATTGTTAATGTCATTCAATGCTATGAAGGTTGCAGATCAAGGTGTATGGGCCGTAGACTCTAGATGCAGCAACCATATGACAAGTTGTAAGGAATTCTTCTCAACTCTGGATGAAAATTTTCATACTACGATTTGTCTTGGCAACAATTCAACTATCCAAGTGATGGAGAAAGAAACCGTAGATATCAAGACTAGAAATGGCTTTGTAGAGTCAATTTCTAATGTATTCTACATTCCTGATCTGAAGGCCAACTTACTTAGTATCGGTCAGTTACAAGAAAAGGGGTATGTGATCACATTCTAAAATGATGAATGTGAGATTTATGACTCCAAAAGAGGATCGATTGCTAAGATGAAGATGACCACCAACCGTTCCGTTGACGTTAAGTATCGTTGCCAGAAGTTTGATGGTGAAGAAAGAAGATATCAACTGGCTTTGGCATTTTAGGTATGGTCATCTACACTTCAAAGGATTAAAGACGTTGTCTTCAAATAAGATGGTGACTGGGTTGCTAGACATTACTCCTCCAACAGAAATTTGCGAGAGCTGTGTAGTAGCAAAGCATGAAAGAAATTCTTTTCCATCCGAAAAATCAAAAAGAGCTCAAGCAATTTTGGAGTTGATTCATTCAGACATATGTGGTCCAATCTCTCCAGCTTCAAATGGTAACAAGAAATATTTCATGACTCTCATCGATGACTTTAGTAGAAAAACATGGATTTACTTCTTGCATGCCAAATCAGAAGCCTTTGATTGCTTCAAGAAATTTTATGCTACTATGAAGACTGAAACTAGAGGAAGAGTGAAGGCTTTAAGAACTGACAGAGTGGAGAGTTTTGCTCTAACGAGTTTACAAAATTTTGTGAAGAGAAGGGCATAAGGAGGCAATTAACAGCAGCATATACACCACAACAAAATGGTGTGGCCTAAAGGAAAAACAGGACCATTCTCAACATAGTTCGAAGTTTACTAAATAAAGGAGAAGTCCCGAAGGAATTTTGGCCAGAAGCTGTCGTATGGTCCGTTCACATTCTCAACTGGAGCCTTACTTTTTCTGTTAGAGATATGACTCCACAAGAAGCATGGAGCGGAAAAAAGCCTGCAGTAGACCACTTTAGAATCTTTGGGTGCATAGCATATGCACACGTTCCTGATGAAAAAAGGAAGAAACTTGAGGACAAAATTTTGAAGTGTGTGTTCCTGGGAGTAAGCGAGACTTCTAAGGCATAAAAGCTCTATGATCCTTTGACAAGAAGGTGGTGGTAAGTCGTGATGTAATCTTTGACGAAAAGAAGACTTAAACATTTGAAGAAAAAATCATTGTGAATCAGCAGCAGATTCCTATACATCTTGAGGAAGCTGAAGCCCCTATTCAGCCTCACTATGAGCATGGAGAGAGCTCATCACAAGATCAACAAGAAGAACCAATAGAAGAAGATCATGATCATAATCAAAGAAATCCAAGAACAAGAAAGAGACCAAATTGGATGGCTGATTATGAGATGGACTATGACTCAAGTGATAGTGCTTATTTTGCATTCTTTATGGATAGTGATCCAATTGTCTATGAAGAAGCGGTAAAGGAGAAGAAATGGAAGGAAGCCATGGACAGTAAAATCAAATCCATAGAGAAGAATAAGACTTGGGAGCTCACTGGTCTTTCTTAGAGGGCAGAAAACAATCAGAGTAAAATGGGTTTTCAAAACCAAGTTGAATGAAAACGATGAGGTGGATAAGTACAAGGCGCATCTAGTTGCAAAAAGATACAAGCAGTAGTATGAAGTTGATTATAAGGAGGTATTTGCACCAGTGGCACGTCAAGATACTATAAGGCTTATAATTTCAATTGCAGCACAAAAATCATGGTCTATTTATCAACTTGATGTGAAATTGGCCTTCTTATATGGAGAGCTTCAAGAAGAGGTATATGTGGAGCAACCAGAAGGTTTTGTTCATGGAGAGTAGCGGTGTACATTCAACCCGGCAACCCGACAACCCGGACCAACCCAACCCGAACTATAAGGGTTGGATTGGGTTGGATTAGCGTTTCGGATAGGGTTGGGTTCATTTTTCTGGACCCGAATTAAATCGGTTCGGTTTCGGGTTCATGGGCAAAACTTTCGGGTTGACCCGAGCCAAATAAAATATATAAAATGTATTAAGAAATTTTTTGTAGTAATGGGTTTGCCAAACTGGTACTGAGTTTAGTTTAAGAACACTCACGCCCGAGTTTGATGTCTTAATTATGATTTATAACTAGGTTTAAGTTATTTTCTGTTGCAAATTTTTTTTAATAGTTTCTGTTATTATTCTGTTTATATTATTTTATTATTTTTAAAAATATGTTGTTTATCATATAATACAAAGGTTTAATTATGATTTATAACTACGTTTATATAATAGAAAGGTTTATTAATTATGATTTATAACTACGTTTAAGTTATTTTTTATTTGTTGCAACATTATTATATCACAATTTATATATACTTTTATTTTTGTTTAATAATTTAGGATCTAAGGTAAATTTTTTTTAATAGTTTCTGTTTTTTATTATTCTGTTTATATTATTTTATTATTTTTAAAAATATGTGGTTTATTATATAATACAAAGGTTTAATTATGATTGATAACTACGTTTATATAATAAAAAGGTTTATTAATTAGGATTTATAACTACGTTTAAGTTATTTTCTATTTGTTACAACATTATTATATCACAATTTATATATATTTTTTATTTTTTTTTAATAATGTAGGATCTAAGGCAAATATATAAATAAACATATTTCAATTAAAATATTTTTATATATTTTTTATTTTTGTTATATACAATCTCCTTCACTAATGTTTTTTATTGTTTATTTAATTTGATCATCTATCTTTGTATGTATTTTGTTACTTTAACCGATTCTAAAAAAATGTTGTATTTAGTTGGCTTTAGTTTTATGATAATGTTAAAGTTAATATATTAGAATTTGTTCTTTTTTATTGTTTTTTTTTTTTCAATAATTATAGATTGATTTGGGTTTGTTTGTCAACTTTTAATATATTAAGATGGTATCTGAATAATTATAAATGGTAGATAAATAAAATTTTTAAAAAAAATTTGAGGACCCAACTCGGACCCAACCTGAACCCAACCCGAAAATAGAGGGTTGGGTTGTGAAAAGTTTCGGGTTGGGTTGGGTCACCAATCCAACTAACCCGAACTTTTGGGTTGGGTCAAAAAAATCCCCCAACCCGGACCATGTACACCCCTAATGGAGAGCTTCATGAAACTGGTTAAAAACTCCACCCTAACCGAATGCAAATTGAATGCACTAGTAAATCATATGGATCTATGAACGACTTACCATATTTGATTCGTGGTCAAGCTAGAGTTTGAGAATTTAGTAACTTCCATTGGAAACACTGTCAAATAGGCTTTTCTCTTGGTATACCTTATCAAGTATAGCCCAAAACTAATGTTCCTATAACCATAACGGAAAGACATCACAACCCTTTCAACCCATTAGTAATATCAAGAATGGGCTTAACAAAATTCTCTTTAAAAAATTGGTATTATATAAGCATGGTGGATATCCTTAGATGCCATAAAACTTAGGATACTTGAAAATCAAACTTAAAATGACAGTGTTGAAACTTTAACTATAGTAATACCTTTTAACCAGGTTGACATTGCTAGGAAAAATTGATTGGTAATTTTCTACAACAGTTTGTTTATGTTGAGCTTCTTTAGTGCATTCGTGTACCTTAAGGAGGATTACCACAAAACTTCTAGTTGATTTAGAGACAATGTCTCACTCTAATCCTCATGCATCCCCCATCCAAATTCATCTTAAATCATGATTTCTTAAATTTAAGGTATCTTGACAATCTCATACTATAGTCCCTCTCCATATACCTCTAAAATTTTGACACGATAGTAATGTTTCATCCAAACTGTTGCTCGATACTTTTAAATTACCTTACAACTTCCATAATTGCGGTTGTATTATTATTATAATTTTCAACTCGTATTAAGGCATGAAAGTTTTCTACATCTCAGTACTTTCATTAAAGGCACTTCTGTCATTCACCAATCAATTTAAGTATACACGTTTTAAACTTGGATGGTCTTAACTCAATTTTTTTTTCTTACTGATACTTTAATTTCATCTTTACATACTTCAAAGTTATAAAATTTTCTTTCAAACACTACCACCTTTAATATCTACAACATACTATAAGATATTGTCATTTATCAAGCTTCCGGGGTCATTTTCATTTCATTTTAAATTACTTACACGTCAGTATACGTTGGTGCATTCCTTTCCAATCTATGGTCATCACACTAAGTAATTTATCTATATTCGAGACGTCTAACCGAAGCATATGACATTCCGTAGCAAAATTATTTCCACGCATACACTAACCTTTGGTAGCTTACTAAAACTATAGTTACTCATTCACAGCAACAATCTCAGTAAATCTAAACATCATCAATACAACAATTTACATTCACATTCCATGCAAGGTAAAACATAACGTATTCTAATTTATAATAAATATAGAATTAAGCTAACATGAATACAGTAAATTATAAGACAATCAATAGAGTAAAAATCCAATTATGAGTTATATTTTATAATGACCAAGCAATAACAATATACATAATCAACGACTTTTCAATTTCTTATCTTATGCAAGACATACATGACGGAGACGGGGCATCGACGGTGGGACCATTGAACATGTCAAGCCTACATCGTAGGCTAGTCTACAAGATCTATAACCTGATTCTAATACCAACTGTAACAACCCAAAATTTTCTACTTAATTTAAGGTCGCTACTGTATACGTACCATAAACATTGAATGCAGAAGACTTCATTTAAATTCCATAAAACATAACCTTTATCTTAAAACACAGTCATGGACTTACGTCTTTTGAAAACATTTTTAAAACGACACAACAAAAGACCCGAAATAAAATAATTAAGCGTTTAAGTTTAAAACATCCTATTCTAGCCTAAGTCTAAGAAAATAAATACCACTATCCTATGCATGTGCCATGGTCTTGAGTTGCGATGCCGTCGTCAGCCGTACATGAATGTCTTGCCTTAGCCTGAAAAATGTAGTAGCACATGGCTTGAGTATTTAAAGAAATACTCAGTAAGTGACCCCACTATTGGGGTTAAATGCAACAATCACATGCAATGAAATGATGGGACCTATCTTTCATTCTGTTTTCCCTACGGTGCTGTCCTAACGGGTAATTTTGGACGTGTACCATATACTCTACACACAGCCCATACGTGCGAGTATGGGCTCACCAGCTAGTTCGCACACCGCTGTGCCACTTTCCTTATCCGGTGGGCATACTCTGGGAACCCCTTAGGCCGGACACCCGCTAGAACTAGTAACCGTCAAGGCAGTGCTATACAAATCATAATGATCGTTGTCCTGCCATTGGATGTACGCGTCCGTACCCTCGTAATGGGATAGGGGTATCCCCCAAAATGCATGAGCACACATAATGCATGAGGTCCCAAAACTTTTCTATTTTCATTATCCTTTAATACAACCCCGCTAGCATTATGAACATATCATATCATTTTTCATATCGTTTAAGATATCGTTCATCATTCATGTCATATCGTTTCTCATTCTTCAGTTCTCAAATTATACATAATTCTAACGAGATTATATTTCATGTCATTTATCGTAATTCATGTCATTCATACATGCTGTATACATACAATTTAAAAAACATAACATAACGCTCCATGCTTTTAACATGTCATTTCATAATGTGCAATTCATACAACCATTACCTCAATGGTCACACAAAACAATCTAAACATGACACATCACATCACAATATATCGTATCATAAACATTGAATATCGTAAACACTTCGTAGTCATATCGTTCCCTAACTTATCATAGCCTTAACGTTCTTATACCTATCACAGTCATATCATTACGTGAACGTACCTTAGTCATATCATTATAGGAATGTATCCTAACGCTATCGTTCTATCAATCTATCACAAACCTATCCCTTTCTATCCATAACCTAACCGTATTCTTTCATCAATCTCTCCTATCCATAGCACTCCAGTATGTAACCTAACCTTAACGTTTCATGAACGTATCTTACTCCTATCGTTACATTTCATTTTGTGCATCCTTCTTGTATCCTATCTCAATCATATCCTTGAACACATCGTACCATAATTATTATCGTACAATCCACACATTATAACATAACATAAACATAATATAAGCATACCAATTCACAGAAAATTCACACATATCAGTATATATGACACGTGTAGAACCATAGGCACGTGTCAACATCAAATATAACCATGCCGATAGTAAGGCCACTTACCTGGTTAGCTTAAGTTGTTGTCACGTATATATCCTTAATGAAAGTTCGATTCCGTCTTTTGAAATCCAAGTCAACCTATGTGAGTCCATGACATCAGTTTCATGTTTGACTCTAAAATTATTTATCTAATTTACATGGTTAAAATTATGATATTTCCGGTTAGACAAAATTTAATGGAGTTCCATGCCCTCTGTTATTTCCTGTTTTATTTTTAAATTTTGTTCAACAAATCTTCCTTCAATCTTCCCTTCTCCCTCTTTGTAATTATTTTCATTCTGTAAATAGATTTTCAATTCTGTAAACATTTTCAATTCTGTAAATAAGATATTACTCTAACTCTATATTTATTTTTATTCTGTAAATGGATATGATTGACCAATTTTAATTGATTGTTTGGCTACTATTTTATAGATTTATGGATCTGCCAACTAAAATTTTATTGATTCTAACCTTATTTCGTGTAACTTCAATGCTAACAAAAAAATTCAATTAATTGAATATGGGATCTCATTATTACATATCTGGTAAAATATGAAGAAGATTTGATCCTAAATTAATTTAGTATAACCATAACTATAAAGGAAAAAGGAAATATGAGATAGGATTTTAGGTAATAACAAACCAAAATCTCTAGTAAATCTGCATCATATCCTTAGTTGAAAGACCATTTTACTCTTTCTCAAATCTGACATTTTTTTTTTTTTTTGTTTATTTTTTGATCAACTGTGATATTGTGGGGTTGAGAAAGAGGATGTCGTTAGGATGAGAGATTAGTGGAGAGAGGTGATAAATTTTATTTTTATTTTTAGTTTTAAATAATCCTTTTTAGTTATTTATTTATGAATTATTATTATTATTATTATTATTATTATTTTAACGAATATATTTTTTTTATAATTTTTTTTATTTGTTTATTTATTATTATTATTAATTTTTTTTTTGGGCTATTACACGTCATGTATGCGGTTAGTACGATAAGTCGTTACATGGAGCATCCAACGAAAAAACATCTCAATGCAACAAGAAGGATACTTCGTTATGTGAGAGAAACTTTTGATTTGTGGGTATTTTACAAGAAAGAAGATGATTCGAAGATGGTTGGCTATACAGATAGCGACTATGCAGGTGGTATAGATGATCGTAAAACTACTTCAGGAAGTATTTTCATGATGAGTTCAGGAGCTATTTGCTGGTCTTCAAAGAAGCAACCTATTGTAACACTCTCAACTACAGAAGCAGAATTTGTGGCAGCAGTAGCATGCTCGTGCCAAGAAATTTGGCACGAGCAGGATAAGTCGTTACATAGAGCATCCAACGGAAAAACATCTCAATGCAACAAGAAGGATACTTCGTTATGTGAGAGGAACTTTTAATTTGGGGGTATTCTACAAGAAAGGAGATTGAGATTACCTATGGGTCTGACACAGCTTGCTTCGCTCCTTCCCCTGATTCGAAGATGGTTGGCTATATAGATAGCGACTATGCAGGTGATATAGATGATCGTAAAAGTACTTCAGGAAGTATTTTCATGATGAGTTCAGGAGCTATTTGTTGGTCTTCAAAGAAGCAACCTATTGTAACACTCTCAACTACAGAAGCAGAATTTGTGGCAGTAGTAGCATGCTCGTGCCAAGCAATTTGGTTAAGAAAAATGCTTGAAATTCTTAATCAGAAGCAATCAGGTACGACGGTTATATATTGTGATAATATGTTAACTATTAAGTTGTCTAAAAATTCTGTGTTGCATGGAAGGAGTAAGCACATCGATGCTCGCTTTCATTTCTTGCGTGATTTGTGTAAAGAAGACATTATTGAACTCAATTTTTGCCGAAGTGATAAACAAATCGCAGACCTATTCACAACGCCCTTGAAACAACCATTGTTCGAGAAGCTTAGAAGAAAGATGGGGATGTGCAGAATCCAAGATGTATATCAAGAAAATGAAGTGAAGTCCTAAACTGATTTCTGCAAAATTCAGTTTAAGGGAGGGTGTTGAAGGGTCACTAGTAGATACATGATGTATTGAAGGGTCACTAGTAGATACATGATGTGTTGAAAGGTCACTAGTAGATACATGTATAAATGGATACATGTGTTGAAGGATCACACTTGTACATGTATAAGTAAATGTATGAATAGATTCATTAGTTCCTAATTAAATAGGGGCATGTTTTTTTGGATAATGGATGGTAATGGGGAATGTCCCAAATTACCTATATATTTATATGTATGTTGGCATTGGTGAAAGCATAGAAAATCAAACCAACATTCCTTCCTTCTTTTCTCTCAAAGAATTCTACCAAATTTCTCTGTTGTCACCCCAACAAAAAGTGTGCTGTGTGCTTTTTATTTATGTTTCCACGGTTAATAATGAATGCTTTTTATTTATGTTTCCACGGTTAATAATGAAATTTGATTTAAGATGTAAAGATTTTTCTGAAATATATTTTTTTCCTATATTGTTATGACATATGAGTTAGATATCCATAAATCAATTAATATTTGTTTCCTTATTTTTTCCTTATTTTTAGGGTAGATTAATAATATATCGAAAATATATTTTTTCTTTATTTTCGAAAGTAAATTGTTAGATGGTATCTTATTTAAAGAACATTAATGAAAATTGTACTTTCAATCTAACTTCTATTTCTCATTTTTAACATGGTATCATAGCAATACAAGTCAATCAGTGAATCAATCGTGGATATCGATCATTTGCAAATATGACCGATGCTTCTCAACTGAATATAGAAGAACAGTTACCTAATTCCTTTCCCAATTAATCTTATGAGTAGTTACAACAAACCGCACCAGTCTTATCTGCACTCAATCATCCTCTTTCTGGTAATTCTGACAGTTACATCAATACTCCCGGTTTGTTTCAAGTATATGCAATATCCATTAACTCTACTAGTTCTAATTCACGGATTCTCGATAGTGGAGCTATGAATCATATAATATCCAAAACTTTTGTTATGACTAAACCAAAGTCTCCAAATCATGTCTAAACTAAATTTTGTTAATGGAGGGACAACACATGTGTCACATACTGGCAATGTTTCCTTTAATCCTGACTTTAAATTAAACAATATTTTATGTGTGGTTTCATTCAATTTAAACCTAATGTTCATAAGCAAACTTACCAATGACTTGAAATGTTGTGTCACCTTCTATCTTGATTATTGTATTATACCGGACTTGACTACGGGAAGATGATTAGCTCGGGTAAACAATTTGGAGGTCTCTATCATATTTCTTTATCTCCAATAAAACTTTCAGAAAATCAAGTATCTCAGTCATCTGATTTGTAGCATCTACGCCTAGGTCATCCTTAATTTTTTCGATCAATTGCATCTTGATAATACTACTTTTTCTCATAACTATAGTATTTGCCCATTAGCAAATCAAACTAGGTTGTCTTTTCCAAGAATCTCAATAACAACGCATTCTGCCTTTGATCCGGCCATGCAACTATTTATTGAATATAAAGAATAGATCAAGATAGCAATGAACAAGAGGTACCCTACAAAAGAAAAAAAAAATCTCTTTAAGTATAGGAGCAAAAAAAAGACAATGTTTCAAAATTTTCCAATAAGTTTCAATGTGGTAGTTATGAATGATTGTGAGGTCTTTTGACTCACTAATGCCCACAACTTGTATAATTTTGATGAACTAGATCTTCGAGGAGGTTCTTAAACTAGTTTGTAATAGTCTAAATAAATTTTAAAGGGAGTAATAGGATAAAACCTAAAGTGAACCTGATGTTCTATATAATGAGCATTACACAAAGCTCTCAGAGTATGAGTCGTTGATGAACAAAAATATTTTTCTTGGGCACTGAATGTTACAGAATGTGGTCTAGTGAACATTTTAAACAAGGAACATTTTGTAGTTTGTCTAAGCCACTAGTGAGGTCGTGCAAAAGGTTAGGATGAGGATGCGTACAATCTGGAGTAGAAAAAATAAAAAGTTACATTGATGTAATACGTAAAGGCCTAGTGTTTGAAGTAGGCAACAAGGTATGCTTGAAGGTGGCCTCGATGAATGGCATACTAAGGTTTAGATGAAACTGCAAGCTAAGTCCATGCTTCATTGGACCTTTCAACATTCTAAATTGGATCGGACCAGTGGCGGACAAATTAGCCTTACCACAGTCCCTCTTTGCAATATATAACATATGCGACGTAATCATACTTCACAAATACTTGGATGACTTGACTCACATCATAGATTACGAGTCCTTATAAATAGACGATAGCCTAAGTTACGAGAAAAGACTAATAAGAAATTTAGCCCAAGAAGTGAAGGTCTTCTATACTAGGAAAATGGTCTTTACAAAACCATCAAGCGGAAGAAACTATGTAAAAACAAAAGAAAAAGATGAGATAGAAATATCTCGAGTAATTCCAAGATTAAGACACTTTTGAGGAAGAAATTTTGTTTTAGGTGTGTATGATGTAATAACCAAAAAATGGAAGGAAGTTGTCCCACATTGCTTATGTTTAAAAGTGGGTAGTTGGGCTCCACTAAAATGGAGGTCCCTTGCTTCCTTTCATCCTGCTTGAATGGTTCGAAGCCATTCAAAAAATACATTTTATTATGCTCCATGTCAGCATTTTGGCTGATCCGGCTTGGGTCTGATACGTTCAGACCCTTTTCTACTAGTGTCAACTCTTCAGAATTGTTTAAGGTTATTCCAATGACGTTTTAGCTGGTTTAAATGATACGTTCAGACCCTTTTCTACTAGTGTCAACTCTTCAGAATTGTTTAAGGTTATTCCTATGACGTTTTAGCTGGTTTAAATTTTTGAAGCCTAAGTTCAAATTATTTTATGCAAAATTAGGGTTAGCTAGTTTTAATTATTTAGAGTAAGTTTAATTTATTTTATGAAAAATTAGGTTAGTCAATTGTTATATTAAAATTCTAATTTATGATTGTGGGACTCTCGATGTACAATTAAATTTTAGAGAACAGCTTTAAGCTAACATCAAGGGATCATAGTAGCTTCGACCTAGGCAAACCAAGTAAGTGACTGTACTATTAGCTCGGTCAAAAGAATTGTCTTAGGTATGAAGAAATGTGCCTAGTGACCCCTACACATGTCATGCATTTGTTATGATGTGTTATGATGACATGTTAAGTTATGTTGATAGGTTATATTATGATGATATGATAGGTTATATTATGATGATATGATATGTTATGATACTGTGATATGTAATGATGAGGTGATATGTTATGATAATATGAGATGCATGACGATATGATAAATTATGACGACATCTCATGTTACGAGGATATGTATGTATGAGATGCCAATGTTGCACTATGACATGAAAATTCTTGGCAATGAAATGTATGACATGCTATGATATATATGGCAATGAAGAGTTTTCTAACGCATAACCCGTAAGTACTGTTATGAATGATGTAATGTATGAAAACTTATGCATGCATATTATCTAAGGTAATATGTGAGGAACTCATGCATATTGTATGTTCACTTACATCGGGATATTTTCTTGTTTATGATGAGTATGGACGCATACACTATGAGGATGATCACAATCATGCTTGACATGATACACGATGATCATTGTACCTCCAGACGTCCAGCTACTGTCAACTAGCCCGACCATGCCGGCCCAAAAGGTATGCGAGCATGCCTGGTGGACCCACGTTCACACGTGTGGGCCGTGTGTAGAGAAGTACTACACATTCATCTTGTCAAGACTGAAGGCCACCTAAGAGACTATGATTTTAAATAATAGGTCACTATTTATGATTGCATATGTTTGTATTCTTTTGACTCCAATAGTAGGGTCAATTACTAAGTATTTCCTAACATAATCAAGCCATATGCTACTTTTATATTTTAGGTAAAGACAAGGCACCTTTGTAAGGTTGACGGTGACATCGCAACAAATAAAATTTGCATAGGATAGTTATCTTTATTTTTTTTAGATATTAGGTTAGTATAGGGTATTGTTATTTAAATATTTTCCTCGGTTTTATTTTCATTTACTTTGAATATTCCTTTTATATTGTTTTAAGATCCTTTCGTAAATGTATAAGTCCATGACATCGTTTTATGAAGTTGTTTTAAATAAATGTTTCTGCATAAAGAAGTTATGTCATGCATGTAGTAGCGATTCTAGGCCATTAGAAAATTAGGGTCGTTACAATTTATTTATATTTCCCTCGACTAAAGGAGTAGAGACACGAAAGAAAAGAAAATAGATTATGATTATTATTACTACTACTACGGATTAGAGTAGTCGCTGTTATGAGACTAGTAGTTTTGTATAATTGGATATATAAGAGAGAAATTGTAACGATTCTAATTTTTTTACTAACCTAAAGTTGCTACCATATGCATGACGTACCTTCTTATGCGGAAACATTCATTTAAAACGACTCCATAAAACAATGTCATGACCTTACATGTTTAAGAAAGGGTCTTAAAATCGTACAAATTAAATATTAAAATAAACATAGGTAAATATAAAAATATTAATACCCTATACTAACCTAAGATCTATGAAATTAAATGGAACTACCCTATGCAAGTTCCATGGTCTTTAATTGCGATGTCGCCATCAACGGTACAAAGCTGCCTTACCTTTACCTGAAATATAAAAGTAGTACATGACTGGAGTAATTTAAGAAAGACTCAGTAGTTGACCCCATTGTTGGAGTCAAGAGAATGAAACACATGCAATCATGATTAGGGACCTACCATTTAAAATCATCATAGAGGTGGCCTCTAGTCTAGACAAATAGGATGTGTAGTACTTCCCTACACACGACCCACACGCGTGAGCATGAACCCACTAGGCTGGCTCGCACACCCCCTAGGCCTGCATGGTCAGGCTAGTTGGCTGTAGTCGGACGTTTGGAGGTACAACAAACTCTCGTATATCATGTAAAGCATGACGATGGTGATCATCATCATAATGCACACGTCTGTACTCATCATAAAATGGAAATTACCCCGATATAAATGAACATATAATGTGCATGAGGTCCCTATACTTTTCATCTTAAATCGTTAATTCGACACAACCTTACACATCCTTCACATATTACCCTTGGTAACATGTATGCATAAGCTTAGGAGTTGTGTATCAGAAAACCCTTCTTTATCATAATGCAACATGACATGCACATCATCGTAACAGGAGGTATTATCATACTATGTCTTATCATCATCATACATCTCAGGTAATCATGCCATAATGCACGATCATCATAATGTATCATAACATCATAATACATTACATCATCATAACATAATATATCATCATAACATATCATATCATAGCAAATCACATCATTATAACATATTACGTCATCATAGTACATCATATCAACATACATGACATGTGCAAGGGCCACTGGGCACATGTCATCATACATAAGAGAAGTCTTCTGACCGATTCAAAAGTACGATAATTTACTTTGTTGGCCTAGGCCGAAGCTACTACGACTTCTTGATGCTAGCTTAACGCTGCTCTCTGAAATTTTATTATGTCTAAAGAGTCCAACAATCATAAATTAAAATTCTACTATGGGAATTAACTCACTTGATTTTGCATAAAATAATTTATACTTACTCCTAATAATATAAACTAGATAAAAGGTAGTCGTACTAATCTTAAACGCTTCCAAAGAGGTTAAACTAATAGAAAATAGTTTGAGCATTTCAGACCCAAGCCGGATCAGCCGAAATGTCATTCTAGAGCCGTCAAAAAGTGTATTCTCCGATCGGCTTCAAACCGTTCAAGTGGAATGATAGAAGGTAAAATGAAGTAAGGAACCTCCCTTCTATATTGAAGTCCAACTCCCCACTTCTTAATCAATGTGGGACAATTTCCCTTTTTTTTCTCTCTAATTTTTTGGTTAATACATAAATTTTGAATGTACCTCACTTTTTTATTTTTTTTCTTTTTCCACTCTCAACCAAATATAAAAGATTTGTTCCTATAAATTCATCAGATTAAGATGAATACTTCAACCAAATATAATAAGATTTGTTCCTATAAATTCATCAGATTAAGATGAATACTTTTTGTGAAGGAATCGAGAGTTGAAAGAGGCCAGACCTCGAGATCTCTTTTGAGGTTAATTGAACTTAAAATCGTTGAGTTTTAGGAACTAAATCATTCTCCTAATGCAAATTAGATGTGGTTCTTGAGTCATTAATTTCACCTCTATGAGTACAAGATTTCTCAAGAAGGCATCGGGAGACGAAAAGTCATGACACATATAATGAACACTTGTTAAGAGTTCTTGGTAAGAAGGTGAATTGTTAATTTTTCAGCACTGATATCTTCTTCGAGAGTATATGGAAATTCATAAATTTTGCATCAATAATTTTTTCTAGTATAGATCAACATGTTTGATGAACTCAGGTGGAACTGAGTTTAAAATCAACCAAACAAGAAAATACTAAAGGTTGAGCAGGGGAGGAAGGGGATGTTGACCATTGGTCAACAGTCAACCCAATTCTTTGACTTTTCACTATTTAAAATGTATTTTAGATTTCCAAAATAGGACTTTGGATCCGTTTTCACCATGCATTCTTCTTTTGACTCAAGTGAAGACGTAATTAAGGAGTTTAAGTGAATTTTGAGCTTGAAGAAAGGAGAAAACTAAGATTTTATGCATCCTTAATGTTGAACGTAGCCATTTTAGATTCTTTATTCAAGTATGTCCGTAGGATTTATTTTGTTAAGTATTTTTAAGTTAGAAATGACGCCGTATATTAATATAGACATAACTAGCCTAAAGATTCTCGAATTGTAACGGTTAGATTACATTTAGAGAGATTGTGAACTACGGATTATTCTAGTATGCAAGATGAGATTCTGCTAGGAGAGTTAGCTTGTTTATACATTGAATGTATGAGTTAGAGTCATTTCTCGACTTCCCATGCTTTATATGATAAAACAAGCTACTTTTTTTTTAGAGATTAGATGTTAGGATCGCACAACAACGCACATAATCAATCTAGATGAACACAAAGAACAATAGAGAGAAAATGCAAGGAGAAATATTAGCTAAAGATTTTGTATGGATTACTCCAATTATATGCATTAAGAGAGAATAAAGTAAGTACACTTTGAGAGCTGTCTAATGAGGTATATATATGGTTTCAATTTACTAAATATAGCTTTATTAAAGGTTTACTAAATATCTACCATATATCAATTTTTACTAAATATCCTAGGTATATCTTTACAAAAATATTATCATATATATCTCTATAGATCTTTACGAATATCTACCATATATATTTGTACGAGATCTTTACTACAAATAGGCATCAGACTCCATATCCCAATAATCTCCCACTTAGATACTAATTTAATCAACAAAATATCATCAACATAAATAAGAACTACGATGAAAGAAATATCTCTACTCTTAAATAGGCAGATAAGCAGATAAGGCTTGTGCTATCTGTTGTAGTTGCTCATAATATTAATTTGGAATGGAATTAGGTGATTGTCCTTCTATATTCAATTGAAAAGCATAAGCCACGTTTGCAAATGATTGATATCCACTATTGATACATTGATTGACTTGTATTGCCCTTATGTGGAACAAACTTGAGATTTATTAAGGTAGTACAGGTAATTAAGGTAAGAAAAGGAAGTAGTTTGTTATAAGAGCTCCCAAAGGCAGGCATGAAAATCAGGTAGACTTGTTGCTTAAAACTTTGGAAGGAATCTCAACAAACATGGTGAGGAAACCCATGGGTAGCAACTTCCAAACAAATCGTAGACTCTTCCGAACACTTCTCTCCAGCTCCAGCAACAGCGACAACTTCATTACTACAAAAATGGTTATTGGAGCAAGTGTGACCAAATACAAAAGGCATTCCGCCCATACCATGTTGGTCGATTTCAGTGTGAGCACGACGGCCACAGCGAACGCAATCATCGTGCTCGCCACCGACAAGAACAGCAGATTGAATCCGAAGGACAATTGAATTGGCAATTCTTGTCGAAAAGCATCGATCTCAAAAGGGGAGGTCAAGATCAAGAGAAACAGAACCAAGGAGGAGAGCGATGAGATGAGGGAGGCGATGTCTAAGGCGGTGAACAACATGTAGATAGGGTCAGAGAGGAGAACCGGAGAGCCAGTTTTGGAGTTGAGTCCACCGGGGACAGTGAAGGCAGCGGCGAAGGCGACAGTGGCCATGAGGACAGCAACAGCAGAGCAAGACTCGGAGGTTTTCTTGATCCATTCTTTGCCCTTATCAAGCATATCCTTGTGTGTTTCTTCGAAGAACTCACGGGGTTTCCGACCGTCTTTGCTATAATGCATGTTGTAAAGGAGCGGAAGCACTTTGTGGACGCGATCCAACCAATCCAGCTCTTGTTGAAGTTGTATTGCTGGACCATGGGCAGATTGAGAGAGGAAATTAGTGATTCCAACATGGTGCAGTACGGTGTAGCCCAACAGGTCAATCCTCCTGGCCAGTCTGTGCACGAGAAGATCTCTGGTTTTAATCCATTCAAAGATCTTGAGTTGTCGGTGTGCAATGATGACATGTAGAATGTTTCTGTCTTGTCTCGTCACGTAGTCCACAGCCTGTGGGTGGGCTTCCACGATCCTTTCAACCACTTCTAGTATTCCCCTGGCTGCGGCTAGTAACAGTGGCGTCTCTTGGTGGTCCATGTATTCAATATTACTATCGTCCATAGGTTGTTTTGCCTTTTCTGATAGGTCCGTTCGATCGCTGACGGGCTTCTGCTTTTCCTGGTAATATGACAAATCTATGTCCGCTAGCATTTCCGTGATTTTTAGAATTAATTTATGTTTTTGCTTTTTCTTGTATAGCTCTCTGCATTCAAGCCACCCTGTGTTTTACAAGTCTCATCATTAACATTTTTATTATATTATTTCTTAAAAAAACATGTTTTAGAGTTACAGAAACAACACCTTGCATCAGGAATCTCCCGAACATCCCCATCAAATTATGTCTAAGGTATTCACCTGCCACGCGCAAACACTCCTTTAGTACTCGTGCACAAACAAAAAGGTTAGTAATCACGACTCTCATACCTTTTTTCTGCGAACGCGGAACTTCAAAAATATTTATTAAGAGTAAATACTTGAAAACAAAAAGAAGAAAAAAGAGAACTTACCAAAACTTTCATCTTCCGAGTCCAATCCGGCTTCTAAATCTTCAATATTTCTCGCTTGGCCAAATTTAAAAAATTTAGGAAATTTAAAATTGTAAGTATTGTCCATGGGAATCCCTGTAATGTGATAAGAAAAAAAATAATAATAATAAAAAAAGTAAAAAAAAAAAAATGAAATGAAATATAATTTTTAAAATTTTTAATCATAGTTGAGAAAAGAGAAGGAAGAACATTGTTACAATCATAGATCAATTCGGCCCAAAATCCCTTGACGTATCCACTCTCAAAAATGTGTGGCATATTGGCCAGCACGTGGAGAGCCGTCTGCTTTTTTGAATCCCTCATCTCCAACAGTGACTTGTCGAAATCCAGCAGCATCATAACCATCTCTGCAATAAAAACATTGAATTAGGCATTAAAGCTTTGAATTAGCTTCAATTATGGTAACAAAAACTTAGACACTAACCAAAGTTCTCGCTTTGAATGGCTTCATGAATGATTGGAGTACCCTTTGCCATCCAATTTCGGGGAGATCGAGAGTAATAATCTTCACATTCATTCAAAATATATTCAACGATCTGAAGTTGCCCATATCTGGCTGCCCTATACAAAGGCGTTTCACCCCGACTGTTCAACTCCAACAAATCCTCCTTCCTGAACTCAACCAAAAGCTTGAAAGCATCCAAATTCCCCGCAGTGGCAGCTTCATGTAGAGGTGTGTTTTCAGCGGAGCTCTTCCAATGCTCTGTGTAATCCATCTCTCCACTGTTATTGATCGGCAACACTAACTGCTCAAGAATTGTTTTTAAAGGTTCTTCCTTTCCACTGTACACTGCCAAATGCAACGCCGTCTCTCCACTGTTATTGATCGGCAACACTAACTGCCTCGCACCCTTACATACCTTGTCCAGATTCTTCCATTCTCCCCTCAACGCTAGCTTGTATAACTGTTTTTTCTCATCGTACAGATCCATATCTTGTTTGGGTTTTAGTTTCTTGTTTTGTTGAAGGACACCTCAAATCTATTTTATATATATATATCTTTCTTTTCTTGTTCCGGTCATAAAGTTTGTATTCTTTTTCTCTAATCGCTTTGACAATCATGTAACATAATAAAGTAAAAGTAAGCACAGTTGCTTCCATTTCTTATACAGAACTTGTTCCTTCTTCAAACCCTTTCGTCTTCGCCTCTTCTTCCACACTACTACTCCCTACCACTTTTACTGCCTTAAACATAAAACTTCTCCCTATACTATCTTTTTATCTATTTCCTAATTTCATTTCTCAAGAAACGAACCAAAATGTTTTGGTTCGTATATTACATGTTATGATATGGTATGTGAAAGGATATGATATGTTGAACTATACGCTATGTCGAAAAATATGATATGTGCCATGACCCAAAATTTGAGACTCAAAATCAAGGGCTAGACTAATGGACTATGCAATAAAAACATTTAAAAAAGAGATTGACAAGAGGAAATTGTTAGCAATAAGAAGAAGAATTACCATCAAAACAAAATGTGTGAAGTAACTATTTATGATATGTACAGACTCCTAGATGCCCCGAGACACTCCTATGTGGTTTCAAGACTCCTGCACGCGCTCCTGTATTGATCAGTGGCATCACTCACCTGAAAAGAAAAAAAAAAAAAAAAAATAGAAAGGAATGAGTTTAAGAATACTCAGTAAACAACCTACTTGTAGACTATTTTCGCAACCTTATCTTAATAGGTATCTACGACCTTGTCTCGGGGTTCTAGGAAGTGTTGACTAAGTAACAACTCTATTTTCTACCACTTATGAGGCTTGCCTATCTTATGCGGTGGATGATCAGTGTCCTGGGATGAGGCACGACCTCATAAGTAAAACTGAGGGGATAGTGTAGCTAAATCTGAATCAGTATCGCTCTCTCACATCATCCGTGGAGGTTAGCTGACAACCCTCCCACGGACCATACTACAACTATAATCGGGAGGTTGCGATCTCCTGCTGCCGATTAGCTACTAAGTCATCCTATATTGTCCCACGCTCACCCGCACAGAGACAGGTTTCTACGGCTCGGAGTCCTGTTCAGGAGACCCCTTAGCTATCACCAATTGGTTGGGGCACAAATCACACTACCCTGTCTGGCTCTGTCCAACTCAATGATCTTAGTATCGGAGTTAAGTCTCGATGGTACAGTATCGGAACAGAGAGGGAACTGGAGGCTCTAGTGGCATAATCCACGTTGCACAAGTCTAGCGGGCTACCTCGGTTGTCTACAATTACCGTGGTGTCCTACTAGGTCTTTCTATGGCGGTCCTGGTGGCTTAGACTTGGACTCATTCATCTTTAAGATTCTTGCAATAGGACTCTCAGAATAGGTCGTTGTCTAGCTTACTTAGTCTCAAGCGCCATAGTCTAGGCTCGTACTTTCTTCCTATTCACAACAAGAAAGACAACACAAGCAATCATGGACTGGAGTTAACATGTAGCAGTTTATGCAATATTAACAAACATGCTCGACGGGAAGATAACGCCCATCTTCACCCGGAGCACAGACTTCACAAATTTCTCTTTCTTCTTTATCATGCATCAATATCACATTCTCATTCTAAAGTGAATTCATAGTCAATCATATATAGACATCATTGTTCTTATTTAATTCATATCAGCTCGATTGCCAATCTTTCACTCGTGTTTCAATACTAATGTTGTTTTACTCTGAATTTGGTGCCTATAGAGGAATTTGGTAATCTTTTGACGCCTCTATGACTAATCAACCGAGACTTGGGAAGGCACACATCAGACAAGTAAGTCATCATTTGGATTCCCACGAACCATACTTGTAGAAAATGCTTGGAATAAGCATACATGCTGTCAAATTGATTCGCTAGCTAGATCTAGAGAATATAGGGAAAAGTTTTATGTTTAAGGCAGTAAAAGTGGTAGGAAGTAGTAGTGTGGAAGAAGAAGCGAAGACGAAAGGGTTTGAAGAAGGAACAAATTCTGTATAAAAAATTGAACCAACTGCGCTTACTTTTACTTTTTTTATGTTACATGATTGTCAAAGGGATTAAAGAAAAAGAATACAAACTTTATTACCGGACGAAGAAAAGAAAGAAAGAGATATATTGTTGGGATTTATGCCAAAGTATCTATGGTAATTAATTATTTAGTATTTAACAATAGTTTTTATTATTTTATTTGTAATTTAATTGTTATCCATTGTATGAAAATCTAAGGTTATTAATGTAATCTTGAACCGTATGTGGTTGACATACAAGAGAATCCTGTTCAAGTAATAACCTAAATAGTCTATAGTATATGAATAAGGTTGGGTGTCTTATCCTGGTAACATTATTGATACGGCCCGCTTTGTAATCGTTACAAATGATTTGATCCAAATCGTTTATGTGGAGACATGTAGGTAGGGGTATCCTATACAATGAGTTTGTATAAGACTGGACCAAGAAATATTTAATCTCTCTTTGTAAATCCATTAATTGAGAAGATTAATATTTCACATGATGATCATATGCAACTCAATTTTAATCTTGAGTGAGTTATGAACTCGTGTCTGTGAGGGCTTGTCCTCAATTAACATGGGTGAGAATGGCTCTTTTATCCGATTCAATATGCCTACCATTTTGGGGACTTGACCAAACAGGGAGTTGGAACATAATATCATGAGATGTAATTCACTCCTTTCCATATATAGAAAGTAGATGAGTTGTTTTTTGAGTACTGGACTTGAACAATGGGGCCCCACCCTCTCATTGGCCCGAGAGGGACTTAGTTTATGATTGGATCATAAGCAAATTGTTCATTAGAGAATCAGTGGTACTTAAAGCGAAAGATGTAATTGTAGGGGTAAAACGGACTTTTGACCCAGCTGTAATTATGAACAACTCGTGAAGGATCGACTTTTTTGTAATAGTTATATCAATGGACATAATTTGTCCTACATTGCATAAGAGTGCAACTCTAGATCTACAGTGAAGTGACCTACCGTTAATGAATGAAAATTGAATAATTAAAGAGTTTAGTTAGTTAATTTTATATCATTGGAGCTTATAATCTGTAGGTCCATAAGGTCCCTTGCTAGATCATTGTATCGTTAAAAGATTCAATTTATTTGAAAGAAAACTCGAAGGTTAAAATTGATATTTAATATATTAGATATATTAAATATAAAGGAGAAAATAAATTTAATTGAAAATGTCAAATTAATATTTAATATATTAGATATATTAAATAAATAGAAAAAATATATTTAATTTGAAGTTTTTAAATTAATATTTAATATATTAGATATGTTAAATATAAATGGAGAAAAATATTAATTTGGAGGATTCAAATTAATATTTAATATATTAAAATTGAAAAATATATTTATTGTATTTGATACATTAAATAAAAATATATTTGAAATTTGATTGAGATTCAAATTAATTAATTAAATATATATTAGGATATCTTATAATATCTAAATATGATTTGAACAAGATATTATATAATAATATATTAAATATACAAATATATTATTTGGCAATGATTCTCCAAGAGTCTCTATAAATACGATATTTGGGTTGAGCCAAAATATATCAATCTCTCCCACTTCTTTGGAGAATAAAATTATATCTGCAGAGAATTCTCGAAACTATTTCTTCTTCTCCAATCCTTTTGGGATTTTCTTTCAAGAGGTTCCCACAAGTCTTGGCCTTGTGTTTGAGTCATAGCAAGGAAGATCTTGTGGAATGTGGAAGAACGTTTTCATGGTTGGATTACTTCAAGAAGTCTTGCAAGCTAGGGTTTCTACAAAGGCAGAGTTCTTATACTCGAATTTATTGCTTTTGTTTTAATTCATAATAAATTTCAAAACGATTCCCAATGCTTCCGCTACGTGCATGAAGAGTTCATTCCCTTCAATGATATGGAATGATTACGTTAGGTATGAAATGAATGAAGATATGCGTTGCTTTACGGATACATGTCATGATTTTAAACTATAAGGACCTCAAGTATATTTTATGTTTACGTGTATTAGGATACTTTCGTGTTATGATTAGTACGGACATGTACAATACAACATTTATGTTCATCATGAATTTATGATACGATATTGTATATACCACAATACTATGCATGCTCCATTTCTTCCGTGGTATACCAATAGTATGGGTGTACGCTAGTCAAATGCCAAGTTCAGAGGGTATGTATACAAGCTCGCCTGGGGTCCATGTGCAAGTACGTGGACCGTGTGTAGAGTAGTACTACACATCAAATTCTACCTGGACTAGAAGTTGAGATCATGTGCATGAAATGATATTTTATGATAGGTCCCGAACACAATTACACGTGATTACATTTCCTAATCGCAGTAGTGAGGTCACTTATTAAGTATTTCTTAACATTTATATTTTATAGAATCATTATTCAACATATGATAAACTATGATTTTAAAATATGCATAAATGTATATTCAAAATATAATAATAAAAATAATAATGTAAAGATTAATTATAAAATTATATCTAACAAAAAAAAAAAAATATACATATTTCCAGATTTAGCTTATAGTTTGTATCTGGTTTAAACTTTGCGAACATTAATAAATATTGGACTTTCAATTCTACTTATGTTTCTCATTTTTAACAATGTATCAAAACTTCTCATTCTAACATGGTATCAGATCCTTAACATCTACATTGCTTATGTTAAATACTGGGGAGTTAGGCTCCACTATAAAAAGGGACGTCCCGTACTTCCTTTCATCCCACTTAAACGGCTTGAAGCCAGTTAGAGAGTACATTTTCTGACAGCTTCGGGTCAACATTTTGGATGATTCGGCTTGGGTCTGATACGCTTGGACCATTTCTTACTAGTTTCAACTCTTCGGAAGCGTGGTTAGTATAACTATCTTTTAGCTAATTTAAGTTTTTAAAGTCAAGTTTAAACTATTTTATGGAAAATTAGGTTCTACTCGTTTAAATTATTTGGAATAAGTTTAAATTATTTTATGAAAATGAGGTCACTTAATTTCTATTGTAGAATTCTATTTTATGATTGTAGGACTCTTTAATAGAATTAAATTTCAGAGAACGACATTAAGCTAGCATCAAGGGATTGTAGTAATTTCGACTTCAACCAATCAAGTAAGTGGCCCTACTATCAACTCGGTTGGAAGAATTATCTTATGTATCACATGTGCCCAATGGGCTCTGCACGTGTCATGTGTTTGTTATGATATGTTATGATGATGTGATATGTAATGATGATAGGTTAGGTTATGATGTAATGCTATGGTTGATATGTTATGATGACACTAGATGTATGACGATATGATACATTATGATGATATCCCATGTTACAATGATATGTATGTATGAGTTGCCATATTGCACTATGACATGAACACGTTTGGTAATGATATGTATGACATGCTACAACATGTATGACAATGAAGAGTTTTTAACTCACAACCCCTAAGTAATGTATGAATGATGTAATGTATGAAAGCTTATGCATGCATGTTACCTAGGGTAATATGTGAGGAATGGATGAGGTTGTGCCGCATGAATAGCTGAGATGAAAAGTAAGGGACCTCATGCATATCATATGTTCACTTACATCGGGATACTTTCTCTTTTATGATTAGTACGGATGCGTACACTAAGATGATGATGACTATTATGTTTGACATGATACACGACGACCGTTGTACCTCCGAACGTCTGATTATAACCAACTAGCTCGACCATGCAGGTCCAAGGGGTGTGTGAGCCCACCTGGTGGTCCCAGGTTCATATATGTGGGTCATGTGTAGGGAAGTACTACACATCCAATTTTTCTGGACTAGAGGCCACCTAAGAGACTATGGTTTTAAATAATAGGTCACTATTCATGATTGCATGTATTTACATTCCGTAACCCCAATAGTGGGGTCACTTACTATGTAATTCTTAAAATACTCAAGTCATGTGCGACTTTTATATTTCAGGTAAAGACCCACCCCTGTACAGGTGATGATGACACCACAATTAACGACCATGGAATTTGCACAGGGTAGTTGCTTTTAATTTTGTAGATCTTAGGTTTGCAGAAGGCATTACTAGTTTTATATTTACTTATATTTATTTGATTTTTTTCTTTGTATGGTTTTAAGATCTTTTTCTTAAACATGTAAGTCTATGACATTGTTTTATGAAGTCGTTTTAAATGAATATTTCTACTCAAGAGTTATGTTATGCAGATGGTAGCGATTTTAGGTTAGTAGAAAAGTAGGGTCGTTACACATGATTTAAGATTGATTTGGGGAGTGTTCTGCTATGTTTCCTTCTTAGTGATACAAAGGAGTTGAAAAAAATCTTTGGTTGTGTTGCCTTTCCATTATGGTTATAAGAAAATTGTTAAAATGAGACATCGAGGATGTATGGGCAAACAGGTGAATTATTAGATCAAGATAAAAATAAAAATTTACTAGGAGGACAACGTAATGAAAGAAACTAAATAAACTATTGATCCAGTTGACAAAAGGAAGCAAGTCATCTCGAAGAAAGTCAAAAAGTTGAAATTAAGGTTGAGTTAAGTATTTAAGGTTATCCAACATTAATGTCCATATGAACATACTAAATGGATTATGTTGCTCATGAAATTTTAGGAGAAGGCTCAATATTACATGATAAGGTTATGTATAAAATTTGGTGGTCATTAGATTATGATACGGGGCTAAACCAAGGGGTTGGTGTAAAATGACCAAAATTCTCATATAATTATGTACCACTGATTTATGAACAAAGTGAACTCTAAATGACATGAAATTTGATGCTCTGGTTTAAGTTGATTGGAATATGCTGAGGATTTAAACCAAGACTGGGGATGATAAATGACCAAAATACCCCTATAAGAATTCTAAGATGTTTTCAAGACTAACTCAAAATACTACGAAAATTTATATGAGGCTCATTTATGATACTTAGGAGAATAGAAAAATTTTGGGATATGAACCAAGAGGAAAAAAGTACGTAACTATCTCTCAAGACATGTTAGAAATCTATGATTTTATGAATACTAAGTGGCAAGATGCTTATGAAAGATTTATGCATGCGAGGAAATGCGTATGACTCATATGGATTAGAGTGTACTTATTAAGAATTTTTCTTTAATTGTGCTTCAAGACTGAACAAAGAACTCTTAGAACTAGAACCCGAGATATCCTAAAGACCTTCTGATGAGCAGTGCAACATGATTCTATGACATAGACTAAGTCGTAGGGAACGCATGAAGTCCTAGATGTAGGTACTCCAGACTATGTCACAAAGAACACATGAAGCCTTGGACATAGGTACACAGATTGTATTGCATGGAACACATGAATTCTTGGATGCAAGTATTAGACTTTATCGTGAAGAATGTATGAAGCCTTGGGCATAGATCAGGATTGAGTTATTCATTGAGCAAAGGACCCCACAGGTCTCATAGGAAGAGTGTCTAAGGGATAAGAACTCAAAGCTCCGGACCAAGATCTTTACTACAAAACTAGGTACCAAAACAAGTTAACCCATAAAAAAATGTCAAAAAAAGAAAGCAAGTCACCTGTGGGAAAGTTGGGAATTAAGGCACAATTAAATATACAAGGTTTTCTAGCATTAGTATTAACACCTTAGCATTTTCTATAGAGCGCATTAGCTTTGATAAAAAGATATGATTCGGCCATGCAACTATGTATTGAATATAAAGAACAGATCAAGATAGCAATGAACAAGAGGTACACTTCAAGAGAAAAAAAAAATTCTCTCAAGTATAGGTGCCAAGAAAGACAAAGTTTCATAAATTTCCCATAAATTTCAATGTGGTAGTTATGAATGACTATGAGGTCTTTTGACTCACTAATGTCCATAACTTGTATAACTTTGATGAACTAGATCTTTAAGGGGATTCTTAAACTAGTTTGTAATAGTTTAAATAAATTTTAAAGGGAGTAATAGGATAAACCCTTAAGTGAACTTAATGTTCTATACCATGAGCGTTACACAAAACTCTCAGAGTATGAGTCTTTGATGAACAAAAATGTTTTTCTTGGGCACTGAATGTTACAGAATGTGGTCTAGTGAACATTTTGTAATTTGTCTAAGCCACTAATGAAGTCGTACAAAAGGTTAGGATGAGGATGCACACAACCTGGAGTAGACAAAAAAAAAAAAAAAAAAAAAAAAAAAAGTTACATTGATGTAATACATAGAGGCCTAGAATTTGAACTGGGCAACAAGGTATGCTTGAAGGTGGCCTCGATGAATGACATACTAAAGTTCAGATGAAATATAAGCTAAGTCCATGTTTCATTGGACCTTTCAACATTCTAAATTGGATCGAACCAGTGACGTACAGATTAGCCCTACCACAATCCCTCTTTGCAATATATAACACCTGCGACGTATCCCTACTCCACAAATACTTGGATGACTTGACTCATATCGTAGATTACGAGTCTTTATAGATAGATGATAGCCTAAGTTAAGAGAAAAGACTAATAAGAATCTTATCCCAAGAAGTGAAGGTCTTCTGTACTAGGAAAATAGTCTTTACAAAACCATCAAACGAAAGTAACTATGTAAAAACAAAAGGAAAAGATGAGGATGAAATATCTCGAGTAATTTCAAGATTAAGACACTTTCGAGGGCGAAAGTTCCTTTTAGGCGTGTATGATGTAATAACCCAAAAAATGAAGTTGTCCCACATTGCTTATGTTTCAAAGGGAAGAGTTAGGCTCCACTAAAAGGGAGGTCCCTTCTTCCTTTCATTCCACTCGAAGGTTTAAAGTCAGTCGAAGAATATATTTTCTGACTACTCCATGTCAGCATTTTGGCTGATCCGGCTTGGGTCTGATATACTTCGACCCTTTCCTACTAGTGTCAATTCTTTGGAAGCGTTTAAGGTTAGTCTAACTACCTTTAGCTCATTAAAATTTTTGAAGTCAAGTTTAAATTATTTTATGCAAAATTATGTTGAGCTAGTTTAAATTATTTGGAGTAAGTTTAATTTATTTTACGAAAAAAATGAGGTGAGTCAATTCTCATAGTAGAATTCTAATTTATAATTGTGGGACTCCTTATGTAGAATTAAATTTCAGATTGCAGCGTTAAACTAACATCAAGGGATCGTAGTAGCTTCGACCTAGGCAAACCAAGTAAGTGACCGTACTATTAGCTCGATCGAAAGAATTGTCTTAGGTATGATGACACGTGCCAGTAACCCCTACACGTGTCATATGTTTGTTATGATGTGTTATGATGACATGTTATGTTATGATGATAAGTTATATTATGATGATAGGTTATATTATGATGATATGATATGTTATGATGCTGTGATATGTAATAATGAGGTGATATGTTATGATGCATGAGATGTATGACGATATGATACATTATGATGATATCTCATGTTATAATGATATGTATGTATGAAATGTCATGTTGCACTATGACATGAACATTCTTGGCAATGAAATGTATGACATGCTACGACATATATGACAATGAAGAGTTTTCTGACGTAGAACCCGTAAGTACTATTATGAATGATGTAATGTATGAAAGCTTATTGCATGTTATCTAGGGTAATATGTGAGGAATTTAGGGAGTTATGTCGCATGAATGTTTAAAACGAAAAATATAGGACCTCATGCATATTGTATGTTCACTTACATCAGGATACTTTCCTTTTTATGATGAGTATGGACACATACACTATGATCATGATGACTATCATGCTTTACATGATACACAACGATTGTTGTACCTCCAAACGTCCAACTACTGTCAACTAGCCTGACCATGCCGGCCCAGAAGGTGTGCTAGCACGCTGGTGGGCCCACGTTCGCACGTGTGGGCCGTGTGTAGAGAAGTACTACACATTCATTTTGTCCAGACTAGAGGCCACCTAAGAGACTATGGTTTTAAATGATAGGTCACTCTTCATGATTGCATGTGTTTGCATTCTTTGACTCCAATCCTATGGTCCTAAAATAATCAAGTCATATGCTACTTTTATAATTTAGGTAAAGGCAAGACACCTTTGTAGGTTAACAGTGGCATCGCAACAAATGAAACTTGCATAGGATAGTTGCCTTTATTTTTGTAGATATTAGGTTAGTATAGGACATTGTTATTTTAATATTTTCCTTGGTTTTATTTTCATTTAGATATTAGGTTAGTAGAGGGCATTGTTATTTTAAAATTTTTCTTGGTTTTATTTTCATTTACTATGAATATTCCCTTTGTATTGTTTTAAGATCCTTTCCTAAATGTACAAGTCTATGATATCGTTTGATGAAGTCGTTTTAAATGAATGTTTGCGCATAAAGAATTTATTGTTGGATGATGGAAGTCCCACATCGACTAATTTAGGAAATGATCATGGGTTTATAAGTGAGGAATACTAACTCCATTGGGAGGAGGCCTTTTGGGGAAGCCCAAAACAAAGCCATGAGAGCTTATGCTCAAAGTGGACAATATCTTACCATTGTGGAGAGTCGTGTTCGTCTAACATTTATATCATGCATGTGGTAGCAGGAGGTATCATCATACCATGTCTTATCATTATCATACATCTCAGATAATCATGTCATAATTCATCATCATCATAACATATCATAACAAATCACATCGTTATAACATATTACGTCATCATAGTACATCATATCAACATACATGACATGTGTAAGGTCCACTAGGCACGTGTCATCGTATATAAGACAAGTGGACCTAGGCACGTGTCATCGTATATAAGACAAGTCTTCCGACCAAGCCGATAGTAGGGTCACTTCCGACCAAGCCGATAGTAGGGTCACTTACTATGTTGGCCTAGGCTGAAACTACTATGACTTCTTGATGCTAGCTTAACGTTGCTCTCTGAAATTTAATTATGAATAAAGAGCCCAACAATTATAAATAATTAACTCACCTAATTTTAATCTTAAACGCTAGTCATATTAATCTTAAACGCTTCCGAAGAGTTGAAACTAATGGAAAAGAGTTCGAGCATATTAGACCCAAGTCGGATCAGCCGAAATATCAGTCTGAAGTCGTCAGAAAGTGTATTCTCCGATCGGCTTTAAACCATTCAAGTGGGATGATAAAAGATAAAAGGAAGTAAGGAACCTCCCTCTTATATTGTTAAGTCCAACTCCTCACTTCTCAACTTAACGACGTGGGACAATTTTCCTTTCTTTTTCTTTTTTTCTTTTTTTCTCTAATTTTTGGGTTAATACATAAATTGTGAATGTACCTCACTTTTTATTTGTTCTTTTTCCACTCTCAACCAAATATAATAAGATTTATTCCTACAAATTCATGAGATTAAGATGAATATTTCTCATGAAGGAATCTAGAGTTGAAAGAGGCCAAACTTTGAAATCTTTTTTGTGGTTGGTTGAGCTTAAAATGGTTAGAGTTCTAGAAACTAAATCATTCTTTGGTTCTTGAGTCATTAGTTTCACCTCTATGAGTACAATATTTCTCAAGAAGGCATCGGGAGTCGAAATGTCATGAAACATTTAATGAACGCTTGTCAGAGTTCTTGGTAAGAAGGTGAATTGTTGATTTTTCCGCACTGATATGTTCTTGGAGAGTGTATGGAAATTCATAAATTTTGCATCAATACTGTTTTCTAGTATAAATCTACATGTTTGGTGATGAATTCAGGTGGAACCGAGTGAATTTGAGCTTGAAGGAAGGAGAAAACTAAGATTTTCAGCATCCTTAGTATTGAACGTAACCATTTCAGATTCTTTATTCAAGTATATCCGTAGGATTTATTTTGTTAAACATGTTTAAGTAAGAAATGATGTAGTATATTAATATATACATAACTAGCTTAAAAATTCTCGAATTGTAACGGTTAGATTACATTTAGAGAGATTGTGAATTACTGATTATTCTAGTGTGCAAGATGAGATTCTGCTAGGAGAGTTGGCTTCTTTGTACGTTGAATGTATGAGTTAGAGTCATTTCTCGACTTTCCATGCTTTACATGATAGAACAAGCTTTTTGTTTTTTTTTTTTTTTTTTTTTAAGATTAGGTGTTAGGATCGCACAAGACCACACACTCGATCTAGATGAATACAAAAAAACAAGAGAGAGAAAATGCAAGGAGAAATATTAACTAAAGGTTTTGTATTGATTACTTCAGGTATATACATTAAAAGAGAATACAGAGAATACAAAAAGTATAGTTTGAAAGTATTGCCAGTATATATATAGTTTCAATTTACTAAATATAGTTTTAGTAAATCTTTACGAAATATCTACGATACATATCTCTACTAACTAGATCTTTACAAAATATCTACCATATGTATATCTACTAAATCTTTACGAAATATCTATCATATATATCTCTACAAGATCTTTATGAAATATCTATCATATATATCTCTACAAGATCTTTACGAAATATCTATCATATATATCTCTACCCGATCTTTACTATAAATAGACATTAGGCTCCCTATCCCAACAATCTCTCACTTAGAAACTGATCCAGACAACCGAGAATTTCATTCTTAATTTTCATTGCATCATACCAATGGATGCTTTGCACAACCTCAATGTTCCAACATCAACACATTTTGTGAATATGTTTGCTAGATTCTTTGCACCCACTATCTTCTCCAAAATCATCACCATCTTCCACTAACCTCCGAGTCAAATAATTTCGTCTTCTGTGTTTTATCTTTGAATGATAGACTGGGTTCCTCACCAATTGCATGACACTCTAACTATCTACCTGAAGAATCTTTTTGCGCTGCTTCTTGCCTAATTCTTTTAGATAGTTTGTCATCCATACCATCTTCTTTCCAGCTTCAGCTATTGCCATGTACCCAGCCTCATTAGATGAAAGAGCAACGCATTTCTAAAGCCTAGACATCCCATCATCCATGGCTTGCTCCCACTTGGTTGTATCCTCCAACTGTAGGACCTCAACAAAGGGCTCTAGTTCCCCTTCATCAGTTAGCAACATATTGTGTAATGAAGGTGAATACCTATCTTGTACTCTGGTAGTCCTTGATGATCTTCTCAACACCTACTCAGGTGTCATTTGCTCCCCTTCTGGTTCCTCAACAACAGTCTCAGAAGTTTCTTGAGTATCTGCAACATCACCCTGTGAATTGTTCTGCAACTCAACCTCAACTCCCACTTGCTTCGTTGTCCTGGAACCATTCTTCAATTCTCCGACAGTCTTTGTGAAGCTAACTCGTTTCTGTTTCCTCGAAAACAATTCTCACAAGGACACATATCGATAGATTTAAGACCTTCCAAAACTTCTTTCGCAGCCAACATCTTCATTCCTTCCACGCTCATATGTCCAAAACTATTATGCCATAGACTTGAATGCACTCTTAGCAACAGCAGCCATGTTCATACATCCTGTAGTGGTGTATAAGGTTCCACTTTTTGTGCAACGTGCTACCACCATAGAACCATTCAAAATCTTCTACGAACTCTTCCCAAACTCTGTTGCATAACCTGTACTATCCAACTGACCAAATGAGATCAAGTTCTTCCTTAGACCAAGAATATATCTGACATTCTTTAATGTCCACTGATTCCTGCTGAAGTTTTTATGCAGACATCCCCTTTTCCTTCAATCTCCAAAGCTTTGTTGTCGACAAGATACACCTTCTCAAAATTTCCTGACTTGAATTTTCGAAACAACTCTTTATTTGGAGATGAATAAAAAGATGCACATGAATCCAAAATTCAGGATTCAATCAGATTGTTCACGCTGAGTGTAACGATCCGAAATTTTAACTATTTAATCTAAGGTCATTACTATACTTTAAATGGGCTCTTATCATAAATGCGACATAAATTTGTCTTTTATTACATCATGAATAATGAATACAAGGGAAAACAACTCTGAAATAAGTGTCCATATTAACCTATGATTTATTAATGTGAATACAATTTAACTTATACTAACCTATGCTAGTAATGCAAGGGAAAATCAACCTATACTAACCTATACTATGAATGCAATTGAAATTCAACCTATACTACGAGTGGGAAAAAAACTATCCTATGCATGTGCCACGGTCATGGGATGTGCCACGGTCATGGGATGTGCGACGCCGCCGCCGCCGGTCTCGCACGAGTGCCTTGATTTTATCTGGAAAATATAGTAGCACGAGGCTTGAGTATTTCTAGAATACTCAGTAAGTGACCCCCTATCGGGGTTATGCAACAAGCATGCAAGATGCTATGACGGAACCTATCATATCAGTCTATTTTTCCTACGACACTATTCTCATTGGGCAGCTTGGATGTGTATCATATACTCTACATATAGCCCATACGTGCGAGTAGGCTCACCAGACAGTTTGCACACCGCTGGGCCCCTTTTCTTATTGAGCGAGCCTTCTCTAAAAGCTCAGCTTTTGCAGGACACCCATTATAATTAGTAGCCGTCACGGCAGCATTATGTAAAACATAACGATACTTCACTTGCCATAGAGATGTACGTGTCCGTACCCTAGTGATGGGATAGGGTATCCCTCAATGAATGAACACACATAATGCATGAGGTCCCAACATTTTTTCGTTTTCAATATTATTAAATGTAACCCGCTATCATTTTTTGTGCATAACATATTATTTCTCATTTTCAGTCTACATATCCTACATAGTTCTAACAAGGTTACATTTCATGCAATTTACTGTGATTTCATGTCATACATTTCATGCTGTTTACATTCAAATTTATCGTACAATCATGCCATAATCATCTAGGAATATTATAAATGTCATAAGCACAACATATCACATCATACCAAACAGCATACATTCACATTTCACCAGCTTACGTATTCAAGCGCAACAGTCTAGCATACAATTTAATGACACGTGCAAATCCACAGGCACGTGTCAACATACAACATACAACGCGTCACCTACGACAGGTGAGCCACTTACTTGGTAAGCCTTAGCCAAAGTACTTCCTAAAATATAACGGAAGCTCTTATCTTCTCGTATACATCCTACGCTTCTGTTGGTGGTTGGTTCTTATTGGATCATTCGACACCTTCGTTAGTATTTTACAAACATAACTAATTCCCAACTTGAATTTGTTAAATACGGTCTTAAAATGATCTATTTTACCTTAAACGGGGTCGAAATTAAGTCCGGGAGGGTGGAACGGTGCCGAAAAGGTTGAAAATAGGATTCTCGAGCCGAATAAGCCATCGGAGCCGATTAGCCGCCATCGGAGCCAACTAAGCCACTAGGGCCGAAGGGAGTTTTGAGCCAAATGCTGCCATGTGGCGCTACCAGAAGCGGTCGCGTGTGCTAGTCAAAGTCGAGCTGAGGCGCGGGTCGGCGGGTAGGGCGCGGGTTTTTGGTCTCAGGTCGCGGCTGATGGGTTAAGCCATAATTGGGCTTTCTGGTTTGGGCTGAGGCCTCTGGGCCGCGGGGGTTTCGTCGGTCAAGATTTGGATTGGAGTGGGTTGGACTCGGTTCGGGCTGCGAGGTTCAAACCTCGGGTCGAACTTTGTCTTCTTCGCCTAGTTATTCAAAAAAATTTGGCGATCTCTTTCTCTCTCTCCTCGGTAACGCCGTTTTCGATATCTTTTTTCCTCCTTTTCCTTTCGTTCCTGAGTCTCCTCTTCCCCTAATCCCGTTTATGGTGTTTTTTTTGGCTCGAAAAGGTCCGAGACTCCCAGATCTGAGAGGTTTCAAAAATCTGATGTTCTATCTTCCTTCCTCGATGGTGTACGACGTGTAAGCAACGTCGAAATCTATCCCTGGTGTGTGTAAAGGTCTCTAGAATTTTTTTCGTGGTGTAGATCGAAGGTTTCGAAGTCGATTTTGTATGGTTTGGTTTCGCCGGAGCGTCGTCGGTTTCTTTCTCAAACTCTCATGTTTTCGTTTTCTTTCTTGCAGGTGGTTTGGCTGAGGATCGAGTTTGGTTCTCGTGGTGATCCCTACGTCGGGCGTACTTCGTGGGTCGTGTGCGAACGAAAATTCCAGGTTCACCGGAGTTTTCGATCTCGCCGATGACCACATAATTTTTTTTCTTTTTTTATCTGATCCATTACACTGAGGATTACAACATCCCCAATGTCTTTTGCTAAATTTATAGAATCGTCGTCAACCTCTAATTTGTGATTCTGCTTCCTCTTTGGTCTTGTACAATCTGCCCGAAAGTGACCTTTTTCTCCGCAACTCCAACATGTCACGTTTGGTCTATTTGAAAAATTTTAACGGTTCTTTGATTATGATCACCCTTTGTTTGGTACCTTCGATTTACTTCTTCCCCTTTTGTTAACACTGAGAGCACTACCTAATGAATCCTCAATTTCTCGTTTGTGAATACTTTTGCTGAGAACTACATCTCAAATTTTATCGAACTTTTGTTTCTCAAATCCTCGAAAAGTGCTGATCGTGGCAACAATAGTATCCCACGACTCATGTAAAGATGACATCAAAATCAGTGCCTTAATTTCATATTCGAAATTAATTTTCACCAAACTCAATTGGCTTATAATCATGTTGAACTCATTTATATGATCTGCAACAGATCCACCTTAAGGCATTTGTAGATTGAACAGCCTCCGTGTTAGGTTATGGAGCCTAGTCTCTTATTTATATCTTGGTCAACGGCTATATCCGGTAAAGCTATATTTGGTAAAGCTATATCCGGTAAAGCTATATATAGTAAATAGTTATATATAGTAGATGGTTAAATCTAGTAAAGCTATATATAGTAAACTGAACTATATATATATCCTGTCCGGTAGAGCTTTGAAAATGTAACTTTCTATTCTCTGTATTCTCTCTTGCTGTACATACTTGAAGTCATCAATACAAATCCCTTTAGCCAAAGTTCTCCCTGCATTTTCTCTCTCCTGTTCTTTGTGTTCATCTAGATCGAGTGTGTGCGTTGTTGTGCGATCCTAACAACTGGTATCAGAGCTAGGCGAAATTCACCATGATCTGTGAAGATGGAAAGTTCAAAGATTGGAATTGAGAAGTTCGATGGATTCGATTTCAGTTTCTGGAAGATGCAGATTGAAGATTATCTGTACCAGAAAGATCTTCACGAACCTCTGTTGGGGGTGAAGCTGGATACCATGACCATGGAACAGTGGAAGCTCAAGGATGACAAGCCTTAGGGCTGATCCGGTTGACGCTATCCAGAAACGTGGCGTTCAACATTATCAAGGAGAAGACAACGTCAGATCTATTGAAGGCGTTGTCAAATATGTATGAAAAACCATTGGCTATGAACAAGGTGTATTTGATGCGGAGATTGTTCAATCTACAGATGTCTGAAGATGGACCTATTGCTGATCATATAAATGAATTCAATATGATCATAAGTCAACTGAGTTTGGTGGAAATTAATTTCGAAGATGAAATTAAAGCGTTGATTTTGATGTCATCCTTACCCAAGTCATGGGATACTGTTGTTGCCGCAATCAGCAGTTCTCGAGGATTTAATAAACTAAAGTTTGGTGAAATTCGAGATGTAGTTCTCAGCGAAAGTATTCGCAAACGAGAAACTGGAGATTCATCAGGCAATGCTCTTAGTGTTGATCGAAGGGGAAGAAGTAAATAAAAAAGCTCAAACAAACATGGGCGATCAAAATCAAAGAACCGGGAAAAATCTCTAAACAAACCCAACGTAACGTATTGGAGCTGTAGGGGAAAAGGACACTTTCGAACAGATTGTACCAAACTGAAGAAGAAGCAGAATCATAAATCTGAAGATGATGATGATTCTATATATACAACAGAAGATACTGAGGACGCTTTAATCCTTAGTGTGGACAGCCCAACTGTTTCCCTGATTTTTGATTCAGGTGCATCGTTCCATTCGTCTCCAAGTAAGGAATTGTTTCGAAATTTCAAATCAGGAAATTTCGGGAAGGTGTATCTTGCCGACAACAAAACTCTTGAGATTGAAGGGTAGGGAGATGTCTCCATACAAACTCCAGTAGGATATCAGTGTACATTACAAGATGTCAGATACATTTCTGGTCTTAAGAAGAACCTGATCTCTATTGGTCAGTTGGATAGCACAGGCTATGCAGCAGAGTTTGGAAAGAGTTCGTGGAAGATTGTGAAGGGCGCCATGGTTGTTGCACGTGGCACAAAATCTGGAACCTTATACACTACTGCAGAGTGTATAAACATGACTGCTGCTGTTGAGAGTGCTTCCAATTCAAGTTTATGGCACAATAGACTTGGACATATGAACGTCAAAGGAATGAAGATGCTGACTGCGAAAGGAGCTTTAGAAGGCTTAAAATCTGTTGATATGGGTCTTTGTGAGAGCTGTGTTATGGGCAAACAAAAACGAGTTAGTTTCACAAAGGCTACCAGAGAACTGAAGAAAGTGCGGTTGGAAATGATCCATATAGACGTCTGGGGACCATCTCCAGTTTCATCACTTGGTGGATCAAGGTACTACGTCACCTTCATCGATGACTTCAGCAGGAAGGTATGGGTTTACTTTCTGAAACACGAGTCAGATGTGTTTACCACATTCAAGAAGTGGAAAGCTGAAGATTAAAATTAGACCGGCTTGAAGATCAAATGCCTGAGGTCTGACAATGGAGGAGAGTACAACAAATCAGAGTTTAAAACATTTTGTGCAGCTGAGGGAATTAGATTAACAAGAACAATTCCCGGTAAGGCAAGACAAAATGGTATTGCAGAAAGAATGAACAGAACATTGAATGAGCGAGCAAGAAGCATGAGAATTCATTCTAAACTACCAAAGACATTCTGGGCTGATGCTGTGAACACAGCAGCATATTTGATTAATAAAGGGTCGTCAGTACCCTTGAAGTTCAAATTGCCCGAAGAAGTATGGACAGGAAAAGAACTCAAGTACTCTCACTTGAGAACTTTTGGTTGTAGTGTGTATGTTCATGTTGAACCAGAGAAGAGAGATAAACTTGATGCTAAGGCTGTGAAATGCTACTTCATAGGCTATGGCTCTGACATGTTCGGGTACAGGTTTTGGGATGAGAAAAACATGAAAATCCTAAAACACTACGATGTGACCTTTAATGAAAATTTCATGTGCAAGGATAGAGAGAAGATAAACTCTAAGACTACGAAGCAAGTGGGAGTTGAACTTGAGTGGCAGGAAAATTCACGCAGTGATTTTACAACAGAAGCTCAAGAAACTCCGATCCTATTGCTGAAGAACCAGACGTGGAGCAAGTTACACCTGAGCAGGTGTTGAGGAGATCATCCAGAACTATCAGAGCACCAGATAGATATTCTGCCTCATTACATTATCTGTTGCTAACTAACGAAGGAGAACCAGAGTCCTTTGATGAGGCCCTACAAGTGGAAGATTCAACCAAGTGGGAGCAAGCCATGGATGATGAGATGAGCTGACTTGAAAAGAATAATACGTGGGTGTTGACTGAGTTGCCTACAGGAAAGAGAGCTCTGTTGAACAAATGGGTGTTCAGAATCAAGGTTGAACTAGATGGCAGAAGGAAGTTTAAGGCTCGGTTAGTAGCTAAAGGACATTCACAAAGAAAAGGCATTGATTATGCTGAGATCTTTTCTCCAGTTGTGAAATTAACTACTATCCGAATTCTGTTGAGTATTGTTGCATCGGAGAATTTACACCTTGAGCAAATGGATGTAAAAACGACATTTTACATGATGATCTACATGCAACAACCAGAAGGGTTTGCAGCTCCAGGCAAGGAGCACATGGTGTGTAAGCTCAATAAGAGCTTGTATGGACTGAAACAAGCACCGAGACAATGGTACAAGAAGTTTGACTACATGTGCAAGAGTGGTTTCCATAGGAGTGAAAAGGATCAGTTTTGCTACATCAAGAAATACACTGATTCTTATGTGTTTCTACTCTTGTATATGGATGATATACTAATTGTTGGATCAAGTATGAGGGAGATAAATCATCTGAAAGCAAGTTTGTCTTCAGTATTTGAGATGAAAGATTTGGGTGCAGCGAAGCTGTAACGACCCAAAAAAAAAAATAAAAAATAATAATAAAAAAATAAAAGATAATAATAATAAGTAAATAATAATTATAAAAAAATAAAATAAAAGTAAATAAAAGTAAATTATCGACTCTCTCTCTCTCCACCTTCCCCATCTCCCCAACCCCTCCAACTGTAAAATGATCTGCAAAAAAAAACAAGAAAGGAAACAGAAACAAAAATGGCAGATTTTGGGAAGGGAAAAATGGGAGAAAGAAACATAGGAAAGATCACAGATTTTGGGAGAGAAGAATTGGAGATGACCTTCACTTCAGGTAGATCTAATAGGAATGGAAAGAGATAGAAAAGTCATCGGTAAGTTAGATCTCATTTTCTTTTATTTTGGCACGAGATAGAAAAGTTATCTTAGATCTCTCTTTCAATTATTTAGATTTTTGGATATGGGATCAAAAATCAAAATTGGGTGTGTCAATTGCATCTAAATTGAATCATCATTTTGAGGAAAGAGAAGAAAATCATAATGGATGGATGCATAGCCATTTTTACTCAAGGAAAAATTAAAATAGATTGGAAATGGTTAATGACAGTAGTTTTAGGAAAGAAAAGAAAAATTCAAAATCATTTATGGAATTAATTAGAATCAGATTTCTACCCACATTACCCAGTTATTTAGATGTTAATTAGCAGTTAGAAATCATGTCAGATCTTTGAATGAGATCATAGATCTTCTTCTTTGTACCATTATTTAGAATTAGATCAACCTTTCCTTTACTAAACTGTTAGAATTAAATAGGGAAGAAAAGAATTGAACAAGAATTAAACAAGAGGTTTGGAAAAGAATTAAACCGAGAGAGGTTTGAAATGAATTAGAGAGAGAGAGGTAAAGAAAAATATATATACATATATTTAATTAAGTACAGAAAAGAAGAAAACAAAGAGGCAAAGGAAAGGAAATTATATATATTTAACTAATTAAATACAGGAAAGAAAAGAGAGAGACAGTGGGGAGGAAAATGGAAGATTTGGTGAACAGAAACAATTTTCCAGAGTAAATACATAGAGTAAAAAAAAAAAAAGGATACCAATATAATATATATATATATATATATTCAATACTCATAAAGTCTTTAATGCTCGCATGAAGTTTAGCACATGAACCCTTGTAGGAGTTAGAGAATTAAACATGAAATTGATGTTATGGATTCTTATAGGTTGGCTTGGATACAAAGGGAAAAATCGAACTTTCATTAAAGATAAATTGGTCACACCCGTATAAGCTAACCAGGTAAGTGGCCTTACTATAGGATAGGCTAAATAATTGTATGAGTTATGATGATGTGTGGATTATGATGCTTGATGATATGTGCGGTATATACATATTTTGTTGAGTGACGCTTGATATGTTTGACGCACGTTGTGGCATTATAATGAGCATGATGATTGCATGATTTTTACCTTAATATGATGTTGTTTTCCATATTGAGCATGCCAAATGATGATGAGTGTCATATTGCATCATGTCGTTAGATCGACGTAGGACACAACCCTAAGAGCATGAAAATGATATTAATATAAATATCCACGAGTATGCGTTACCTAGAGTAACAAAGAGATGAGACTAGAGGGTTGTGTCAGAAGAGACATTACGATGGATTTAGAGGGACCTCATGCATTTTGTATGTGCATAAGCATAGGGCTACTTCCCCTAGAGATGATGAGTGCGGACGCGCACCTTATGATGAGCGCGAATGCGCACAGGTGCGAAAGCACACAGATGAGGGTGTTCATGAGGCGCATGACACTATGGGGTTCCGCTGACCTCCGGACGTCGCTACAGATTAGCTTGACCAGAGGGTCCAGGGGGTGTGCGAGCGCCCTGGGGACTCACACTCGCACGTGTGAGTCGTGTGTAGGGAAGTACTACACATCCAATTTGTCCGAGACTGGAGGCCACCCCTAAGATGATTAGAGATAGGTCCCTATTCATGATTGCATGTGTTTGCATTAGCATGACCCCTATAGTGGGGTCACTTACTGAGTATTCTTTGAAATACTCAAGCCGTGTGCCACATCATTTTTCAGGTAAAGGCAAGGCGCACTTGTACGGAGGACGGCGGCATCGCGAGCAGAGACTGTGGCACGTGCATAGGGTAGATTCATATTTAAATTTCTAGTCTTAAGTTAGAATAGGTTGTTTTGCATTTCATTGTTTTAAATTATTTTGTATTTGTTTTTGTTTTCTCTAAATTTCAGTATTTCATATTTAAACACGTAAGACCATGGCTGTGTTTTCTAGCGAAGAAGTTGTTTTAAACGTTTTTTGAAGTTTACGTTATCAATTATGTTCATGTAAGAGTTATATTTCCGCATTATAGATGAGCATGAGACGTTAGTAGCGACTCTGAGTATGTGGAAATTTAGGGTCGTTACAGTTGGTATCAGAGCCAGGTTTTAGATTCTGTAGACTAGCCTACAATGTAGGCTTGGCACGTTCCATGGTCCCAACGTCGATGCCCCGCCACCGTCAGGTACGCCTTGCACAAGATAAGAAAAAAAAAAAAGAAACGTTTTCAAACTTGCATGCATTTTTATGTTAATGTTACTGAAATTGTTGTGATATTTTACGTATTTATTTAAGAGTATGATGTGATGTGTTGAATGCTGAGTGATTTTATTTGCAATATGATGTGAACTTGGTAGATGTGATGCATAGCATAATTTCATAGGTAATGAGCCTTAGACTTAAGAGATACTATCTTGATTTTTAGAACCATGCTGCCTAGACCATGCGAAAGAGTAACACGAGGAAGGGGACGACCTCCTATTAGAGATAGAGGACGAGGTGAGGCTGAAGAGAGCCCACCTCGAGAGGGATCAGAGATAGGGTTTGAATTAGAACCCTTATTGTATGTATGGTCGGAAAGCAGCCCTGAGAGGGTAGACGTAGTAACTAAGGATAGAGTAAAGAATGATCAAGCAATAGTAGCCGACCAAACTTTAAGCGTAGTCCTAATAGAGTAAAGATGACCGACTTCAACGTACTACTGGCATGGATTGACTAGTTGCAAACCATGCTATTATAGAATGTCGAAAAAAAAAGTGATATTCGCACCATTGGTGGGACCTAGCTTTAAATTTAAAGGCACAAATACCGGGGCTACCCCCAAAGGTAGTCTCAATGATGAAAGCAAAGAGATTAATCCAACAAGGCGGTTGGGCTATATTAGCATGTGCCGTAGACGTAAGAGGAAAAGAAAAGACCCTAGAAAATGTGTCCATCTAAACGAGTTCCCAAATGTGTATCCGGATGACGTACCTGGAATACCCCCTTCCCGAGCGGTCGACTTCATCATCAAACTCGATTTGGGAACTGGGCCTATTTCTAAAGCACCCTATCACATGGCGCTAGCAGAGTTGAATGAACTCAAGGCGTAATTACAAGACTTACGGGATAATGGGTTCATTCGACCTAACATATTTCCCTAGGGTGCGCTAGTGTTGTTTGTTGAGAAGAAAGATGGATTGATGCGTTTGTGCATCGATTACAGAGAGTTAAATAAGGTAACCATAAAGAACAAATACCCTCTGCCTAGAATATAAGACTTATTCGATCAACTAAGAGAAGCGACGATATTTTCTAAGATAGACCTGCGGTCAGGTTATCATTAAATAAAGAGTAAAGAAAAAGATGCACCAAATACAGCATTTAGGACAAGGTATGATCGCTATAAGTTCGTGATATGTCATTTAGCCTCACCAATGCTCCAGCTGTGTTAACGGGGTTAATGAACCAAGTGTTCAAGGACTGTCTAGACACTTTTGTGATCGTGCTCATTGATGACATCCTAGTGTACTCGAAAACAAACTTGGTACACTAGGAACACCTCTAAAATGTCCTAGCCACCCTAAGAGAGAACAAGTTGTATGTCAAGTTCTCAAAGTGTGAATTTTGGTTAGATAAGTCTCTTTCCTAGGATACGTGGCGACAAAGGACGGAGTATCCGTAGATTCTACTAAGGTCAAAGCGGTCACGAAGTAAGAACGCCCAACTTCGGTAACATCAGTACAGAATTTCTTGGGACTAGCGAGATACTATCGAAGGTTCGTGTAGGACTTCGCTACAATAGCCTCGCCTTTGACACAGCTAACGAGAAAAGGGGTACCATTTATATGAAATGATGCTGGGGAGGCAAGCTTCCAAAACCTAAAAGAGAGATTGGTAACCGTCCCGGTACTCACGGTACCCGAGATCTCAGAAGAGTACGTAATCTATAGTGACGCCTTTAAAGAATGGACTAGGATGTGTGTTAATGCAACACGGTAAAGTTGTTGCATACACGTCCCATCAACTAAAAGAATACGAAGATAATTACCTTACCCACGACCTGGAGTTTGCCGCTGTAGTGTTCGAGCTGAAAATTTTGTGACACTACTTGTATGGAGAGAAAATTCAAAGTTTAACCGACCACAAGATTTTAAATATTTCTTCACCCAGAAAGAGTTAAATATGAGACAGAGAAGGTTGTTAGAATTGGTGGAGGACTACGATGTAGATATCCAGTACCACCCTAGAAAAGCAAATGTGGTCGCAGACGCATTGAGTAAAAAGGCGGCCCACTCTTCGGCCCTCATTACAAGGGAAGTAAGGGTACAAAGAAAATTCGAGGGAGCCAACATAGTTGTAGCGACCGAGAGAGTCATAGCATAACTGGCCCGACTTACAGTGCAACCTACACTTGGGCAAAGAGTGGTTACCTCCCAACGAGAGGAGCCAAACCTACAGAAAGTCTTAAGCCAGCTAGCTGAGAGTCTAGTAAATGGATTCTCGAAGACCTGAGATGAAGGGCTATTGTATCAGGGGCGCCTATATGTCTCGACAATAGAGGAGCTAAGGAAAGAAATATTAACGAAGCTAACAACTCGCCATTTGTCATGCACCCAGGAGGTACTAAGATGTACCAAGATTTAAAACAACACTTCTGGTGGAAGAGCATGAAGAGGGACGTGGCCGAGTTTGTGAGCAAGTGCTTAGTTTGTTAACAAGTGAAAGTTCCTAAACAAAAGGCAATGGGGTTGTTGTAGCCCCTAAGCATACCAGAGTGGAAGTGGGAAAACATAGCAAGGGATTTCATAGTAGGATTACCCAAAACGCACAAAGCATATACAGTGATCTAGGTAGTTGTCGATAGGTTGACCAAATCGACACACTTCCTACCTGGGAAAGCTACATATACAGTTGACAAATGGGTACAACTGTATGTAAAAGAAATAGTAAGACTACATGGAGTCCTAGTGTCTATAGTGTCGGATCGGGATTCACGCTTTACGGTAGCGTTTTGGCGCGGACTTTAAAAAGCGCTGGGTACCCACCTCGACTTTAGTACTGCCTTTAACCCCTAAACAGATAGACAAACGGAGCGTTTAAACCAAATTCTAGAGGACATGCTACGCGCTTGCATACTAGATTTTAAGGGAAGTTAGGATTCCAAACTCCACCGAATGAAATTCTCGTATAATAACAGCTTCCAAGCAACTATTGGAATGGCACCGTTTGAGGCCTGATACGAAAAACGGTGTAGGTCCCACTATGCTGGGACGAAGTAGGCGAGAGAGAGTTAGTAGGACCCGAGCTGGTTTGACTCACCAATGAGGCTGTCCAGAAAATTCGAGCAAGGATGCGTATTGCTCAAAGTAGACAGAAAAGCTACGCCGATGTAAGGCGTAGAAGCCTGGAGTTTGAGATAGGGGACCCAGTATTCCTCAAGGTGGCACCTATGAAAGGTGTCTTGAGGTTCGAACGTAAGGGCAAGTTAAGTCCTAAATTCATTGGACCATTCGAGATCCTAGAGCGAGTTGGTCCAGTAGCGTGTAAGTTAGCCCTACCTCCCGCCCTCTCAGGAGTTCATGATGTATTTCACGTGTCGATGCTGAGGAAGTACGTTACGGACCCTATCCACGTATTAGACTACAACCACTCCAACTCAATGAAGATTTGAGCTACAAGGAAAAACTAGTAAAAATTTTAGCTAGAGAAGTAAAAACCTTACGCAACAGGAATATTGCGTTCGTTAAGGTACTGTGGCAGAATCACCACAGCGAGGAAGCCACGTGGGAGCGTGAGGACGAAATAATAGAAAAATATCCTGAGTTAGTACAAGAGTTTGAGACTTTCGAGGACGAAAGTTCTTTTTAGGGGTAGATAATGTAACGACCCGAAAAAAAAATAAAAAATAATAAAAAAAAATAAAAGATAATAATAATAAGTAAATAATAATTATAAAAAAATAAAACAAAATAAAATTAAAAAAAAAAAAAGTAAATTATCGACTCTCTCTCTCCACCTTCCCCATCTCCCCAACCCCTCCAACCGTAAAATGATCTGCAAAAAAAACAAGAAAGGAAACAGAAACAAAAATGGCAGATTTTGGGAAGGAAAAATGGGAGAAAGAAACATAGGAAAGATCACAGATTTTGGGAGAGAAGAATTGGAGATGACCTTCACTTCAGGCAGATCTAATAGGAATGGAAAGAGATAGAAAAGTCATCGGTAAGTTAGATCTCATTTTCTTTTATTTTTGCACGAGATAGAAAAGTTATCTTAGATCTCTCTTTCAATTATTTAGATTTTTGGATATGGGATCAAAAATCAAAATTGGGTGTGTCAATTGCATCTAAATTGAATCATCATTTTGAGGAAAGAGAAGAAAATCATAATGGATGGATGGATGCATAGCCATTTTTACTCGAGGAAAAATTAAAATAGATTGGAAATGGTTAATGACAGTAGTTTTAGGAAAGAAAAGAAAAATTCAAAATCATTTATGGAATTAATTAGAATCAGATTTCTACCCACATTACCCAGTTATTTAGATGTTAATGAGCAGTTAGAAATCATGTCAGATCTTTGAATGAGATCATAGATCTTCTTCTTTGTACCATTATTTAGAATTAGATCAACCTTTCATTTACTAAACTGTTAGAATTAAATAGGGAAGAAAAGAATTGAACAAGAATTGAACAAGAATTAAACAAGAGGTTTGGAAAAGAATTAAACCGAGAGAGGTTTGAAATGAATTAGAGAGAGAGGTAAAGAAAAATATATATACATATATTTAATTAAGTACAGAAAAGAAGAAAAGAAAGAGGTAAAGGAAAGGAAATTATATATATTTAACTAATTAAATACAGGAAAGAAAAGAGAGAGACAGTGGGGAGGAAAATGGAAGATTTGGTGAACCGAAACAATTTTCCAGAGTAAATACATAGTGTAAAAAAAAAAAGGATACCAATATATATATATATATATTCAATACTCATAAAGTCTTTAATGCTCGCATGAAGTTTAGCACATGAACCCTTGTAGGAGTTAGAGAATTAAACATGAAATTGATGTTATGGATTCTTATAGGTTGGCTTGGATACAAAGGGAAAAATCGAACTTTCATTAAGGATAAATTGGTCACACCCGTATAAGCTAACCAGGTAAGTGGCCTTACTATAGGATAGGCTAAATAATTGTATGAGTTATGATGATGTGTGGATTATGATGCTTGATGATATGTGCGGTATATACATATTTTGTTGAGTGACGCTTGATATGTTTGACGCACGTTGTGGCATTATAATGAGCATGATGATTGCATAATTTTTACCTTAATATGATGTTGTTTTCCATATTGAGCATGCCAAATGATGATGAGTGTCATATTGCATCATGTCGTTAGATCGACGTAGGACATTAACCCTAAGAGCATGAAAATGATATTAATATAAATATCCACGAGTATGCGTTACCTAGAGTAACAAAGAGATGAGACTAGAGGGTTGTGTCAGAAGAGACATTACGATGGATTTAGAGAGACCTCATGCATTTTGTATGTTCATAAGCATAGGGCTACTTCCCCTAGAGATGATGAGTGCGGACGCGCACCTTATGATGAGTGCGAATGCGCACAGGTGCGAAAGCACACAGATGAGGGTGTTCATGAGGCGCATGACACTATGGGGTTCCGCTGACTTCCGGACGTCGCTACAGATTAGCTTGACCAGAGGGTCCAGGGGGTGTGCGAGCGCCCTGGGGACTCACACTCGCACGTGTGAGTCGTGTGTAGGGAAGTACTACACATCCAATTTGTCCGAGACTGGAGGCCACCCCTAAGATGATTAGAGATAGGTCCCTATTCATGATTGCATGTGTTTGCATTAGCATGGCCCCTATAGTGGGGTCACTTACTGAGTATTCTTTGAAATACTCAGGCCGTGTGCCACATCATTTTTCAGGTAAAGGCAAGGCGCACTTGTACGGAGGACGGCGGCATCGCGAGCAGAGACTATGGCACGTGCATAGGGTAGATTCATATTTAAATTTCTAGTCTTAAGTTAGAATAGGTTGTTTTGCATTTCATTGTTTTAAATTATTTTGTATTTGTTTTTGTTTTCTCTAAATTTCAGTATTTCATATTTAAACACGTAAGACCATGGCTGTGTTTTCCAGAGAAGAAGTTGTTTTAAACGTTTTTTGAAGTTTACGTTATCAATTATGTTCATGTAAGAGTTATATTTCCGCATTATAGATGAGCATGAGACGTTAGTAGCGACTCTGAGTATGTGGAAATTTAGGGTCGTTACAGAAGCAGATTCTTGGGATGAGGATTTCTCGAGATAGATCTGCTGGCACATTAAATCTATCCCAAGAGCAGTACATTGAGAAGGTGTTGTCTAAATTCAAGATGAATGACGCTAAACCCAGGACTACCCCCTTGGAAAATCATATTAAATTGTCAAAGGGGCAATCTCCCAAGACAGTTCAGGAATGTGAGCACATGGCATCAGTTCCGTACGCTTCCGCAGTTGGGAGTTTGATGTATGCTAGGATCGCACAACAACGCACTCACTTGATCTAGATGAATACAAAAAACAAGATAGAGAAAATGCAAGGAGAAATATTGGCTAAAGGTTTTATTGATGACTTCATGTATGAACAACGAAAGAGAATACAGAGAATGAAGAAAATACTTTTTGAAAGTACTACCTAATGGGGTATATATATGGTTTCAATTTACGAAATATAGCTTTTCTAAATCTTTACGAAATATCTACCATATATATCTTTACCAGATCTTCACTATGAATAGACATCAGGCTCTATATCCCAACATTAGGTACAACGAAGTCGTGTTAATTTTGTTTGATGCATGCTAGGTTGCGAAGGGTTATGCTTCAAGATTCATGACCTACCATTGATCATTTTCATAATTCGAGAGTGGAACTTAGCAAGCAAAAATAGTTCAAGACTAATAAAGTACAATATGGATCTAAGAGATCAGGACACTCTTCAATTTAGATAGGTTTGTATTGAACACTAGGTTTTGAGGTTTAGTTATGACTCTACAACTCGAACCCATTACTCAGGAGAGTCAATCCATGAACTATATCCATTCGTTTCAAAGTGGAACTAAAGCAATTGGGATGGTTTATGATTGATACTTGTACAAATTTAAAAGACCTTTTAGCATGCCCACAAACACTTAATAGTCAGATATCACGTTGACGCAACAAACTTTGAGTCAATAAAGAGCTTAGGTTATAAGAGATGTAATGCCTTGTCTCATGACCCGTGATCAGTAGCTTAGAAGTAAACCACCATCTAGGGACAATTAGGGGGCTTGCCAACACACCCTTAATCGTGAACTCATCACGAGGGGGTAAGGGCGACATGGAAGTATCAGTTATGTGATTACCCCTATGAGTTCTATGATGATTTGGGGACTAGTAGTCGAGCCAGTAGTTCCTCTTAATGAACATGCCATAATGATAGAGTTCTACATTCGAGTGTACTCGTTTATAAGGAACTATTGTAACAATTTACTTTTTAAGGGCCTTAAGCAACAGGTTAACACTTACTGACGTGGAATATTCGAAAATACAACCTACTTTAAAACTTATAAAATGTGCATGCATTTAATAAAAGTCATTTTAAAAAATACACTAAGTCATCCAAAATACGATGGGGTAATAATTTTTAAAGCACCTGATGACAAAATAGGAACACGACATGACTGAGTTCATAAAAACATAAAGTCTAAAAAATACATGACAATGATCTATCTCGACACCTAATCCCCGTAGCTCATGCATGTCCTTGCCTCAACCACTCCATCTAGGCTTCATCTAAAAGAAATAAAGTAGCATAAATGAGTAAGAAAATACTCCTTATGTAACTTGCCTGTAGTTTTCTTAATTCATTCTTAAATCTTTTCTCATTTATTCATTAAATCTTTTCTCATTTATTCATTCAGTCGTTTAATAGGTTAGATTTAGGATGAGTTATGTGAAGATCCAACCAAAAAAAAAAATAAGGAAAATAAAAATAAAATAAAATAAAATAAGGAAAGGAGACAAAAGGAAAGAAAAAAAGGAAACCCTAGGCTCAATTATAAATTTGAGTCCACAACCCTAGCCGTCCACCATATCCCTCCCTTGCTCTCTTTATGCACACAGCTCGAGGATCGTTGCCTACGAAAGTCGTTAACATCCCATTTTCACTACATTTTCTTTTTCTTCCTTCCTCCTCCTTGTCACCAAACCACCCATCGATCGTTACGAACACCGTAACTCACCCTCGTTGCCGCCGTTACTGTCGTTGTCGTCTGACGGAAAGAGTGAATGGTTTGTTTCGTGAGCTTGATACTTTTAGCCCAATCTCGATTCTAGATTCGACGTACCACTAATAGTTATCTCTAGCTTCAAGATTGTAACCAAGGTACCAAGTGGGAGGTCAAAACAGAAACCAACGGGAAAGTAGGAGTTGATGCCACATATTTCATAAGAGAACGGTGAATGATAAAAGGTCAACGAATTTTAGAGTTGTTATGCCTTGTGCACTTTTAGATTGATTGGTAAATCTATTTATGTAGGTTCGGTCTAAGTCAGAGTTGACAAATATTTCTAGTAACTATTAATGGAAGTGTTCCAGGTAGGAGACTTTCCTATTAAAACTAAATTGTTTTGTTTTTTAAAATACAATCGTATGTGCATGTTGTTATATGGATTGTTATATGAATGTTTTTGTTTGTTATCATGACTATTGACCATGAAAATAATTGTTTGGACCGTGTTTATGCCTGTTATGATTTTCAATGAAATATGTAGTAAGGATTAAACATTGTGTGTATCAGGTTACCAGCCACTATTTGTCATATAGTGTGGTCTCAATGAATAACTTGTCTAGATATGATATTTTCACATTATTTAGTATTTTCTAGATGATTATGGAGAGATTTATATTTTCAATGGTTCATAAACTAATAAATTTCATAAAAATGATATCCATTGTTAGTTTAGAGTAAATATTGTTGGTCATCCTATCATCGCAGAAAAGATAATGTAATGACCCTAATTGTCAAAGAAAAATTTTCAAGAAACTAGAGAAACTATAATGTACCTAACCTATTCATTCTATGCAGAAATAAACATCCAAAATAATTTCACAAAACAATTTCATGGACTTATACATTTAAAGTCTACGAAAAATAAATACAACTACCCTAAGTAGGTTCCATGGTCTTCGAATGAGACCTATCATTTAAAGTCGTATTCTTTTAGGTGGCTATCATAATTGGGTCATCGGATGTGTATTTACTACTCTACATGCGGCTCATACGTGCGAATATGAACCCACCAGGCATTTCGCACATCTCCTATACCTTGTGCTGGTCGGGCTACCATCTTTGGTGCTGTTGCTGGAAACTTGGAAGGAGTAGCGATCGTCGTAGCATCATGTTAAACATGACGATCATTTTCCTTTTCATAACATATGCATCCGTACTCATCATAAGGGCAAATATCTCAGTGTATGTGATATACATTTATGCATGAGGTCCCAACATTTTCACATTCATTAAACCATGTAAGACAAACCGTTCCATTTTCCTTAATATCATATCATTTCACATCATAGCTTTTAAAACATGGGTCGGGGTTGTGCATCATATCAAAACATTTTGTCGCGTGTCATTCATGTAACACCCGAGCTTAGGAGGATGAGGAGATCGAGGCTCGAGTCGACGAAGAAGAAAATTATGCTCGAAATTGTTGTGTAACTCTGTAAGTAATTGAGGGAGGAAACAATAATAAAGCACTGTAGCTTTGATCTATTTTATCTTTTCATATCTCTTTCAATATCCCTTTCCCCCAACAAATTTGGTATCAGAGCCAAGTTCCTGTCAACACGAGAGTGAGTGATTATTTTTTTTTCACAAAACGAAAAATGGCAGTAGCTCGTTGTTCTTCCTCTACACCCCTGTTACCAATTTTTAGTGGTGAGAAATATGAGTAGTGGAGCATCAAGATAAAAACCTTGCTCAGATCGCAAGAGCTATGGGACTTGGTGGAGCATGGGTTTCTTGATGTATTAGAACCCACAATAGAAGAAAAGAAGAGATTAAGAGAAACCAAGAAAAACGATGTCAAGGCTCTATTCGTTATTCAGCAAGCAATTCATGATACTATTCTTTCACAAATTGCAGCAGCAACCACATCAAAGCAAGCATGGTCAATTCTACCGAAGCAGTTTCAGGGAGATTCAAAGGTCATAACAGTGAAATTGCAATCTCTAAGACGTGATTTTGAAACTCTGCTCATGACAAATGCCGAATCAATTGCTGACTTTTTGTTAAGAGCAATGGCAATAGTCAGTTAGATGCGTACCTATGGAGAGAAAATTTCAGACAAAACAATTGTTGCAAAGGTGTTGAGAAGCTTTAACTCCAAAGTTTGATCATGTGGTGGTTGCCATAGAAGAAGCTAAGGATTTATCAATACTCTCCGTTGATGAACTGATGGGCTCGCTTCAAGCTCATGAGTCAAGAATCAATAGATCATCAAATATGAATGAAGAAAAAGCACTACAAGTGAAGGAGACAGACAACAACGAAGGCAACGAAAAAAAATATTCATTTAGCAGGTAGAAGTTGTGAAAGAGGAGGATTTCGCAGCTTCCATGGTGGTCGCGATAATAGGGGTAGATGGAGAAATGATGGACAAAGGCAATTCAATGAACCAAGAAATATCATACAATGTTACCATTGCAGAAAGTATAGGCACACAAAAGCTGATTGTTGGTATAAAGATCAACGAATGAATTTTGCAGCAAAGAATGAAGAAGAAGAAGAAAAACATTTTATGGCGTGTATTGATACTAATCCAATAAAAGGTGACTTATGATTTGTTGATAGCTGATGCTCGAACCATATGACAGGCACCAAATCCTTATTCAAAGAGCTTGATGAGACGCAAAAAATTAAGGTGCAACTTGAAACTACAAAATGTTGGAATACTCAAGAGCAAAAGGATGCTGAAGGAATTTTGAGCAGAAGTCGTACAATGTGCCATCTACATACAGAATCGATGTCCACATGCGAAGTTAGATGATCAAACACCACAAGAGGCTTGGAGCGGACAAAAGCCTACAATCTCTCGTCTCAAAGTGTTCGGTAGTGTGGCTTATGCTCACGTACCGGATCAACGAAGAACGAAGCTCGAAGACAAAAGCAAAAGGTATATCTTTATTGGATATGATGAGAAGACAAAATGATACAAACTACGTGACCCGATTAGTAAGATAGTGATAGTGAGTCGCGATGTGCGAGTAAATGAAGCAAGCGAATGGGACTAGAACAATTCGACGGAAGTCAATATAGAAGTTGGAGAATCTTCAGTCGCTGCACCAACAAGTGCACCAACAGACTCAGAAATTTTCGATGATGAAGATGAACCATGACAACCCAAAATGCGAAGTTTGTGAGATTTGTATGACTCAACAAATGAGGTACACCTTGTATGTCTTCTGGCAGATGCTGAAAATATCAGCTTTGAAGAGGTGGTGCGAGACACGAAGTGGAAAACTGCCATGGATGAGGAGATTAAAGCGATTCATCGCAACAACACATGGGAAGTGACAGAATTACCGGAAGGGAGTCAGCCCATAGGTGTGAAGTGGGTATTCAAGAAAAAAATAAATGCTCAAGGCGAGATTGAGAGGTACAAGGCGCGACTTGTTGCGAAGGGATACAAGCAAAAGGCAGAAATTGACTATGACGAAGTGTTTGCTCCCGTCGTTAGAATGGAGACAATCCGATTTTAAAAATGGATGTCAAGTCAGCATTCTTGAATGGTGTGCTTGAAGAAGAAGTATACCTCGAACAACCTCCCAGGCAAATGAAAATTAGAGAATAGAAGAAGGTACTAAAATTGAAGAAGGCGCTTTACGGGTTGAACCAAGCACCACGAGCATGGAATACTCACATTGATACATACTTCAAGAAGAACGGGTACAAGCAATGTCCCCACGAGCATGCATTTTACACAAAAAAGAGTGGAGATAATGTGATACTTGTCGCTCTTTATGCCGATGACCTCATCTTCTAAGGTAACAATGCTGAAATGATATAAGAGTTTAAAAGCACAATGACACGAGATTTGAGATGACAGACTTGGGCTTGTTGAAGTTTTTCCTTAGTTTGGAGGTTAAACCAGGAGAGACAGGTATCTTATATCACAGGAGAAATATGCAAAGGAGATTTTGAAGAAGTACAACATGGAAAATTGCAACCCGATATCAACACCAATGGAACCAAGTGCAATGCTCTCAAAGTATGATGAAGAAGAACGAGTAGATGCAAATAGGTACCGGAGACTGGTGGGAAGCCTTCGCTATCTTACATGCACAAGGCCAGATCTTTCATTAAGTATCGGCATAATAAACCGGTTCATGGAGGAGCCAATTTATTCACATTGGAAGGCGTTGAAGCGAGTCCTACGATACATCCAAGGAACGGTGTCACTTGGGTTATTCTACTCAAAAACAGAAGATTACAAGTTAGTCGGTTACTCTGACAGTGATTGGTGCAGAGACATAGACGATCGGAAAAGTACATCGGGTTATGTACTCTTCATGGACAACACAGCATTTACTTGGCTTTCAAAGAAACAACCGATCGTGACACTCTCGACGTGTGAAGCTGAGTATGTAGCAGCATCTTGGTCTGTGTGTCACGCAATATGGCTTAGAAATTTGTTGGGTAAGATGGAGCTAAAGCAACGAGGTGCAACCGTAATACAAGTTGACAACAAATCAGCAATTGAGTTGGCCAAGAACCCAGTGAACCATGAAAGAAGCAAACACATTGACGTTCGATTTCATTTTATCTGAGATCATGTGAAGGAAGGAAACGTGGAATTGCTACATGTGGCAAGTCAGGATCAAGTTGCGGACATCTTTACAAAACCGCTATCGAAAGTACTTTTCGACAAATACAAGAAGATGATTGGCATGACAGATGGCAGGAACATTTAAGTTTATGGGGAGTTTTGTTGGAATAAACTTAAATGGTAAAAGTTAGTTTTAATTTTGTTAAGTTTAGTGGTTTTTTTGAAATTGAGTCGGTGAAGGATAAGGCCAAAAGGAAAATTGAAAGGCCAATAACTATTTCAGGAATAGTGGGAATTATTCCAAGAATTGTGGGTTAGGAAATGATGGCATAATGATAGCCATTGTTTGTTTTCCACGGTAAAAAACAAAGCAAGAAGAGAAAAAGAGCAAAGAGCAAAAGTGTAGAGAACAAAAGTACAGTGTAATAGAAAAAGGTTTTTCAGAATTCTTTATCTCCTTGTCTCTCCCCTCTCGACATCTTCTTCACAGTTTCGTGAGTGTTATTTTAACAAATTAGTATCAGAGCGAGCTTTTATTTCAACACCAAAACATACAAGTTGAGGGAAAAGGTACCGTGAAAGTCGAAACCAGTCATGGTAAGATAAAACAATTAGATAATGTTCAATTTGTACCTGATTTAGGGTACAATTTATTGAGTGTTGGACAATTGATGACCAGATGACATTCCGTTCTATTTGATAACGACACATGTGTCATTACACATAAGAAATCAGGCCATAAAGTTCAAATTGTCATGACTTCAAATAAGATGTTTCCACAAGATGTTTCTAACATGGAGGATTTTGCTCTTACTACTAGCACAAAAGATAACTCGACATTATGGCATCTTAGATATGAGCATCTTTATATGAAGGGTCTGAAAATACTCAGGGATAAAGGTATGGTTTTCGAATTACCAAGAATTGATTCAACTAATTTATGTGAATGATGCATTTATGGCAAGCAAACTAGGAAGTCCTTTCCTATTGGAAAAGCTAAAAGAGTTTCACATTGTCTAGAACTAATTCATGTTAATTTATGTGGGCCAATGCAAACGAAGTCATTGGGTGGGAGTATATACTTTTTACTACTCATTGATGATGAGCTAGGTTTACTTCCTACAACATAAGTCAGAAACTTTTCAGAAGTTCCAGATTTTTAGAGCTATGGTGGAGAACCAAAGTGGCTGTCACATTAAAGTTCTTCGCACAGACAGAGGTGGCGAGTTCATATCAAAAGAGTTCAATCTGTTTTGTGAAGAAGAGGGCATTCAAAGGGAGTTAACAGCTCCCTACACTCCAAAACAAAATGGAATCGCTGAACGAAAAAATCGAACTATTGCGGATATGGCAAGAAGTATGTTACAAGCAACGAGACTTCCAAACCAATTTTGGGCCGAAGCTGTAGCAACATCTGTTTATCTATTAAATCTCTCACCAACAAAGGTTGTTATGAATCGAACTCCTTATGAAGCATGGCATGGAAAGAAACCATCTGTAAGTCATTTACGAGTCTTTGGTTGTGTTGCTTATGCTTTGAAACATGCTCAAACTCGTCAAAAGCTTGATGAAAATGTTGAGTTATGGAGTCTGCTCCCTGTATTTATAGCTTGGTCAACGGCTATATCCGGTAAAGCTATATTTGGTAAAGCCATATATGGTAAAGCTATATCCGGTAAAGCTATATATGGTAAATAGCTATATATAGTAGATGGTTAAATCTGGTAAAGCTATATTTAGTAGACTGAACCATATATATATCCCGTCGAGTAAAGCTTTGGAAATGTACTTTCTATTCTCTGTACTCTCTCTTGTTGTACATACCTGAAGTCATCAATAAAAAATCCTTTTAGCCAGAGTTCTCCTTGCAATTTTCTCTATTCTTTTCTTTGTGTTCATCTAGATCGAGCGTGTGCGTTGTTGTGTGATCCTAACAACTGGTATCAGAGTAAGGCAAAATTCACCACGATCTGTGAAGATGGAAAGTTCAAATATTGGAATTGAGAAGTTCGATGGATCCGATTTCGGTTTCTGGAAGATGCAGATTGAAGATTATCTGTACCAGAAAGATCTTCACGAACCTCTGTTGGGGGTGAAGCCGGATACCATGACCACGGAACAGTGGAAGCTCAAGGATCGACAAGCCTTAGGGATGATCCGGTTGACGCTATCCAGAAACGTGGCGTTTAACATCATCAAGGAGAAGACAACGTCAGACCTGGTGAAGGCGCTGTCAAATATGTATGAAAAACCGTCGGCTATGAACAAGGTGTATTTGATGCGTAGATTGTTCAATCTACAGATGTCTGAAGGTGGACGTGTTGCGGATCATATAAATGAATTCAATATGATCATAAGTCAACTGGGTTCGGTGGAAATTAATTTCGAAGATGAAATTAAAGCGTTGATTTTGATGTCATCCTTACCCGAGTCATGGGATACTGTTGTTGCTGCAATCAGCAGTTCCCGAGTATCTGATAAACTGAAGTTTGATGAAATTCGAGATGTAGTTCTCAGCGAAAGTATTCGCAAAAGAGAAACTGGAGATTCATCAGGCAATGCTCTCAGTGTTGATCGAAGGGGAAGAAGTAAATCAAAGAGCTCAAACAAACATGGGCGTTCAAAATCAAAGAACTGGGAAAAATCTCCAAACAAACCCAACGTAACGTGTTGGAGCTGTGGGAGAAAAGGACACTTTCGGACAGATTGTACAAACCTAAAGAAGAAGCAAAATCATAAATCTAAAGATGATGATGATTCTATATATACAACAGAAGATGCTGAGGACGTTTTAATCCTTAGTGTGGATAGCCCAGCTGAATCTTGGATTTTGGATTCAGGTGCATCGTTCCATTCGTCTCCAAGTAAGGAATTGTTTCGAAATTTCAAATCAGGAAATTTCGGGAAGGTGTATCTTGCCGACAACAAAACCTTGGAGATTGAAGGAAAGGGAGATGTCTCCATACAAACTCCAGCAGGAAATCAATGGACATTACAAGATGTCAGATACATTCCTGGTCTCAAGAAGAACCTGATCTCTATTGGTCAGTTGGATAGCACAGGCTATGCAGCAGAGTTTGGAAAGAGTTCCTGGAAGATTGTGAAGGGCGCCATGGTTGTTGCGCGTGGCACAAAATTCGGAACCTTATCCACTACTGCAAAGTGTATAAACATGACTGCTGCTGCTAAGAGTGCTTCCAATTCAAGTCTATGGCACAATAGACTTGGACATATGAGTGTCAAAGGAATGAAGATGCTGACTGCGAAAGGAGCTTTGTGAGAGCTGCGTTATGGGCAAACAGAAACGAGTTAGTTTCACAAAGGCTGCCAGAGAACCGAAGAAAGTGCGGTTGGAAATGGTCCATACAGACGTCTGGGGACCATCTCTAGTTTCATCACTTGGTGGATCAAGGTACTACGTCACCTTCATTGATGACTTTAGCAGGAAGGTATGGGTTTACTTTCTGAAACACAAGTCAGATGTGTTTACCACCTTCAAGAAGTGGAAAGCTGAAGTTGAAAATCAGACCGGCTTGAAGATCAAATGTCTGAGGTCTGACAATGGAGGAGAGTACAACAAATCAGAGTTTATAACATTTTGTGCAGCTGAGGGAATTAGATTAATAAGAACAATTCCCGGTAAGGCAAGACAAAATGGTATTGCAGAAAGGATGAACATAACATTGAATGAGCGAGCAAGAAGCATGAGGATTCAGTCTGGATTGCCAAAGACATTCTGGGCTGATGCTGTGAACACAGCAGCATATTTGATTAATAGAGGGCCGTCAGTACCCTTGAAGTTCAAATTGCCCGAAGAAGTATGGACAGGAAAAGAACTCAAGTACTTTCACTTGAGAACCTTTGGTTGTACTACGTATGTTCATGTTGATCCAGAGAAGAGAGATAAGCTTGATGCTAAGGCTGTGAAATGCTACTTCATAGGCTATGGCTCTGACATGTTCGGGTACAGGTTTTGGGATGAGAAAAATAGGAAGATCCTAAGACACTGTGATGTGACCTTTGATGAAAATGTCATGTACAAGGACAGAGAGAAGATAAACTCTAAGACTACGAAGCAAGTGGGAGTTGAACTTGAGTGGCAAGAAAATTCACGCAGTGATGGTACAATAGAAGCTCAAGAAACTCCTGATCCTATTGCTGAAGAACCAGACGTGGAGCAAGTTGCACCTGAGCAGGTGTTGAGAAGTTCATCCAGAAATACCAGAGCACCAGATAGATATTCAACCTCATTACATTATCTGTTGCTAACTAACGAAGGAGAACCAGAGTCCTTTGATGAGGCCCTACAAGTGGAAGATTCAACCAAGTGGGAGCAAGCCATGGATGATGAGATGAGCTCACTTGAAAGGAATAATACGTGGGTGCTGACTGAGTTGCCTACAGGAAAGAGAGCTCTGTTGAACAAATGGGTGTTCAAAATCAAGGTTGAACCAGATGGTAGAAGAAGGTTTAAGGCCCGGTTAGTAGTTAAAGGATATTCACAAAGAAAAGGCATTGATTATGCTGAGATCTTTTCTCTAGTTGTGAAATTAACTACTATCCGAATTCTGCTGAGTATTGTTGCATCGGAGAATTTGCACCTTAAGCAAATGGATGTAAAAACGGCATTTTTACATGGAGATCTAGATGAGGAGATCTATATGCAACAACTCGAAGGGTTTGCAGCTCCAGGCAAGGAGCACATGGTGTGTAAGCTCAATAAGAGCTTGTATGGACTGAAACAAGCACCGAGACAATGGTACAAGAAGTTTGACTCCTTCATGAGCAAGAGTGGTTTCCACAGGAGTCAAAAGGATCAGTGTTGCTACCTCAAGAAATACACTGATTCTTATGTGTTTCTACTCCTGTATGTGGATGATATACTAATTGCTCGATCAAGTATGAGGGAGATAAACCACCTGAAGGCAAGCTTGTCTTCAGTATTTGAGATAAAAGATTTAGGTGCAGCGAAGCAGATCCTTGGGATGAGGATTTCTCGAGATAGATCTGCTGGCACATTAAATCTATCCCAAGAGCAGTACATGGAGAAGGTGTTGTCCAAATTCAAGATGAATGACGCTAAACCCAGGACTACCCCCTTGGCAAATCATATTAAATTGTCAAAGGGGCAATCTCCCAAGACAGTTGAGGAACGTGAGCACATGGCATCAGTTCCGTACACTTCTGCAGTTGGGAGTTTGATGTATGCTATGGTCTGCACTAGACCTGACATAACACATGCAGTGGGAGTTGTTAGCAAGTACATGGCAAATCCAGGGAAGGAACATTGGGAAGCTGTGAAGTGGCTTCTGAGATATCTGAGAGGTACATCCAATACTACACTTTGTTATGGCAATGACAAAGTAGTTCTGCAAGGTTTTGTAGATGCTGATCTGAGTGGAGATGTAGACTCCAGCAAGAGCACATCTGGGTATATCTACACTATAGATGGAACAGCAGTGAGTTGGATGTCCAAGCTTCAGAAATGCGTTGCTCTTTCATCTATTGAAGCTGAGTACGTGGCCATAGCTGAAGCTGGAAAGAAGATGATATGGATGACAGACTATCTAGAAGAATTAGGCCGGAAGCAGTGCAAGAAGATCCTTCATACAGATAGTCAGAGTGCCATACAATTGGTGAAAAACCCAGTCTATCATTCAAGGACAAAACACATTAGAAGACGGTACAATTTCACTCGCAGGTTAGTGGAAGAAGGCGATATGTGTTTGGAGAAGATAGAGGGTGCAAAGAATCCAGCAGACATGTTGACAAAATGTGTTGATGTTGAAAAATTAAGGTTATGCAAAGCCCTAATTGGTATGGTGTAGGATCAGTCTCCAAGTGGGAGAATTGTTGAGTTATGGAGTCTGCTCCCTGTATTTATAGCTGGGTCAACGGCTATATCCGGTAAAGCTATATTTGGTAAAGCCATATATGGTAAAGCTATATCCGGTAAAGCTATATATGGTAAATAGCTATATATAGTAGATGGTTAAATCTGGTAAAGCTATATTTAGTAGACTGAACCATATATATATCCCGTCGAGTAAAGCTTTGGAAATGTACTTTCTATTCTCTGTACTCTCTCTTGTTGTACATACCTGAAGTCATCAATAAAAAATCCTTTTAGCCAGAGTTCTCCTTGCAATTTTCTCTATCCTTTTCTTTGTGTTCATCTAGATCGAGCGTGTGCATTGTTGTGCGATCCTAACAGAAAATCTGAAAAATGCATTTTCATTGGCTATTATACTCAATCAAAGGCATATAAATTATACAACCCCCTTAGTGAAAAGATTTTGGTTAGAGGGGATAAAATATTTAATGAAAACGTGAGTTGGGATTGGAGTAAAGAACAGAAGCAGCAAAAGATTACAGTTGAAGTTTCTCCAAATGAAGAGACAAGGGTCAACAACTCCAGTGTATCTCCTAGTGCCTCCACTACAACACAAAATTTGTCAAATTCATCATATTCAGCATCACTAAATAACATTCTCTTGAAGAACTTTCGGATGAGACACCTCCAAGGAAATATAAATCTTTAGCTGACATATATGCATCATGTCAATTTGCTCTTACTGTTTCAGACCCTATGAGTTATGAAGAAGCAGAAGAGTGGAAGAAAGCTATGGTAGAAGAGATGCAGTCCATTGAGAAAGTCATAGTAGAAGAGATGCAATCCATTGAGAAAAAATGGAACATGGGATATGGTTGACTTGCCAAACGAAAGCTCTATGGAGATTTACATGGGACATGCAGCCCAATGCAGTGGCCTGTTTATCAGTTTGATGGAGATTTACAAGAAGAGGTCTATGTAACACAACCAGGGGAATTCATAAAGAGCGACAAAGAAACAAAGGTATACAAGCTGAGACAGACATTATACGGGTTAAAGTAGACATAGTTACTAAGGTTTTGTCAAAAGAAAAGTTCTGCTAATTCAGACGATTACTTGACATCTGCAACTTTGAATTAAGGGGGAGCGTTGAGATATGATTCAAAGTAGTTGAGATATGATTCAAAGTATTCAAAACAGATATATGATTTAAAGTAGTTGAGATATGATTCAAAGTATTCAAAGTACCCAGATTTTAGAAGATTGTTAGTAGATTTGAATTTATCTAGGATTTCCATAATTTACTATTTCTTATTAGTGTATAAGCCTATAAATATTGGAATTGTGTAACTCTTTAAGTAATAAAGGAATTGTGTAACTCTTTATTTGATCTATTTTCCTATCTCTTTCAATATCCCTTCCCCAATAGACCGTTCATGTATTGAAATGTCATCTTCATTGCCTCCAGTTAGGCCTTGGCTACTATTGGATCCACATTTCCACCATTGAAACTGGGTGGATCAAACTTTGATAGCATATAACTCGGGTAGGAAAACTTGACAACTAGTCATATCCCCCTGTAGTACATTTTGGAGCATTTTAGCCCTAGTATGTGTTGACATAATTCTCGTGACCGATTATACACCTCCATATTGACACAACAAGTAATAGTAAATGTCTCTCTAACATGAAAGTAGGTAAAAAGGGTTTGGAACGGGCATGCAGCAATCGATAACATGCCCTGAACAAGTATGACCAGGACATCCGACATGCGACCACAGGCAACACGTCTTGGATAAGCATGACTGTGACGACCTCTCCCATTCAATTGGTTGATGTCTCTGCCAACCGACTCTTCACGAACTTAGCGATGTATGGTGAGGCTAACTTCAGGGCTTTTGACCCGCTTCTCGTTGATCTCAACAGTGAAGAGTCTCTTCCAATCTACAAGGAACTATTGCAAACCACTTCTCGGTTCGTTGACTCTTCGCGTCTTCTCTATCGGAGACTCTCCTACTTTATTTGCTGCCCAATTTTTTTTCTTTGCGTGAGGTTGTACCACCTCCTTGTGCTTGGTGTCTTCTTGGTCAGGATAGTAACGTTTCAGGTTACTTACGTGGACAACTGGGCTAGTTTGCATCTATGGGAGCAATTGAATTCTATATGATGTCTTCCCGACTTTGTGGATAACTTTCGGCTGGTCCACAGTATTTTTGCACAAATACTTGGTTCTTGTTGATTTGAAATCGAAGTTGATCTAACCTCAACTTGATCAAAACTCTCTCTCTGTAACACCCCAAAAATGAAGGAAAGCCACCTATGCAAGACCCAAATGATTCAAGGAAGGAAATTATAAGGATTAAGCAAGGAAAGGGGTTTTAGTAAGTCATTTTTATACCATAAGAAGTAATATTAAGGACTCAAGACCTTTGGTGAAGGATTGGGAATGAAAGCGTAAGCGAAAAGGACGAAAATGTCATTTTTCCAATTATCAAGGATCTTTCTAGATTTTTAATTCCTTGTCTAGAAGGAATTTCAAGATGTTCAAGAAGGGAAAAATAACCAACAAGAGATGAATAATTTTTAGGAAAATTATGGACTTTTTGAGAAAATAATAATAAAATATTCAAAAAGTGGCAAATTACCAAAATACCCTTGAAGTTCAGGATAATTACGAATTTGCCATTCTGCTCAAGAATCGGAACCTTCACAGTGCCTTCTGCACAAAATCCTTCGAATCTCGACTCTCAGCCATTGGATCACCTCCAAACTTGGATATATTCTAGAACACCCACGGATCATCACATCCAACAGCTACAATTCAAAATCAAGGTCGGTGAGGCTCTGATCGGAGTAGATATTTTCGACGAATTTTCCAGAAAATCCAACCGACACTTCACGACAATTCTAGAGCTCCCAATGTCGATTTAAGTTTCCTCTATAAATTCTGAAGTTGGGGCAATCGTTTGGAACAAGAATCGAGCAAGGTCGAGCTCCTAGTCGCTGGCAATAAGTGTTTAGATTTTGAGTCTCCTACTCTCGAGTTTCTTCCAAATTCGAGAGCAATTATTCACCATTTCCTTTCAAACTTGTTCCTATAGCTTCTAAACAAGATTACCCACAAGTTCTATGAAGGAATAGAGTCCTGAAAGTGCCTAGAAACCATTCACCCAATCCCATCCGCTTAAAGGAAAACTCAAAATTTCAATCCGAGGATATACAAGTATTCTTCGAGCAAGGACGACCCTAATAGGTTTCTGCACCTCCAAGGAATGTTTCCAAAGAAGACCACGAAGAGAAATAACCTCAGGAACGTTCCCAATTGAAGAAAATCTGTTTCGGGTGGGATGCCCTGCACCATGTTTCCTTTGCAGGATGTCATGCCTCAAGTTTCCCTCACCTAGAAGAGATACCCTGTAGACTTGCAGGATGCCATGTTCAATATGCACCGAGCAAGTGACCTTTATGGTCTATCAAGGGGAGTAGTCTAAGGTCACGGAGGAACAAGAAAAGAGTAAGTTACCTTAGCCACGAATCAAGAACCTCCTAAGACCTCCCACGGCACAACATGCTTGTGACTAAGACTACGCTGCTTGGAACGCATGAAGCCTTGAGCGTAGGTAAGCAGACTGTATTATAGGGCAAGCCCTTGATGTAGTATTAAGACTACATCGCTTGTAACCTAAGAAGCCTTGGATGTAGGTTTTTAGACTATGCCGCTTGGAACGAATGAAGCCTTAGGCATAGGTTAAGCAGACTGTATTATAGGGCAAGCCCTTGATGCAGTATTAAGACTACATCGCTTGGAACGTAAGAAGCCTTGGATGTAGGTTTTAAGACTATGCCACTTGGAACGCATGAAGCCTTGGGCATAGGTTAAGCAGACCGTATTGAAGGGCAAGCCCTAAGATGCGGTAAGACTACGTCGCTTGGAATGCATGAAGCCTTGGACGTAGGTTAAGACTGTGTCGCTTGGAACGCATAAAGCCTTGGACACAGGATTGTCAGGTGCATGTCTAGTGCCGTAAATCCTAGGGGGAGTGTCTTGGAGAACGAACCAAGAACAGAAAAAGAACCTAGAAAGTACCAAGAACAAGAGAAAGATCAAGGACTAGAACATGGATCGAGATCCTAGTTCTAAGGACAAGAACAAAGAATAAAGGATCAAGAACCAAAAACCAAAAACCATAGTACTAAGGCCCTTAAAGGAAAACCAAGGCTTTAGAATTCAAGGACCAAGGTCCTCGAGAAAGATCAAGATAAGAACCCAAGTCAAGAACAATAATTAGAGGGCCTAAGTACTTACAACAAAAACAAGAACAAGAACAAGACAAGAACAAAGAATGTGGTACCCTAACATATCAAGGACACAATTAAGAGCCTACAAGTAGGCTGCTTACTGAGTCTTGTACTCATTCCTTATTCTCCATTTTTTTTCCAGGTGATAAGGAGCTGGTCAAGGTCGAGAGCGGACTCTGGAGAAGGTGCCATAGACTAACCTCACCCATCGTCCTCAACCCTTTTGTTTTAAAATGTTTTGCGTCTGTTCCTTATTCTGTCTTTTAACTATTATGTTGTATTTTAAATTACTAATGTGCGCACACTATTTTGGTATAATGTAAATTATGTTTTAATGATTTTATTTCGCGAAAAAATTACTTGCCTTTTAGAGCCATCGCGTCAGCCTGGTCTTTATACTCTCCGTCTTAAAATTTTTGTGGCCGACGCTTTCGACCGACCCTTCTCTTCATTTGTTTGGATGGTATTTCTGCATGAACATGAGTTGCTTCAGAGGTTCATCTCTATCTCCCTCTTTCAACTAAGGTGTTGGCTGGGTGTCTCTCTCATGCATTTGGGTGATCACTGACAAGAGTTTTTACAGGTTCAATAAACCCAACTATCAACAAATCATTCAATTGTTTGTAAAATTTAGCTAGCTTAGGTTGAGTTGTATGACACACATCTGTGGCAGGTAATCTCGCCCTCGACATAACATTAATCTCGTGATCTATCTGCTCAGGTGGAGATAAATACTTTGTTTGACTTTTAGGTCTTGTGTCGTGGTGTTCCTATAGTGGCCAGGAGGTTTCTGTTGGAGTGAGCTCACTCGAGCTCCCATCTTCAATCATACAATGGTAGCGAGCGTGGGTTCATCATCGGTAAGATACCTTCTCAACTGTAGCGTCGACATCATTTTTAGCCCTTTTCGCGACTGGTGATAGCCTAAATGATTGTCAAGTTGGACCACTTTACTATTAAACATTTCGCTGGGGGCATGAAAATGACTTTGTGGTCAAGTAGGGAAATTCATCCCTAACACAATGTCAAAGTTGTCAATCTTTACAATCACAAAATCATTTTGTTCCATCCAAGCCCTTATCTTTATCGAACTTCTCTTTGCAGCCCCTAAGACAAGTATAACTGCATAATTGACAACTTTCTTTCGTCTTGTATCTCAATACCCTAGTATGTTTAAGCATTTTACTTCGGTCTCTTTCATGAAGTTGTGGGTGGCTCCAGAGTCGACAATAGTGTTCTTGGCCGCTCTGTGAATGACCCAGGCCTCAACATGCATAAAACCATGTTCCATTAGTTGTTCTACCTCACTCACTCTCTTCTGAAGAGTAGATAAATATTTTAGGGCCCTCATGCGGGAGGTTTTCCATGTTTTTGACTAGTAGTGTTTCAACTACCGCTCAAACTCAACTTCTGAATTCATTCCAAATTTTGCTTGGAAGGCATAGTGTGCTGCCTTTTGTGGGCACTCGACGGTGGGCCCCTTGCATATGAAGCAAGACAAGGGGCCTTGACTTTGACTATGACTATTATGGTTGTAAGGTCTCTGCCATGGAGTTCTACCTCGTTGGGGAGACTCACATTCCCCTCCTCCGCCTTCAAGTCTGACACTTACCCCACCTTTGGAGGAGTTTGATCGATAATTTTTATTCTCCCACCACTTGCGAATGTTTGGTTCTGCCTTATCTCTTAAGGTTGATCGATACTAATATCAAACAATCGTTTGGTTGTGGCATAGGTGTGGAAAGGTTTTGAACTCTTTGTTCATAGAGCTTGATATTCGCCCACTGCTTAACCTTGAACAAAACTGAAGATCTAGTCTTTCTCAGACATATCACGAATATCTAACATAAGCCTAGAAAATTTCTTCACATAATCTCAAATATTGTCAATATGCAAACTCTCTTAACTTCCTTCTTGTGATAATCTTAACATTCTCTGGAAAGAACTGAGAGCGAAGTTCTTGTTTTAAGCTCTCCCAAATGTCCACAATACAGCGACCATCTTGAATGTCTATGTACTTCAATTTCCACAACAACTTTGCATTGTCAACTAGATAGATTATTGCCAATGTGACTTTCACTTCTTCTGCCACGATATTTATGGCTCGAAAGTACTATTTGCGGTCAAAGATAAAGTTCTCTAGAGCTTTGACATCTCAAGCCCCACATAAGGCTTGGGCTCTGAGACTTTTATCTTTTTGAATCGGACTACACCCTCATTGGAGTTTGGTTCCCCAACACTCTCATGGTGAGGTTTTATATGGTGCTCACATCCGTCATTTCAGCCTTAACCACTCCAAGGGCTGCTCTCAAATCCTCAAATATTTTTTAGACCATCTGAACGATATCTTGTTGGGCATTGTCTAAGCCCTCTATGCATTCTTCCATTCGTGCAACAGAGCTCATCGAGTTATCCCCACGATCGAAACCACCAGCAATTGTGACCTTGTCTTTTAGGGTCTCGACTGTAACCATTAATTCATAGGCAGACATTGCCTCAATGTGGTCTGAGATCTCATTGATTCTATCGGCTTTAGCAGCAATCTTATTCATGCGAGATTCCAAAAGGCTCATTCCATTAGGAACTTCGCTCAGGTAGAGTAATTGGCCTTCGATCTCTACCAATTGGTCAGCTTGGGACTTGCTAAGTTGTTTTGCAACATACATGTTTGTGTATTAAGATTCAAGAAGCCAACTCGACTCTCATACAACTTGTCACAATCGCACTCTTGTGGCAGCGGGACAGCGATTGTGCGGCACTTGTTCTAACCCAGCGAACAAGTCAATCATGTTAATTCCACACTTCGTAGACAATGTTGGCATATGCTCGAGCCTTGAGTCACGTTTGAAAGAAATATTTTAGAAAACGTGAGCGAAAAAATACGTTAATAATTATTTTAAAGAAAACAATGTCATAAGCTAAAAATGAATAAGCAGCAACAACGATTTTGATAGCATATAACTCGGGTAGGAAAAATTGGCAACTAGTCACATCTCCCATAATTCATTTTTTTAGTATTTTAGCCTTGGCAGGTGTAAACTTAATTTAGGTGATCGGTCATACACTCCCGTATTGACATGACAAAAAATAGTGTAGGTCTATTGATATGAACCAAGATGTCAATCATGCAATATAAATTTCAAAGAAGATGTGAAAAAATGTTGTTCAAATTATCACAAGATGTTGTAATTCATGCCACATTAAAGAAGAATCAAGGTTCATTTATTTTTAGATGGTTACAAATTTTGGTTGGATGATAATTTAGAGTTATGTTGTTTCTTTCATGTATTTTAAAGCTTACTTATATGGTGGTTAATATGATCATAAAATATGAAAGCTACCACTCTCAAAATGTCTCAGAGAAGATTAGTCTCCTGGAAGATTATGGGTTTTAATTTTGAGGCTATACAAATGTATGTTGTAGGGAATTTGAAAATGTAGTAAAAATAGCATTTGTACTTTCCTTTAACCAATGACTACGTTTGTTTGCTATCTATGTAGTTTAAATTGCATGTCTAGAATCATTCAAGCTAGACATTTTGCCTTGAGATATTTAATCATAATTTGGATTTTACTTTCCTTTGGACGGATGATTTTTTTATGGCTGAGTGTCCTTACTTTTCATTTTCATGGCTGAGTGTCCTTACTTTTCATTTAGCTAAGGCTAAGTTTTTAATTTAGGTTGCATGTTTAGAATCATTTGAACTCGATAATCAAGGCTAAGTGTCCTTTCCTTTCTTTTAACTAAAGCTCTTTTTCTTTTTTCTTTTTTTTTTCTTTTTTTTTTTTTTTTTTTTTTTTTTTGCAATTCTATGTAGTTTAGATTACATGTTTAGAATCATTCAAGCTTGACATGATCGATCTTACATGTGGAGTGATTCGAATCTTAAACAAGTGTTTTTGTCTTAAGATATTCGATCAACAAGTTAATCCAAATCTTACTACCCTTGTAATGATTCCTTATCACCTATCTAACATGAAAGCAGTTAAAAGTAGTTTAGAATAGAAATACAGCAATGAACGTCTTGAACAAGCATAATCAAGACATCCGACATATGGCCACATGCAACAAGTCATTGAATCAACAACAAAAGTCATTCTCACTCATAATTAATTAACAAAAAGTCATTCTCACCCATAATTAATTAACAAACCCTCACAAACAAGAGTTTATGATTTATTCCGTTTATGACTTATTCATGATTAACATTAAGTTGCACGTGATTATCATGTGAAATGTCACATGTCATCTAAGTGAAATGTCACATGTCATCTATATGTTATAGACCCTTTATAGACCTGTATGTTATAGACCCTTTATAGACCCTTTAAGCTACTATTGTATGTTATAGACCCTTTATAGACCCTTTAAGCTACTATTTTAACATGATTCTCCCGCATGTCTTTTAATCCTTCATGATTCTCCCGCATGTCTTCGTGTCTTTTAATCCTTCATGATGTTCATGCATGTCAACCATATACTATTCACGAAAATTATAAATAAATAATAAAAATATTAAATGAATTTGAGATGTTATGCATATGCCAATAAGTCCAAATTAGTCTAGAGTTTCATATATATTGACTTCTTGATGTTAAGGTTAAAAAGATTAAAATGAAATAGTTAATATACCAATAGTAATTTTAAAATCCAAATTCAATTCCAAATCATAGACAAAATGGAAATTCAAAAACAAAAAATGGAAATCTTTGAAAAGGATTCGCCATTACCAAAAAGTAGCAGCAAGAAATAAATCATTATAGTAAACATGAAACATTTATTTACAAAGGGCAAATCCAACAATTAACAAAAATGTTGGAACTATATTTCAAGTCTTTATGTTGTAAACTAGGAACCTTAGTTATGAATTACACTATATTTCACCCAATTTCGTGAAAGTGTACGAGAAGGAACAAAGTAAAAACAAATTCAATTTGTAGTAAATCTGATGAAAGAAGTAAATATGAACTTCGCATGCTTTACCAAAAATTTGCATGCCAATAATCAAATTGCATTTCCTTTACACAACTTTCAAGTCTTTGACAACTTCCCCATTGGTCTCTCCCTATCAAACTTCAATGGTAGGTAGTACAAACACTAACAACTTTTTCTGAACTACGTATGAACATTCAACTCTCCAACAAATAACCATTCCTAGGCTTCAAAATAATCACATAATTTAAGAAAGAAAAAAAAAAAAAAAAAAGTGAGGAGATGGAGTCCACATAGCATTTGCATAACCCACCCTTCCACAAAAAATTTACAAGTTAATATACAAAGATTGAGGGCGTGGAATTTTAGTACCTGATTGTTAGCTCCTAGAGACAAAATGTTTGTGGTGTTCTCCAGGATTAAATGGGATTTAAAGCTAACCATTAATCAGGATGGCCACCTTACTGATATCGCGTTCGAGATGTGTACCTTTCTTATTCTTTTATCTTCTTTCCTTTGTCTCAAGTCATTTCTAATGTTGTAATTCAGGGTGCAAGTACCAGCACTTTGATCGTTCCTTGGCTGTTTGCTGTTAAAATTGTGGGGCTATCACTCTTCCAACAAACAGCGCTTATGAAATATGAACTTGCATCTTCATCATTATCTTCTAAATCTGAACTAAATCTATGCCAAGCCATTGGTTTCGATATCGCCTGCAAGTAAATCCCGTTTGAACAACTCCTTGATATCAACTGATTATCACAAGGAAAATCTAGCAGCAAATAAGGTGATTGAAAATAAATGATAACCTTGTGATAAATGAAGACTTCGTTAGTTTCACTGCCGCATGCTATGTATTCACTGTTTACTGTTAGACCCACAAAATTCTTCTCATTTGTGTGTCCTCTATACACACACAGCTGCAATGATAAAGAAACAAAGCAGGATAAAATCAAGAAAAAGAAAAACATGGAGAAAAAAGAGCACAGTTTTCATGAAGATCAACTCCAATTTGTATGTAAATAGACAACATATATCAAGAAGATAAACTCACAGGCATATATTCCTTTACATCCCATAACCGCAGAGTGCTGTCGGTCGAAGCAGATGCGAGTTCATTGTTCGACAAGAATTTCACATAAGAAACTGCTTTCTTATGGCCATTAAAAACATGCAGAGGCTGGCTGATATTTCTCAAGTCGTAGTAGTGAATATTATGATCAGCGGAACCCACCTGAAAATACTCGGTATTAGAGAAAGAAGGATTTGCTTCACTGTGCAAGTAAAAGTTCATCAAGATTGTCAGAAGATCTTTGGTTAGAATGAATATACACACACACATAATTTCAGTCCAGCGTTTATGATATTTGTGTAGATAGAGCAAAATAGACGTACAGCAACGTATAAGCTAGATCCTGGGTTGTACTTAACAGAGCAAACATTTGCTTTCAGGTCAATGTTAAACACACTAGCTTCTTGCCTTGTGCACCAAATTTTGACCTGTTAAAAGAAATAGAAAAATGCACCTGAGAATAGTATCACAGAAAATAAGCAGAAATATAATTTGTTTCAGTAAAGACCACCCAGAACTGACCAAACTATTGACCCTTGGCCTATTTCTATAAATCATGTTTACCAGTAACAGTTTCAGTATGGATCTAAAATTATAACGGTGAATTGACAGAAACAACTCAACAACTCATAACAATTTCCAAGTACAACGGCTCATGAGCCAAATATACTTTGCTCTTCAAGTAATGGAAACGTTGAAAATGATGCATCTGAGAAATCAGGGAATTGCTGGTTGACTCTCACGTATGGCCCATCAATCACAAAGCCAATTTCTAAGATCAATGATTTTCACCAACTCAAACTTAAGTTACCTTACAGTCATCGCTGCCAGATACAAGCATGGTAGGTTCAGAACGTGAAAAATCTACACTCCAAGCTCGTTTTTCATGTTCTTCATACTCCATAACACTCTAAAAGAAAAAGAGCCTGTTAAAAAAGATAAATATGACCAAATAATGGAGATAGTTAACAAGCTAAGAAAACTTTTACTAGATAACGGTCACCACCTGACGAGTATTTACATCCCAGACAGTTACTATTCCCTCGTAATCACTACTAGCAATATGACTTTTTGTGTATTTATTCCAGCTCAAACAGCTAAGTTTTGATCGTGTAGACATCTCAACAACGGGAAAGTGAACATCGGCTGGTTCATTTACTACCTGGAAATAGCAAGTACTATCGATAATTTATCAATCATATTCATATTACAGTTTAGAAAATAAATAAAAACAAATAAGATACAGTTATATCATGTGGCCATAAGCCACAACATAAACATTATTCTGAGTGAGGCACATTCAGTCGGGAGCCCTTTCTCCACATGGATGATCCAAAGCCAGAATAATTTAAACTTAAAGATACAAGTTGCATTTACTGATACTTCTCAGTTATAACACGAAATTTAAATATAATCTTTGATATTTTATATGTTTAGTAACTTACTAATGAATCAACTAAGTTTCAGGATTTATATCAAGAAAATATAAAACAAACACCATCAATTAATACTGTGATTCAATCCACTAACATTAGATTAAATTAAATACGAAGTCCTTTGAAATATTCAAATTAAATTTGAAAACCAACATATCAATATATATTAAAAAGAACTATACATTCTTTCTAATGCAGTGCTTTTTTGTTCCTCGTTTTAAAATTACAAAGTCAATAAATAATTTTCAAAAAGGTTCATATAACTCAATAATCTCGTACAAAATCTCCAATCTTTATTTCTTACGACTTTCATTATCTTATTATTCATAATACTTAGTTTTGCAAATAGAGAAAATTTATCAAAAATTTTCTATTCTTTTCTTGGACTTTGATTTATAGTGCTATTACTTCTTCAGTGAATCTCCAAGAAAAATCTCCACAATGGTGTTATCCCCTTCAGCTTGTTCTTTATGTTTGAAGGCCAATGAAATCAGAATCACCAATTATTTCATTGCCTTTTCTCTCGTCATTGCTAGAATGCCCTAATTTCTCTCACCGTTCTTGGAACTTTGGGGAAGATAACTACTCTGTGGGCTGGTTCTTCCCATCAAAACAAAGTTATTATGGTTTAACGCTTGCAAAGCTATTCTCTTGGATTTTGGGTTGAAAAGAAATCGAAGGGCTTTTTAAGACAAGTCTTTTGGTTGAGTGGATCGATTTGAGCTTATCATGTTTAAGGCTTCCCAGTGGTATTCATTGTCTAATCATTTTTCTGTTTATTCTCACAATGACATTTGTAACAATTGGGGGCCTTCGTAGGAGCTATGATTTTCAGATTTTTTTATCTTTGATTTTATTTCTGTTTTTCTTCTCTTTTTCCTTCCTGAATCTACTCTTCGTAGCCTTTGGTTGGTCATATTCTGTTCCTCTGTCTGCTTATCAATGAATTCTCGTTTCTAGTTCAAAAAATTGCAATGTCTCACCGTAAATTGAAATGAATATTTCATACATGAAATCATAGTATCACCATCTTTTGTATCCAATTGACAGGTTATCTTATGCATGACTTTCTTGCAATTAATATCGTTTAAATTTTCCAATGAACAACCATTAAATGCTTACCGAGCTAAACTCAAAAACCTTGATGCAACGTGAAACACCAGCAGTTGCAAAGAACTCATCATCACGATCAAACTCTATACTGAAACAAGAATGACATGATTATCATTTCCGAATTTTTACTAACTCGAACAAAGCCTAAAGAAAATATTAAAGCACTTATCTCAGTGAAAGACAGATGGTGATAGAAGAAGGTTCAAAGTAACTTATGAAACAAAAATTGAATGACAATAATCTCATTATTTCAGGATCCCTAACATTTAAGTGTTTGCCAATAATGAGTTGTAAGCAAAAGGTTAGAGATTAGCTTAGAGAAAAATTTAACTTCGAATTCAAAACTTATTTTTTAATTGAACAAGATATCAACTACCGCTCAATCAATAATACCTTGATAGATCCAAATTAAAGTGTATGAAGATTAAATCAAGTTCTAGAATGATAAATAAATCCAGTAAAAGAATCTGAATCACTACGGCAGGATCTCCAAAGGAGTTAAATGTCTCAATGTATAATGTGAATGATGATCCCTCACCTGGATACAATATTTGCAGAGTGAAAAAGATCACCATGTCGAAGTTCGGCAATCACTCTCAATCGGCTAATCCATAGGCCATGTGATAAGACAGAAGTAAACAAATAGTCAACACTCGCACAAGAAACCATAGCCAAATAGTTAAAACAAGTAAATTAAAAAATTGTACCTGTATCGCATAAAAGAAGTTAGAACAGACTGAAAATCTTCAAGAGCTGGATTATAACTTTCTCCACTGCTCAACTTTACATCTTTATCCTCTTGCTTAACCAATTGCTTCCTCCAATTTCGTCGTTTTTGCAGATAGTAGTCTTGCAATTCATTAAACTATATGAAAAAGAGGATAGATCCTAAATGTCAATAAGTGAATCAAACAGTTACGTAGGCAGTCCATTTCTTGTTAACAATCCTATTTTTTCTAATTAAAGCTTGGTTGACATAATAGCATTGGGAGATGGACTTAGTCAGCATAGAAAATATACAATTTTCCAAATTTCACCAAAAAGGTATCAATATGGTTTAATAAAAAAATGCAAGGAACAGGAAATAAATTAATGTATAGCTGCCTCAAACTAGATGCCTTAAGAGTTTCAAAAGGATGTCATCAGAACATTATGAAGAATTCTTTCCTTATCTGCTGATCGCACTTTTCTTCTTGTGAAAATAGTTTCCTCATTCATATCCTCTTTGCTCTAGGTGAAAAATTCTTTCCTACTCACTCTCCCTATTTTAAAAAAAAAAAGATTCAAAGTGCTCAATTTTTCTTTTTTCCTAACCAGAAGCTGAAGTAATACACATTTTTATAATTGAAATGAAAACAGAGCACAAATATTATTAATAATAATAATAATAATAATAATAAAATAAAAAAAGCTAAGCCACTAAAAAAGAATCAATCGTACAAAAGAAAACATGGTAAGAAACCGAGTTTTCATTGAGAAACATGAAAGAATAACCAAAGGCTACAAAATAACAAGACGGACAATAATACAAAAGCCCCAAAAGCTACAAAAAGGAGGCAACAAAATAACAAGCCAGACAACAATACAAATGCCCCAAAAGCTACAAAAAGGGGACTCCAATTTAACCTGAGGAAAAGGCAGTGGTTTGGGACAGCAATGGAATTGACAAAACTAGAAAAAAAGAGCAGCAAGAAAAAACCCTTGAAGGATCAGGGGTCCAAACCCTTAAATCCCCCCGAGCACAGGCAGATCAAGAATAATAGAAAGGAGACCCATTACATCAACCATTTATCTATTGGAAAGATGGCGACTGAAACACAACAATAAAGAGAAGAGGGGTTAGAAGATGGTAAAATAGATGGCGCAGAATGAAACTTCTTGCTCGAAAAATGATATAAACAAGGGTACAACTCACGAAGAGACTTCTCACCCGCCCACAAGTCTACCCAAAAAGAAAATCTCATACCCACCCCAACAAAACATTTAACATTAAAAAAAAAAAAAAAAAAAACAGACGGAAACCAAAGGAAATTGCTTTCTAGAGATTTTTAGGTCGACGAGTGCCACCAACCTCAATCCAATCGAAAGGGTATAGGTCGTACTGACTCACACTAACCTTGTGCCACAAAGTGTTGGGCTCCATGAAAAATCACCACAACTATTTGGCCAACAGAGATTTGTTACGTAGACTCAAGCTACCAGTCCCTAATCCTCCACTCCACCAGCTGACCTCCACCTCCCATTTAACCAAATGGGAGCCTCCCTCATTATCCACCCCTTCCCACAAGAAATTTCTTCTCTCTCTTTTAGTGCTATCCTTAACTGAAACCAGAATTCGGAGGAGAGATCAAAAATAATTGGGAAATATGAAACTCTTGGGATTTGATCTAACAAGCTTGTTGAAGAACAAGACCTTTAGATCTAAATTATCCAAGAACCTCAAAAACGATAAAGAATCAATCCAAGGGTATATTTTTGAATGGATTAGCTTGATGATCAAGAGATCAAGAGTAAGAAAACTCATTTCTAAACTCGTGATTCGAATCACTCCACAAGATAGTTTGATCAAGACTACTTGAATGACTCTTGCATGCAAATCTGAACACAAGAAATGCAAAGGAACAAGTTCATGGTTTATGAAGCATAATATGCAACTTTTATTTTAATATCCAAAATCTTCGTGCTAGAGCAACAACATGAATGGCTATTTATAGTCCTGAAAATAAATTTTAAAGTATCCTATAGTCAATTGAAAGGTTGTAACTCTAACTAATTGTAACTTAAAACCTTAAAAATAATACTCCAAAAAATTGAAAAATACAATGAAACATCCCTAAATCCAAGCATGTATGTCATCCACCATGAATACTTTGTGGCATGATTAAGACACCTTATTTCATATCACTACCTTCCTTAGAGAAGAAGGCCTTCCTCCAAAAAGATAACTGCTTCTGAACCTAATACACAATCGGGTTCCAGAATATAACACTCCTATGGTTACCTCCCAGAGGCAGCCCAAGAAAAGATGGAAGCCAACCCAACTCACACCCCACCAAAGAGGCCCAAGAGCTCAGCTTAAAGGGGCAACAATTAAAGCCAATAGAACTATTACCTCTGTTAATATTAAACCCAGGCATCACCTCAAAGAAGGATAAAAAGTATTAAGGTTCGTAAAGGACACTTGCCCCAAGCATAGGAATAGGGTATCATCAGCAAACTAAAGATGAGAATGGTGGACTAACTCCTTACCCACTTTGAACCCTCAGCCACTCTTTTCTTCATCACTACAAGTGATACAAGTCTACTCAAGACATCCACCACCATGATAAACAGAAAGAGCGATAGGTCCCCTTGCCTTAGCCCTCTAGAAGTAGAGATCTTACGTCTAGGCCCCACACTCATAAAGATGGAGAAATTAGTAGACCTAATGCAATTTAAATCTAATATCTCCTTTTAAGTCCCAAACCCCTTCTTACCAAGGACCTTGTCAAGAATCAACTGTACAAGAAATGATTGATGCCTTGGTTCATAAGGATTCATCCTCAAATCTATTTGTGAAATTTTGTTGCAAAAATAAGCTATGAAAATGCTTTGCACTCATGTACACAAATGAAGCTTTCATTCACACCTCTCAAACTTTCAATAGAACCAATATTGGTTTTTAAACTTTGAATCAATTATAAGCTAAAAAAAATATAAATAAATAAATAAAAACCAAATTGAAAAGAAACGCAAATGAAACATATATCTGATCTTGAGCCTAAAACTCTAATACCAAATGATATGGAATCACCCCAAGGGAGAAGAAAATTTGGATTACCTTTTTTATCAAATATCTCAAGGCAAGAATACTTAAGAGATTCGAATCACTCCACAAGCAAGATTGATCATGTCAAGCTTGAATGACTCTAAACATGCCATCTAAACTACATAGAATTGCAAAGAAACTTAATCATTGGCTAAAGGAAAGCACAAATACTCCTTTTAATACATTTTTCAAGTCTCCTTTACAAAGACGACATACGTGGCTTTATGTAGCCTCAAAAATGAAACCATTGACCTTCCATGAGGCATCTCAAGAGTTGTAACTTTTATGCTTTTAACTTTTATGCTTTATAACCATACTTAGCCACTATGTAGATGTAACCTTAAAGTAATTAAAAGCTTTAAAATAAAGAAACACCATAACTCTAGATTATCATCCACTCAAAATTTGAATTGCAACATCTTGTGATAATTTGAACAACATTTTTTTCACAACTACCTAGAAGTTTATCTTACATTATTGATGTCTTGGTTCATATCAGACTCCCCCTGTGGATTGTCATTTTCAAGCTCCCAAGTGTTAAAATGGGGAAGAATGATTAAGTTTTGATTTGTTTTGGTTATTAGTTTTCTCTAGAAGAAATGAAGTAGCCATCGGTTATCAATATTTGGTTGAGGCCTTATTCGTAGTTTCATCATTCATTTGCAAGCTCTCTAAATCTACCGTCAAAGTTTTTGGAAAAGTTCTTGGTTCTTTAAATGTTTGTTTATTTTATGGTTAATCCCTATTTGATTGTATTTTCTGTTTTTATTTTTATTTTTATTGTTATTTTTATTTTCACTCCCTTTGGAAGTTTGTATCCCTTGAACATTTAGTTTTTTCATTATAACAAAAAGTTGTTTCTTGTTTAAGAAACATAACTTTTGAGAGGGTTCCATTGAATAATAGAGTATCAGTGTATTCAATGATCAGAATAAAAAGAGAATTAGTTAAGAACTCAAGGGTCGAGATGATATTTCCAAAAGTATGCACTACTAGAACTGAGAAGCTAATATTTACAGTCTTTAAAACAACCAACAAGATTAGTATTACAGAGAATACACATTAGGAAGGTCAAAAAAAATCTATCTCCAAATCACTGCAATTTCATTTACAGAAAGATTTGAGTACCTAAGAAGGCAGACTGGAATAGACCACTGAGATAGCTTTTCTTTAGAACTGGAGTTTAAATTAAAAAAATAAAAAATAAAATTACCTGTGTATGGACCCGCCTTTTATTTGCTACGCCTAGTCCGGATTGAGCAACAGAATGCAAATCTGAACTGCAGTGAGCATCTTTTCTAAGTGGTCCCTGAGAACCTATATGAGTCTTCGCATCTGCTCTAGCATTGGGTGAATTCCCAGAACTCATCCAGCCTTGTGACCGTTGGGGGCCACAATTAGCTCCATTTCCATTCTTGTCAATTAATGAAGACCGTGATTTTGTTGATACAGTGTCATCAACCAGCATTTTCATTTTCCCTGAATACCTTTCTTTGGACCTATATAGTTCCAATCTCTGTTTCTCCACAGAACTAATATCTTCCTTAATGTAGTGAAGATCAGCTTGTATCTATAATGGGAAAATAAATAAAAAATGAAGAAATTTAACAAAAGTTATTCTTGATCAATAAGAGATTCTCTGTATCTATAATGGGAAAATACTTTATGCATGCACTAACACTCAACCGGAACTTCTACCATTCAAGTTACACATTCATAATGCCCTTTACATGCACGTAAACTAAACTTTTCCAGATCCCATCCATATTGTATTAAAAAACACATGGTGATTTCTCTGAAGACATGTAGCTATATTGTGGGTGTATTTGTTTACAAATGAGCAAAAGTATTGAAATAAAACCAACTCATTAAACCAGTTCAACATTGTCCGAAACAAAGGAAAATATAAACTCAAGAACGTGTCAAAGTGCATCAATAAAAATGTTCCGAGAGTTAGATTGAAATTCAGAGTTCCATAAATTGAAATTTAGATGCCCCCGACAAATTTAACTATGTCAAGACTACATATTTAATCTCTGGCATTAAATCAAAGTAGTTTGTACTTCTTCAATAAAACTGTTTCATCTCCAACTTGATAAAGTTAAACTTACTCAAATTCTAAACATGACATTACTCAGACCTCTTTATTAGATCTGTCAGTATCATCTTTAACACACAGAAAGGCAGCCCATCAAATTACAGATAGGATAACCAATCAAGTCTCAGAAAATACTTCTTTTATTTTTTTTAATAAGAGCACATAAAGTTGTTCATGTACACGATTTCTAATAAGCAAGGAACAAAAAAAAATGACAATTGAAGTAAAAGAGACCTCATTAAGCTCCTCAAGCTTTTGCTTTCTCAAGTAATACAAGAAGCCAAGTAAAATTTGCATATTTGTCTCCGCTTCTTCTTGCTCCATTTTTCTTTTCTTCTCTGCAAGGAGGGTTAAAAGTTCATCTAGATCCTTTATTGACATGTCACAGCCCTGATAAAGTAAACAAGGAAAATTAAGCTTGTGAATGAGGTCAATGAAAACATTGTAAGCGGATTAATAATAGGAGGTTTGTACTAAAATAAGCACATTAAATAGCAACGGTAGATTACTAGCATGGAAGTCAACCAAGAAAATTATATTATCCTAGAATGCCAATGTCAAAGGTAATAATGCACACCTTTACAGTTCATCAGTGGAGTGACGGTGAGTAGTAAATTCAGGGGGGGGGGGGGGGGGGGGGGGAAATGTAACAGAAATTTTGCTGACCTTTTGTAATGCATGATGAAGATATTCAAATGGGGATGTAGTCTTTTTTATCTGACGAGCAGCAGTTTTCTTTAAGAACTGCAAAAATTGGTACACAAGTAACTACGTATATGCATTGCAATGTCATAATTAAAGAATGAAATTTAAAATTCCAAAAATATAGTGACAGTCGCTTGACATAAAGTTAGAGACAAGGGCATAAAAAAAATTGATTTAACGTAACATGAAGAAGATCGCTTGTCAAGTAATTTCCTTTAATACATGCTGACTGTCGATACGGACTTTAAAAAGTTCAATTTATTAGAAAACCTACCTTCTAGATTGCATATTTGGATCCCTACTCCTTGTTTGAATTGTAATAATCTAATAAAAGAATGTTGATTTATATAATAGCATAACCATTCAGGAGAAATGTTTAAATGATCAAGGTATCGTCAGCATATTTGGATAATTTAATATTGCATGAGACACTAGATATAATAGAAGTTTACAATATTTAAGCATTAAGTAGAACTACTGCATACTGAAGATTTAGGAACTTCTACCAAGTTAGATCAAGGTACAAAAAGTGAAGGTGCAGCAAGAGCTTAGCTGCTAGTAAACTATGAAAATATTCATTTTCTACCCTCTTTTTTCTTTGATATGTAACAGACATTTTGTTGGGAATGCAAAGAAACTTACAAGTCTAAGGGAAGACCCAGCAACAACCTTAGAAATTAAAGAGATTACTACACCCAGAATGGAATGACTTCCAGTACAACAACAGTCTAACCGAGACCAATAGTTAAACCCTCCAGCGTGAAATCTTAGGTACTTAGTCGCCAACATATACTTGGAAAAAATATGAAGTTACATGTGATATCAACTGATATTCGTATAAGCAAGCTTGGGGTTCGAATAAAACTGAAAAGTTTAAGAAACTTCTGTTTCGGTGATAGGAATTAGAACCAATTGAGTTGATTGTCACTAACCAAGCCAAGCTAAATATCTAGAACTATGCCCTCCTTAAATAGTAAAATCAATATTTATCCTAACAGAGAAGCATCTAAGCTCGATCACGAGAAATGAACGGCAAACCTTATCAAGCAAAATATTGGGGAAAATACTGTTGCTTCTGATGAAATTACTGCAACAAGGACAATCACTCTTATTCCGAAGGTGAGTAACAATGCACATATAGCAAAAGCTATGTCCACAGGTAGTGAGAAACGCATCCTTAATGATCTGCATGCAAATAGGGCAAAGCATATCCTTATCCAAATCCTCGGCGTTGACATCAGACGCAGAGGCCTTCGCCTCTCCGGCATCGAATTGAGCAGCCATCACGAGCGGCAGCGGCGGCGGAGGAGGAGAAGAAGGAGGAGGAGGAGAAGGAGGAGGAGGAGGAGGAGGCAGCGGCTGCGGGGCAGGGGAAGCAGTGGAGTCGAGAGCAGAGGGATCAGGCTTGCCAGTAGGAACCAATGCGCCGATAGAACCCCCACCCATAACTGAATCCTGGTGTGCCAGAGTAGTAGCTGAAGCAATGGAGATATTTTGGGAGACGGGGAGTGGAGAGCCTGAGAAAATTATGTGGCTGCCATTGAAGGATGGAGAGAGGTTTAAAGAAGGAAAGAAGAAAGAGAGGAATCAAATCAAAAGCTTTGAAATGGAAATCAATGGTGGGTTCGTTTTGGTTTTGGTTTTGAATAGAGTGGAAAATATTGGAGTCGTTGCCTTTCTGGACACATATTTTTGTGAGGGCCAAAACTGCCCACGTTAGGCGGGCGATTTCTTTTTCTTTTTTTATTTAATATTTTATGTTTTTTCAAAATTAAGGTTTCTGGTTAATCTAATTCTTATAGACCAATTTCCAACGGCACTTTTTCGGTTCTGTAGTAGTCTTTGTGAAACTAACTTATTTTTGTTTGCCTACAACGGAGCTCTCATAGGAACTCATATCAACAATAGACCTTCTAAAACTCGTTTTGCAGCCAGTATCTTCATTCTCTTGACGTTCATATGTCCCTTAAACTTGAAGCACTCTCAGCCACAACAGTCATATTTACACACCGTGTAGTGGTGTATAAGGTTCTAGATTTTGTGCCACGTTCTACACCATAGCACCCTTCACAATCTTTCACGAACTCGTCCCAAACTTTGGTGCATAACCAGTGTTATCCAACTGACTAATAAAGATCAGATTCTTCTTGAGAATAGGAATGTATCTAACATCCTTTAATGTCCATGATTTCCTGTCAAAATTTTTATGTAGGCATCCTCATTCCCTTCAATCTCTAAGGTTTTGTTGTTAGCAAGATACTCCTCGAAATTTCCAGACTTAAAATTTCGAAACAGTTTCTTATTTGGAGACGAATGAAAAGATGCACCTGAATCCAAAATCTAGGATTCAATCGGATTGTCCACACTGTGGATTAGAACATACCCAATGTCTTCTGCTGAATTTATAGAATCATGGTCTTTGATCTTGTACAATCTACTCGAAAGTGACCATCTTCTCCACAACTCCAACACATTACGTTTGGTCTGTTTGAAAATTTTTTACGGTTCTTTGATTTTGATCGACCTTTATTTGAGACCTTCGATTTACTTCCCCTTTGATCAACACTAAGGACACTACCAGATGACTCCCCAATTTCTCGTTTGGGAATACTTTCACTGAGAACTACATCTTGGATTTCATCGAACTTTAGTTTCTCAGATCGTTAGGAACTGCTGATCACGACAACAACAATATCCCACAACTCGTGGAAAGAAGACATCAAAATCAATGCTTTAATTTCATCTTCAAAATTAATTTCCACCGAAATCATTGACTTACAATCATATTGAATTCATTTATATGATTAGTAACATATCCACCTTCAAACATTTGTATATTGAACAATCTCAGCATCAAATACACCTTGTTTATAGCCGACAGTTTTTTTGTACATATTCAACATCACCTTCAACAGACCTAACGTTGTCTTCTCTTTGATGATGTTGAGCACCATGTTTCTGAATAGCGTCAACCGGAGTTTCTACTGCTCTGTGGACATGGTATTCGACTTCACCCCCAACAGGGGTCCGTGAAATTTTTTTCTAATACAGATAATTTTCAATCTGCATTTTTTAGAAATCGAAATCGAATCGATCAAACTTCTTAATTTCAAACTTTGAACTTTCCTTCTTCACAGATCGTGGTGAATCTCGCCTAACTCTGATACTAGTTGTTAGGATCACACAATAATGCACACACTCGATCTAGATGATACAAAAAAGAAGAAAGAAAAAATATAATGAGGAATATTGGGTAAAGATTTATATAGATCAATAAGTATAAGTATGTATAATTCTCAAAGCACTAATAATAATATATATATATATATATATTTATTTATTTATTTATTTCATTCGGTTAATATATATATCTTTAACCTAAGTATCTATTATATATATATATATACCATATTTACCACATATAATTATCCATATATATAGTATATACCATAAATAGCTCTACCAACAAACCAAAAAAAAAAAAAAAAAAAACAATATAGTTCTACCAGCTTTTTTATAGGTAACAAACAAACATCAATTTTTTTTTTAAATTGGCTGTTTGAAGTATCATTTACTAAAAAAGATAAATTTGATCCTACATAAATTTTACATAGGATCAAAACATAACAAAGTAAGTATATATGCATAAATAAAGAGTAAGAATTATGATGCGACCAATACTTAAGTGAACCCAAAGAGTACAATATATTTTATAATATTGATCTTCGATTTGAATTTGATTTCTAAATATTCTCTAATTGACTTTGATGATAAATATATTTGAAATGAGTTGACCATTTATATTTACATTTTATTTTTATATTAAGGGACCTAGTAGAAAAAAGATTTCAAATTAAAAAAAAAAAAAACTTTAGGAATTAATTAGAAACTAAATTCAAACCTCGAAACCACCCATCATTTTGAAATCTAAAAACTATATTCAAATCTCAAGAACTAAAAGTGTTTAATTGACAAGACAATTTAAAAAAATGCATATCGTAAACACCGTTCATTTTTGTCACGGGCAACAATGCATCTAATCGATAAATGACATTCAAAATTTGAAACTCTATATAATTGGTATAACAAAGTTAGGCTCAATGTCACCTATTACAAAACCATCAAATAATCTATAATCTATATATGAACCTTAGATTCTTTCTCGTGTGAGCGTGTGAGATATTTGCTATGTGAGAATCTGGTGAAGTTACATTTTCTTTCTATGTACATGCATATAATACTCATCATAATTTTTGCTTTACCGGAGGGGAAGAAGTGACGGCTTTCTTTAGACAGTCTACAATGCCTTCACAATCTGCTGCTTCAGGGAGGTTGCACAGTGGCTCATCATCATCTTCAGGACGGCTCTCTGAATAAGAATGCGGGGACCGGAGATTACCGTGTGATTGACACGCTCTCATGGTCTTGCAGTGCTCGGCTTCGTCGTCTCTGATGTTCACGAACACATCGTACAAGTTCTCTACATAACAAAGGGGTAAACAAATTTCACAGGATTATCTTCTAAATAATTAAGAGTTGTAGAACTTTAGATGTTTCACAAGCAGTTATAATTTAAGGTAAATTCTGGAAATGAAGCTACGAAGGTACCAAACTTTTAATACTCCTACTTTTCAAGCTGCCCTCATTAATCAATTTCTTGGGTGCATTTAAATTAGTCTTGGACTTTCGAATAAGGACTTCTTTGTCAACTACCGGTGGTACGGATTGGATTCACCAGATGCTCAGATTGTCTCGGTCTTCAATTAGCTACCATTAAAGCCTCCTTAGCTTTTGCAGTCATATTGAAATATAGGCTTTTGAGATCTCCCACACCGACTCTTGCTCTAACACTATAACTAGCACGCTGACTCGAGCTTATTAATTCTGACCCTTTATTTAGATTCTTTTGAGAGATTTAAAGAAAAGAACTCGGCTTACTCTATTACCTTACTTATGACTATCCCATTGGCTGATACTGGCTTAGAGGTTAGAACGTTAGAATATTCAGTCTAAGTGAACTTTCTAACATAAACAACAAGGACCATCTACCACCTTACATGAACTATTACGTATTATACTATCAGCCAGCAATTTATCGGCTCATTTAGTAAACTGAGGGAGCTTAAAAAAATAGGGTTGGCCTAAACCCTATTTTTGCCAACCTTTTTTGGAAAAGGAACCTTTTCTTGTTTAAGACATGCCTTCATGGCTGCTTATATCATGATATATTAGACTATGAACTACAGTAACTAATTCTGATTTCAAAATTTACCTATTTTTGGTCTTCGTGAATTGGGAGCTCTCGAAGTTTGAAATTCATCTGGATGAAATCAATTTCTTAGTGTCAATTTGAAGTGAACAAAAAGAACTGTGCATGTGTTAAGGTAAGAAAGCTAGAAATTACCAAATAAGTATAAGTCTCCTTCAGTGTAATATTTCACAGCAACCTCGGGAGCAGGCAATTTTTTCAACTCCTCTGTAGATAAACACAGGGAAGAATACATCAGAACGGTATTCTTTTTTGAGATATAATGTTAACTAGAAGAAAATCAAGATCATGAACATCTAGTGCAACCAACATACCTCCTTGGGCCTTTAAAAATTTATCATAAGTTGAAAATGCATGGCTTTCAACACATTCAGACAAGTGATCTGCACTAATCAAATATCAGTAGTGAAAAATGTCATTGAAAGTTGAATGCAAAAAACTTGAAGATGTTACAAGTGTAGCAAAGTAGAAAGTGTCCCAAAGTATCTAGTCTCTTCTTGTTGTTTTACATCAAAACTGGTGCCAAACTGCAATTTATATTTTAGTTTCATCGTAGGTTTCACTAAGGAGGAAAGCTGTGAGATCCCACATCGATAGGGGAATGAGTGTCAGCGAGGATGCTGGGGCCCAAAGGGAGTGGATTGTGTTTGGGCGTGAATTGTAAGATCTCACATCAATTGGAGAGGGGAACAAGTATCAGCGAGGACGTTGGGCTCCGACGGGGGTGGATTGTGAGATCTCACATTAATTGGAGAGGGGAACAAGTCCCAGCAAAGACGTTGGGCCCTCGAAGGAGGGGTGGATTGTGAGATCCCACATTGGAGAGGGGGTGGAAACCTCTCCCTAACAGACGCGTTTTAAAAACCTTGAGGGGAAGCCCGAAAGGGAAAGTTCAAGGAGGACAATATCTAATAGCGGTTGGTTTGAGCCGTTACAAAAGCCTAAAGCCATGCCAATTTTCTGTTTTCTAGGTAATTTGTTACGATTACAAAAGCAAAATGAACAAGCCCATAAATGGATGCAAGAAAGAGAGTATAATCAGCTGTTAATTTATCTACTCCAACAATACTTACAGGCCATTCTCGGGCTAATCATATACATAACAACTGTCATAAAATAGTAAGCAACAGCGATATGTTGAGCAAGAAAGCGATCAAACCACCAATCATTACCCCCCAATTCCTGCACTCAAGTCAGAAAAGGAGTAAATTTATTCAGTAATTCAATGTCTAGATGAGTGCATATACTCAACCAGTTCACAGAGATGATGAAAAGGAAAATCTTGTAGCAAATAGTCAATTTAAGGAAAAGGATACTATGCCCTTTAAAAGAAGCCCAAGATAATAAGTACCTCCATGATCAGCAAATGATGCATCTCATTCCAGCTCTCAGCAAAGTGAACTTTCAGATAATCAGCTCTTCTCCACCAGCCAAAACTTTCATACATATGCAGAACTGACAGAAACGCTGCAATTTAAAAGGGACAAATTAGGAACAGTTACAAAATATATGTTAATGTTCTCATCCTCAAACAACATCCACAGGAGCTGCACAATCTGGCTCCAAAATGAAATTAGTTTCACAATGATTCGTTTAAACGAAACACCTATCTGCATCTTTGTTAGAGAACTCAATTTCTTGTGAATGAAAATGTTCTTCATTAGGTGTCATAAAGTTGTTTCAATAGCCTACTCTAAGATCCCACATCGGTTGGGGAGGAGAACGAAACGCCCTTTATAAGAGTGTGAAAACCTCTCCCTAGTAGACGCGTTTTAAAAACCTTGAGGGAAAGCCCAAAAGGAAAAGCCCAAAACAGACAATATCTACTAGCAGGGGCTTTGGCTGTTGCAAATGGTATCAGAGTCAGACACCAAGCGATGTGCCAGCGAGGAGGCTGAGCCCCAAAGGGGGGTGGACACGAGGCGGTGTGCTAGCAAGGACGTTGGGCCCTGAAGAAGGGTGGATTGTGAGATCCCACATTAGATGGGGAGGAGAACGAAACACCCTTTATAAGAGTATAGAAACCTCTCCCTAGCAAACGCGTTTTAAAAACCTTGAGGGGAAGCTCAAAAGAGAAAGTCCAAAGAGGACAATATCTGCTAGCGGTGGGCTTGGGCTGTTACACCTATCATAGTGCATTTAGATATGACTTCGCCGGCAATGAGAATAAAAGTCCACCCATGTTAAGATTATTCAGATTAGCTCTGTCTCTAGGCATAAAAAAGAAGATCATAACAACGTGCTAGGCATGGAGTAAAATAAAGCCCAAGGCATCTTAGAAACTCACCAAAGTAAGGAACCCTTGCGATAGTTTCCAAGACAAAGAACCTTGGATAGTGTCTGTCGTGGTAAAAAGCGTCAAGAATTCTTATAACTGAATCCTGAAAAGATTAGTAAAAGTTAAGCCATGATTTAACATATCAGAACATGAGGAGAAATTTTTCAGAGGTGATCATTTTTCTTGGACAAATTTTACCGTGAGAAGAACATTAACAGATTGTTCAAGCTTAATGATCCATTTATCCAAGCCATTGGAGGATGAATTTTCTGCTCCTCCCTCACTGCCACCTTCCCCTTTCTCGACAGGAGAAGCCTTGGGAGGAAATGACTCCTCAATAACCACTTCTTCCTCATCTTCCTTCAGAACAGTTGCCAGCACTCGACACGACTTTCTACATCACCAATCACAAATGATAACAAAGAAATCGATAAAAAAAAAAAAAAAAAAAAAAAAAAAAAAAAAAAAAAAAAAAAATCCAAAGAAAGAAAATGAAGTTGCGCTAAGAAATCTCAAAAGCCTAATAAGAAACCAGTCCTAGAACATTTCTCCGTTCACTCAGACATTTATACAAACACTAGATATGCAAATCCATAACCGTCTGAGATCCATTGATCCCGCTGTTCAAGAACTATGTACAGGAACTCTTACCTGGAAACTAAAGGACGTGAAGAAAAGGAACGGCGAGAGAAGGCAGTGCCGATTCTGAAGGAATCTATGTTGATGGTGTTGTATGGTTTCAATTGGACGGAGGAGGTTCCAAAAAGTGCCGAAGACGAAGAACACCAAGCAATCGACATGGTTTCGGAGCGAGGGAGAGAATCGAGAAGCCGAGGTTGGAATGGTGGAAGGGAATCTGTGGAAGTATGGGGAACGGCAGAAGAAGCCAATCGGCAGCTACCACTTTCCCCAGGCCATTTTCCTTCTTTGCCAATATCAATCAAGTTTTGTATTTTGTTTTCTTCGTCGTCATTTTTCTTTTCCAATTTTTTCCTTTTTTTTTTTTTTATTCCCTTAAAAGTTTATCTCTTAAATCTCATTTTCAGATAAGTTTCTACTATGTTCTCAACTTTTAAATTTTTTATTTTAATTTTTCAAATTTAAAATTGTTGAGAAAAAAAAAAATGATGGTTTAAAATTAATGTAAAATTGATTACTAAAAATTAGAAACTAATAAATTTGCACGATGTAATATGATAGTAAAGATTTCTTTTGACTTAAAAGGTCAATGATTACAATAATCATAATATTTCGAAGTGGGTGAAGTACAAGTCACCATTAGTTCGAGGGGTCAGAAAATTTCCGTTTAAATGGAGAATGAGAAAAAGAGTGTAGAAAGATTGATATGAACCACGACCAAGAAATTTCCATACCTCAAGGTCTAATTACAAGGACGAGAGTCAAGAAGCTACAACAAACCTTGTACATAAGCTACAACAAACCTTGTACACTTATATTCAAACTATGGTGAGCTCATCAAAGGAAATTCTAGAAGACGTTGGAGACCTCCATTATATGTTGTGCGAGCTTTAAGAAAGAGATGCATTAAATGCATTTTAAGTTGCATTTAATGAACTCAACTAAAATTTATGAAACTAGTCTAAGGATGAGCACATTTTATTATGTGCACTATTTAATTATAATTTAAATATTTGTTTGTTTTTAATATAGAAGTTAGTTATATTGTAACATACTTAGGTTACCCTATTCTACCATTAACTAGCCATTATGGATATTTCTCATTTACTAGCAAATTTAATTTGCAAAGTTATGTGTGATATAGGTTAAGGTTGTAAAAGTTATGTCTCCTCTTCTTTGATTACAAACATCACATTTTTGAATTAAAAAAGAATAGAATTTCTATTTTTTGTTAGGTTTGTTGAGAGGTAAGATCTTCTTTGCAAATTCTTGTATTTAGAACTTGCATATTAGAGTCATTCAAGTGGTAGTGATAAAACCTCTTGTGGATAGAAACGAGTTTTCTTTACTCTTGATCTTAATCATCAATGTAATCCGTTTCATACTTTTCCTTGGGTTATTCCATATTAAAGATTTTTCTTTGTTAGCTAAATGGAGCTGGAGATGATATTATATTTTTTAGACTTCGAATCTCGACCGTGACTAAAAAGACAAAAGAGAAACTCAATAGAAATAAAGGGTAAAATAAAATTTTGATAAAATTTAAATCAACCTAAAGACAGCAAACAAAACCAACATTAAATACAAAATAGAATCGAATTAGAGGATGATGTTGTTCAACTTTATTACAAAAACGGAAAAGGGTTCACGATACAATTTCAAAATGAAATAGAAAAGAGTCAAATATAATAAATGGATTGACGCTCTGAAACGACCCCTTGTGACCGTGCAGCTCTCGAACGCTCCTCCACTTCGATCGGTAGCATGTGAACACCTGGAAAACAAAAAAAAGGAAAGGGGTGAGCATATAAACATAAGGTAAGAAACCTACTTGTAGGCTCTAATTGTATTTATGATCTAACAGGTGACCACGAGCTTTACTTTAGGCTCTAGGTGTATTGCTCTTGTTGTGCATAGACTTGGGTAGCTAGCTTAGCCTACACAATGGTAATCGATATCCGGTATCTGGTGTCGAAGCTCTACCTCAACAAACACTCTCTAACAGGTAGGGGACACCATGGTGAGTGTTAGTTTGTTCGTCATCCATGAGAGGTAGCTAGCAAACCCATCCCACAAGTCATGTAGTCGCCCAAGGTCAGGGCGTTAACCCTTGAACGTGTTAACTCCACTAATTACTCGCACGATCAACATCCTCCCACATGATGGAACCACTGCATAGGGTAATCCAACCAAATTCTTTCTCAAGTCACGCATCTCTAATCGGCCTCACACCTAGCTCAATAGTACCAAACCGTCCTTTTTAGTTTCATTAGAGACCGTTACTTTCCTGATTTTTATCTCTATTTCCTCTCCATTTTTTTTACTGGTTGTTACCGACGTTCTCCATCCCCAATCCACGCCATAGACATCTCTAATTAACATCTTAATATTTTAAATAGTTAAAATCAAATTATAAACGATTTCATATATGACGTTCAGAAGCACCAGTGGTCTAGTGGTAGAATAGTACCCTGCTACGGTACAGACCCGGGTTCGATTCCCGGCTGGTGCATAGTATGCTGGGATTCGGGTAGATATTATCTCCCAGATCATTTTTAAATGATATGTTAATTGCAGCGTCGCATGGTTTTATTTTTTTATATCTTTTTGTTTGTTTTGTCTAAAAATGTTTTGGCATAATAGAGAACAAAAGCACCAGTGGTCTAGTGGTAGAATAGTACCCTGCCACGGTACAGACCCGGGTTCGATTCCCGGCTGGTGCATAAATTGTTTTGCGATGAAAAACTAAGCGCTCAATGAGATCCGTCGATCTCATCCGTCAGATCCTTATACGATATAATCGTAGCGGAGCATGACTTTTTTTTTTTTTTTTTTTTTTTTTTTTTTTTTTTTCATTGCCAATTAACTTGGGAAAAGTAGAATGAAAATACATAAATAATAGATAAGTTATAATTATAGGATTTTTTTTTATCTCCATATTTTGCACAATTAATTGAGTTAAATGAAAGAAATTGAGTTATTATTTTTCTTACTTTTATAATTATAATTATTTTTATTTATTCTCCAACAACGTTTAAAACTTACTATCTTCGTATGTTTTACAAATAGGTTAAGGCTTATTGGCCACTTCTAGCTACCATTAACAAGTTTGTGCCGTTCGTAAAAAACAATAATAGTTAAACAAACAAAACGGTCCATCAAAAGAAGATATAAAAATTTCTAATAGATTAATTAAATTAAATCTCGGGCTAATATAGATGTAGCCACAAGTAAAGACGTCTCCTCATTTAATTTTCTAAATTTCGTGCGACTTGAAATTATGCAATGTCATGAATGAAAATCGAAATCCAAATAAGTAGAAATACATCATAGGTATTGTTCTAGTTATTTAGATATGAGAAACCAAAAGAAAATAATGACAACCCGAAAGAAAAGAATAGAAAATTGACACGGACGACTCGGGTCGACAACCCCTTTATGACGGTTTAGCTCTCGAGAGGAATATTTAAAAGTAATAAGCCAATAGAAAATATAGGAATTGATAAATTTAATAAAGATAAATTTGTAGAAGGAAAGAAATTCAATCCTTTATTATATTATATGAAAGAAGGACTATATTTATAACAGTACCATGGTTAAAGATAAAAATAAAATCCAAACATAGAATATCACGCCAAAATAAATAATCTGGCGTAAATTCATATCTATCTCGATATCAGCCAATTGCTCTTTAGTATGATAATGTTGTAACATCACAGTTCCATACGATCATCAATGTGTTTGCTTCAACCATGTAAAAGAGTATTAGTGCTAAACAAATAGGAACCAAGCAGCTTATAAAAGTAGGAACCAAGAAGCTTGTAACGTCCCATAGGTTTCCTTAACTGATATTGCAGTCATTTTATGAAGTGGCAGCAGTTCAAGGCCAAGAGTTAAAGAGAAAGTAACACATAGACGGTACACCAAGATAACAAATTGAGGCACCAGTAACATTCCAATCATAAACTCCATCCGTTGTTTTATCTTTCATCCCCGATGTTAAGGATATTTAATATTAAATTATAGTTTACATATATATCATATTTGATATTTTATTAAAGACAAATATGTAGATATTTAGATATTTGTCTTATTACCATAAGTATCTTTCCATTTATTACTATTTCCACCTCCTTATAATTTATTTGATTATAAATAGAGAACTTTCCCACACCATTTAAGTGTGGTGGATTAAGCAAACATTCTCATGGTATTAGAGCCCTTTCGGTTTAGCGACCTTGATACTTTCTTTTCAGTGGCTTCTGAATCCTCTACTATTCTTCTCCACCACCACTGCTGGCTTTGACGCTGCAGGGGCAGTCGCCATGGCTACCGCAGGCGTAGCCGATCGATTATTCTTTAGATCCACCCTATTGACCTCCAAATCATCTTTTACCATACTCTGTACATACAACCTCACCTTTTCCAACCCAATCGGTTTTCCCTTTAATCAATATAGCCTCTTTCATTTTCTTCCCAATCTTCCCTTCAACGTTCACAAAAACCCTAGCCTCATGATCCTCATCAGCATTCTCATAAAAAATATACAGAATCTCGAGAAGGCTATCGACCTTCTACAGAGATTTACCTTCGAAATCTGAGTGTCGCACTGGCTTCTTTGCCAACCAATTTGCCGCCTCCCTTCTCGCCAAAATTGACTTCTTCGTCCATTGTGGCGACTCTTCCGGCTTCAACATTGTCTTTGTTTCTTGCTCTAGGTTTCCCCCTTCTATCTCTTGGGTTAGAAATATTATCACTAGAGCCAAGGCAGCATCGTCGCTGACCTCTTCATGGGTTAAACATATTCTCGCCGGAGCCAAGGCAGCATCGTCGCTGAGCGACGATCCCTCTTCATGGGTTAGACATATTCTCGCCGAAGCCAAGGCAGCATTGCCGCTAAGCGACGATCCCTCTACAGTTTTCGATGGGCAAGAAAGTGTTTCTCTACGCCTCCTCCGAACCCGGTTGTTGACATCTTCACGAAAAGTGTTTCTCGACTTCTCTTTGAATTTTTCTGATCCAAGCTTCACGTTCGTTCAAATCCGACGCTCAGCTTGCGGGGGTGTTAAGGATATTTAATACTAAATTATAGTTTACCATATATATCATATTTGATATTTTATGAAAGACAAATATAGATATTTGCCTCATTAGCATAAGTATCTTTCCATATATTGTTCTTTCCATTTATTATTATTTCATATCATTGTAATTTATTTGACTCTACATAAAGAACTTTCACACACCATTTACTTGGGGTGGATTAAGCAAACATTCTCACCCTGCCTAAGAAGAGCCAATGAGGCAAGTTCATCACCAAAGCAAATCCCAGGTGATATCCTAAAGGAATTTTTAAGAAAAGAATTTGTTTGTGCCGTTGTTTCAATAAGCCCCATTATAAATGAATAACCTGACACGCTCTTGTCCCGGGGATTCTTTGTTGATATGCTCTCGTTCGGCATCTGATACAACTTAAAAGCGAAATTCAATGCTAGTGATTCGTCTTTGTCGCACCTGAGTGACTCGCGCATTAGCTCCGCCAGTTCTTGTTTCACCATGTTGAATTTGAACCCGATGCTGAGTTCTTTCGCCAGTTGACTTAGTGGCTCGCCGACCTATTTCAACCTCTCGTCTCCGCCGTTCTCCGCTACAACCGCTATCAATTTCACAACGACCTTCCCTTTCTAATGACCTGAGAGAAGGTGGATTAGATTCATATACTGACCTCCCTTCTAGATATCGAAATCCACAACGTACAATTTTCAATCCTCTTCCTCTATCGCCTCAAGAATCACGAGATTTGCCACCATGAAAGCAAGCTTAAAGCAAGGAGAAACATCGTAAAGCGACTGAGTTGCCACTGAGTGCTCGTCGCTGAAAATCTCCGCCATAGGAGGAGGAAATTTCGCTGGATTTACCCGCAATTTCAAAGCGAAAATCATATCCATACGCTCCGCCAATCTCTGCACAAAACTACCTCTCGCATTCGAAATCTTAACCACCGGCGGAAGAATCTTATCCACAACCTCGATTACAGACTGTTTCCAAAAATCGAAAGATGAAGAATCCACAGAGGACGACGTAAACGAAGAACAAGAAGACGAAGCAGTGGTAATCGGCGAAGTTGAAACTAGCTTATGATTCAGCGACGCTGTCGGACTAATTAGATTATACATCGTCTCACACCAAGTGCTAGTCGAACTCGTAATCACAGATGCAACATCACTTCCATCATCGTCGTCGTTATCCTTAAGATGTTGTTTCTCCAACTCCTAAGGCGATGATTCATCATCATCTTCTTCTTCGAGTCCAGATTCTGCAAATTCGGAGGTCCACCACGGGGGAAAACTGACTGCACTCTGCTAATCCTCCGCCTGATGTACTTTTTCTATCCTCCAAATCTCCCTTGATCACATAAGCAGGAGGTTGTGCCACATACACCTCCTCGTCCAAGCGATTTTTTTTCTGCCACTCCGTTTTGCTGTGGTGCCACATAAGAAAGAGGTTGTGCCACATAAACTTTTGAGTCCTCCTTTTATTCTACCATCTCTTCAACATATGCCATGAGAAGCAGCGGTTCAAAAGTTTCAACAAAATGAGCTTGTGATACTCTTCTGGGGACATTCATACTAAAAATGACCAAGGTCATGACAATAAAAATACTCAACAAGAGTTTTGTTAAAATCTGGTCTCCCATGTCCTCATCCTCGTCCTCTGCCTCGAATTGTGCCACCTCCATTATTTGTTCTCCCTATACTGCTGTCAAGAGTGGTCTTCAATGCTTGCTCTTCCATAGTATGTATTTGCATACGTTGTTCATGAACCAGTAGACTACTCTGCAATTTATCAATTGTTGTTAAATAAAAGGCTATGTTCCTTATTTAGTTAGGTTATTTTTATCTCAAAACTTCTGAATTCACGCCAATGGAAAGGTTAATTCTAGTTGCCATTTTTTTGCCAACTTGGGGGAAGTCTTCGCCCACTTTTCTATTTTTGTGTAATTAGTTTTTCTATTTTTTTGTAATTAGATTTGTTATTTAAACGATTCAACTGAAGAGAAATAAAACATCGAGTCTTCAGCAAATCTCAGCGAATCTCTCTCCCTCTCTCCTTTTACTTCCGCTATTTTTTCTTTCGAAGAAACCTTCGGCCAGTTTTTCGTCGACATTTTCCTCCGGATTGCCAGAGTCAACAAGTGGTATCAGAGCCAAGTTGAAGCGATCGGTAGTATACCATTACAGAAGAGCCAATCTTATCAACAATTAAGTTGAATAGCTCAAGTGGTTGTAGCGTCGATCTAACAACACACAGGTCTTAGGTTCGCGTAGAAGAAAATGCAAAGCGTGAAAACACACACATCGTGGGGTCCATCTTGGGCAGGCTCACTCATTCCTCCACGAAAATGCAAAGTGTGAAAACACACAAGACCTAGCTCACTCACTCCTCCACGAAAATGCAAAGTGTGAAAACACACACATCGTGGGGTCCATCTTGGGCAGGCTCACTCACTCCTCCACGCCGCTGTCGTGTGTTGACATCTCCCTCACCGCCACGAAGAAGTAGACGCCGTGATGAGTGATGACAGGCTTCGAGTTGTTGTTGAGCGATGGAGATCCGCTTTTAAGGATGGTGAGTTTGTCGATGATTTTTCAATGCGGATCATGAGGCTCGCCAATAGCATCACCACTCTCGGTGGCAGCATCAGCGAGACAAAAATCATGGAGAAGATGTTGTAGGTCATCCCCGATCATCTCGAGCAAGTCGCGATTTCAATCGAGACATTGCTTGACGTGAACGACCTAACAGTGGAAGAGGTGATCGAAAGACTACGTAACGTCGAGCAGCGGAAGAAAAATACTGCTTCAGCTATCGACAAGGAGGGTCGTCTACTCCTCACGGAGGAGGAATGGCTTGCACGCCTAAAGCTCCGCGACAACACCGACGAGAGCAACGAGCCCTCCTCAAGCCGCAAAGGCGGTAAGAAGCCATGGAAGTCCCACGGGCGCACGCGCGGGAAAGATGGGGATCAAAAGAAGAAGTCGACCAACGACAGGCCGATCCAGTGCTCGAACTGTGATTAGAGAGGTCACCTAAGCAAGAATTGCTGGAGCAAGCTTAGGAACAAGGAGAAGGCCGAAAAGGCCCATGTGGCTCAATCCGAGGAGGACGAGCCAGGGAGACATCGACCGAAGGAGCTCTTGGAGATCCGCTTTTAAGGATGGTGAGTTTGTCGATGATTTTTCAATGCGGATCATGAGGCTCGCCAATAGCATCACCACTCTCGGTGGCAGCATCAGCGAGACAAAAATCATGGAGAAGATGTTGTAGGTCGTCCCCGATCATCTCGAGCAAGTCGCGATTTCAATCGAGACATTGCTTGACGTGAACGACCTAACAGTGGAAGAGGTGATCGAAAGACTACGTAACGTCGAGTAGCGGAAGAAAAATACTGCTTCAGCTATCGACAAGGAGGGTCGTCTACTCCTCACGGAGGAGGAATGGCTTGCACGCCTAAAGCTCCGCGACAACACCGACGAGAGCAACGAGCCCTCCTCAAGCCGCAAAGGCGGTAAGAAGCCATGGAAGTCCCACGGGCGCACGCGCGGGAAAGATGGGGATCAAAAGAAGAAGTCGACCAACGACAGGCCGATCCAGTGCTCGAACTGTGATTAGAGAGGTCACCTAAGCAAGAATTGCTGGAGCAAGCTTAGGAACAAGGAGAAGGCCGAAAAGGCCCATGTGGCTCAATCCGAGGAGGACGAGCCAGGGAGACATCGACCGAAGGAGCTCTTGGAGATCCGCTTTTAAGGATGGTGAGTTTGTCGATGATTTTTCAATGCGGATCATGAGGCTCGCCAATAGCATCACCACTCTCGGTGGCAGCATCAGCGAGACAAAAATCATGGAGAAGATGTTGTAGGTCGTCCCCGATCATCTCGAGCAAGTCGCGATTTCAATCGAGACATTGCTTGACGTGAACGACCTAACAGTGGAAGAGGTGATAGAAAGACTACGTAACGTCGAGCAGCGGAAGAAAAATACTGCTTCAGCTGTCGACAAGGAGGGCTGTCTACTCCTCACGGAGGAGGAATGGCTTGCACGCCTAAAGCTCCGCGACAACACCGACGAGAGCAACGAGCCCTCCTCAAGCCGCAAAGGCGGTAAGAAGCCATGGAAGTCCCACGGGCGCATGCGCGGGAAAGATGGGGATCAAAAGAAGAAGTCGACCAACGACAGGCCGATCCAGTGCTCGAACTGTGGTTAGAGAGGTCACCTAAGCAAGAATTGCTGGAGTAAGCTTAGGAACAAGGAGAAGGCCGAAAAGGCCCATGTGGCTCAATCCGAGGAGGACGAGCCAGTTTTCTTCATGGTAAGTGCATGCATTCCCAATCTCGATTCCAAATCCACGGAGGTGGAGGTAATCAACGACGGCGTGAACCCAAGAAAGAGCTCCAGCTGGGCGTAGCAAAGGCGGCACCAGTTGGGGAGCCAATTCAACTGGAGGAGGAGTGAGTGTTCGCTCAGATCGGCGAGAGGGACGAGCAACACGAGCATCGGCGATGGATCCTCTACACTAGGGGCAACAAACCATATGACTGGGGCTAGATCTGCATTCTCCGAGCTCGACTCGGATTCGTGGGACGGTGAAATTCGGCGACGGTTCTATCGTCGAGATCGAAGGGAGCGGCACCATCCTGTTCGTCAGCAAAGGGAGGCGAGCACCGCAAGCTGACCGACGTGTACTTCATCCCGAGGCTCAAGGCTAACCTTGTGAGCCTGGGTCAACTCGATGAGACAGGCTGCTTCATTTCCATCGAGCGCAGACTACTCAAAATCTGCGATAATCAACGAGGGCTACTCACGCAGGTTCGGCGCACGACAAACCGTCTTGCCGCTTCATGTGGCTAACCCTGCTGCAAGCGAAAAGTGAGGCGGCAGAGGCGGTGAAGCGCATTAAAGCGCGAACGGAGGCCGAATGTGAGAAGAAGATGCGAGTGCTACGCAGAGACCGAGGCGGAGAATTCCCCTCGGCAAGTTTCGGTAAGTACTGCGACGAGATCGGCATACAACGGCACCTAACGGCATCCTACTCCCCCCAACAGAACGGAGTGATGGAGCGCTAAAATCAGACCATCGTCGGGAAAGCGAGGTCATTGCTGGTGACGGCCGGGATGCTTGGGAGATTCTGGGGAGAGGCAGTAATAACGGACGTCTATCTACTCAATCGGTCACCAACCTGAAGCCTCGACGGGAAGACGCCATATGAGGCCTGGTACAACAAAAAGCCAGCGGTACATCATTTCCGCGTGTTCGGCTGCGTCACATACATGAAGGTAACACGTCCCTACCTCGCCAAGCTCGATCCCAGGGGGCTGAAGGTCATCTTCATCAGCTATGAACCTGGGAGCAAGGCGTACAGACTCTATGATCCTGTAGGGGGGGCGAGCTCACGTGTCTCACGATGTCGTCTTCGACGAAAGCACCTTCTGGCAGTGCAATGACGAGATCGAAGCAGACCATAATCCAAATCAATTCACGGTAGAGTACCTCGTCACCGAGTCGGAAGAAGGAGGAGCCCCGCATCAGGAGCCGTCACCGCCGCCAGCAGGTGCACCCCCTGAACCAGTGGAATTCGCAACACCATGGACTGCGGATTCGACGCTGGATGTCGATCACGATGCTGATCTGGAGGCCAGGTACCGGAGGATGGATGACCTAGTGGGAGGAGGTGAACCACCTGGACTGGCATCGCGTGAGCTCGAAGAAGTGGCCAAACTACATGCTATCAGTGCAGATGAACCGAACACCTTCGCCGAAGCAGAAAAGAACCCGTGCTAGCTGAAGTTAATGCAAGAGGAGATGACATCCATCACCGAGAACTAGACGTGGAGTCTAGAGGATATGCCGCCGGGACACCGAGCCATAGGGCTCAAATGGGTCTTCAAACTGAAGCACAACGAAAAAGAAGAAGTTGTGAAGCACAAGGCCCGTCTGGTGGCGAAGGGCTACGTCCAGAAGTAAGGAGTGGACTTCGAAGAGGTATTTGCGCCAGTGGCATGGTTAGAATCCGTTCGTCTCTTGCTGGCAATTGCGGCACATTACTCTTGGGAGGTTCACCATATGGACGTAAAGTCTTCTTTCCTTAACGGAGAGCTGAAGAAGAACCTCTATGTCCAACAACCACCTTGTTTCCTGGACAACGACAACCCCGATAAGATACTACGCCTGCACAAGGCACTCTACGGGCTTCGAAAAGCCCCACGAGCCTGGAACGCGAAGCTCGACAGTACCCTACTGTCACTGAAATTCAAACGCTGTGCCTCTGAGCATGGCCTGTACACGCACGACCATGGCAAGCAGCGACTGATCGTGGGAGTGTACGTCGACGCCCTCATAATCACTGGAAGCGACGTGGAATTCCTCGAAAGGTTCAAGAAGGAGATGTCAAAGAACTTCGAGATGAGCGATCTCGGCGTGCTCAGCTACTACCTCGGCATCGAAGTGCAACAGAATTTTACCGGCATCTCCATCTGCCAAAGTGCATAAGCGAAGAAGCTGCTGGACACAACTGGGCTTGTGGATAGTAATCCTACAAGGACGCCAATGGAGGCCCGACTCCAACTAAGGAAGGCCGACACTACGACGACAGTCGACTCCACCAATTACCTCAACATTGTCGGGAGTCTGCGCTATTTGGTAAACTCTCGTCCTAATCTTGCTTATTCTGTTGGATATGTGAGCAGGTTTATGGAAGCACCTAGGGAGGAGCATCTAGTGGCTGTCAAGCGCATCCTGCGCTATGTAGCCAGAACCAGAGGCTGGGGTGTAAGATACTGCAAGGGAGAGGAAAGGAGAAACTCAAGCTGGTCGGCTACAGTGATAGTGACATGGCCGGTGACGTTGATGATCGTAAGAGCACCAACGGAATGATCTACTTCCTCTCAGGCGGCGCGATCTGCTGGCAATCAACATAACAGAAGGTGGTTGCTTTGTCTTCCTGCGAAGCAGAATACATCGCCGCTTCGATGGCAGCAACACAAGGGGTCTAGCTTGCGCGACTAATGGAAGAACTCATCGGGAGAGAAAGCGATCCACCAATGCTATACGTAGACAACAAAGCTACGATCTCCCTGATCAAAAATCCAGTTCTGCACGATCGGAGCAAGCACATAGAAATCAGATTCCACTACATTCGAGAATGTGGAGATCGAGGGCTCATCAAGATTGATTTCATCCGAAGAGAGGAACAACTTGAAGACATTTTCACCAAGTCCCTGGCGCGGGTAAAATTTGAAGAACTACGCTAAAAAATCGGAGTTCAAATAATAAGGTAGATATAGCACAGCTTTTAGGAGGAGATTGTTAAATAAAAGCTATGTTCCTTATTTAGTTAGGTTGTTGTTATCTCAAAACTTCTGAATTCACGCCAATGGAAGAGCGTAATTCTAGTTGCCATTTTTTGGCCAACTTGGGCGAAGTCTTCGCCCACTTTTCTATTTTTGTATAATTAGTTTTTCTATTTTTGTAATTAGATTTGTTATTTAAACGATTCAACTAAAGAGAAATAAAACATCGAGTCTTCAGCAAATCTCAGCGAATCTCTCTCCCTCTCTCCTTTTACTTCCGCTATTTTTTCTTTCGAAGAAACCTTCGGCCAGTTTTTCGTCGACATTTTCCTCCGGATTGCCAGAGTCAACAATTGTCATGATGTCCAAATCATTGGATTCTTCAATGGAGAAAGCCATGTAATCAAACTTTGAAGTCATGGAGCGCAAGATTTCTTTTAATAATGCTAACATCACTCATCTTTTCACCACGGAAACACAGTTTATTAGCAATGGTGAGAGTACGAGAAAAGAAATCAGAAACAGTCTCACCTTCCTTCATATGAAGGGTCTCAAAGTCCTTGCGCATAACCTATAGTTGTGCTCGTTTCACCTTTGTATTTCCTTGAAATTTTTTCTTCATTGAATCCCAAATTCCTCTCGAAATTTCTTTATCTAAAATAGTCTCCAAATTGAGCGATCGATGGCCTCGAAAAGGTGGTTCTTGGCTCTTAAGTCTTTCAATTTTTGATTTGCTACCTCATTTTGTTTATATGAGTAATTAGCTTCATCTGCTACAGCAGAAATCCCAGACTCAACTACTTGTCAATATTCTCTAGAGCGAAGAAAGTTCTCCATTAACATGCTCCGATGATCGTAGTGACCAACAAATTTTGGTATTGCTGGTTGAACAAAGATGTCTTCAGTAATCATCTTTAGCTGCGGCGGAAAGACACAAGACTCTGATACCAAATGATATATTTAATAAAGATAAGTTTGCAGAAAGAAGGAAATTCAGTACTTTATTACGTGACTATATTTATAGCCAGTATAATATCATGTCAAAACAAAGAATGTGGCCTAAGATCATATCTATCATCTATGCGGACAGAAGATCATATCAGTGATCTGATATTCATAAACTAATACATAACAATAGCAACTAAATCTTTTTCAACAAAATAAAGTTAAATTGTATATGTTGAACAAAATTAAAATTAAAAAAAATAAGATAAAAAAAGAGAGAAAGATTTTAGGAAAGAAAAGAAAATTAGAATCTATTGAAAATGAGTTAGATTAATTGATTAATTGCATAGCCACTTTTAAGGAAAGAAAATCAAATTTGATTGAAAATGTCAAGTAACAGTAAATTTTTTTTAAAAAAAGGCTATTCATTCATGATGTATTTTTAGGAAACAAAAGAAAATCATAATCAATTAAATTGACAAAAATGATGGTTAACTGAACCAAAGTATAATAAAGAAACAAAGTGGTACAATATAGAGAAGGAAAATAGAAGATTTGAGAAATTATTATAATTTATACGGGTGAATATAATATTATAACAAACAATATTTGGATAGAATGATTCCAAGAGCATGAATTAATATTGACATATTTTTATTTAAGTTTTATTACACAACACAATTTAGAAACAATGAAAACATGTTATTCGATTATTACTGAGACCGGTTTAGAGCCGTATTTCACCTTGTTAGTTGGATTATTAATTAAAATGTGAAATACTAACAAAAGATGAAGAATGCTGCGATAGGAAGCGAACCCCGACAACCTTTGGAGTAGCTCTTGAGGAACGGGTGCTTACGTTAATTAAATTAGGGAGTACTCTGGCTCAGGCCAACCAAGTAAGTGGCCTTACTATAGGATAGGCTAAACATTGTATGAGTTATGATGATGTATGAACTGTATCGTACAATGCCGTATGTTAGTATATGATGATGTATGAGTTGTATCATATGATGTCGTATACTAGTATATGATGATGTATGAGTTATGATGCTTGATGATGTGCGTAGTATATATATATTTCGATGAAAGTATGTTTGATGCACTTTATGACAATATAATGAGTATGATGATTATGTGAAGTTTACCTTAATTTGATGATGTTTTCCATATTGAGCATGCTATATGATGATGAGTGTCATATTACATCATGTCGTTAGATCGACATAGGACACAACACTAAAAGCATGACAATGATATTAATATAAATATCCACGAGTATGTGTTACCTAGAGTAACAAAGAGATGAGACTAGAGGGTTGTGTCAGAAGAGACATTACGATGGATTTAATGGGACCTCATGCATATTGTATGTTCATAAGCATAGGGCTACTTCCCCTAGAGATGATGAGTGCAACGCGCACAATATGATAATGAGTGCGAATGTGCACGAGTGCGAATGCATACAAATGAGGGTGTTCATGAGGCGCATGACACTATGGGGTTCCGCTGACCTCCGGATGTCGCTACAGATTAGCTTGACCAGAGGGTTCAGGGGGTGTGCGAGTGCCCTGGAGATTCACACTCGCATGTGTGATTCGTGTGTAGGGAAGTACTACACATCCAATTTGTCCAAGACTGGAAGCCACCCTATGATGTTAGAGATAGGTCCCTAAATCATGATTGCATGTGTTTGCATTTGCATGGCCCCTATAGTGGGGCCACTTACTGAGTATTCTTTGAAATGTTTAGGCCTTGTGTCACATCATTTTTCAGGTACAGGCAAGGCGCACTTGTACGGAGGACGACGACATCGAGAGCAGAGACTGTGGCACGTGCATATGGTAGATTCATATTTAAATTTCTAGATTTAGATTAAAATAGGTTGTTATGCATTTCATTGTTTTAAATTATTTTGTATTGCTTTTATTTTCTCTAGATTTCAGTTTTCGTATTTAAACACGTAAGACCATGGTGTGTTTTCCAGAGAAGAAGTTTTTTTAAGCGTTTTTCGAAGTTTAAGTTATAAATGATGTTCATTTAAACTCATATTTCCGCATTAGAGATGAGCATGAGACGTTAGTAGCGATTCTTAGTATGTGGAAATTTAGGGTCGTTACAGTTGATATCAGAGCTCTAGATTTTGAATTTTGTAGACTAGCCTACGATGTAGGCTTGACACGTTCCATGACCCTAACGTCGATGCCCCGTCACCGGTAGGTACGCATTGCACAAGATAAGAAAAGAGAAACGTTTTCGAACTCACATGCATTTTTATGTTAATATTACTGAAATTGTTGTGATATTTTACATATTTATTTAAGAGTATGATGTGATGTGTTGCATGTTGAGTGATTTTGTTTGCAATATGATGTGAACTTAGTATATGTGATGTATAACATAAATTCATAAGTAATGAGCCTTAGAATTAAGAGATGCTATCTTGGTTTCTAGAACCATGCTGTCTAGACCACGGGAAAGAGTAAAAATGAGGAAGGGGATGACCTCCTATTAGAGGTAGAGGACGAGGTGAGGCTGAAGAGAGCCCACCTCGAGAAGGATCCGAGACAGGGTTTGAATTAGAATCCTTATTGCATATATGGTCGGTAAGCACCCCTGCAAGGGTAGACCTAGTAACTAAGGATAGAGTAAAGAATGACCAAGCAATAGTGGCCGACCAAACTCTAAGCGTAGACCTAATAGTAGTAAAGATGATCCACTTCGACGTAATACTAGGTATGGATTGACTAGCTGCAAACCGTGCTAGTATAGACTGTCGTAAAAAAGAAGTGATATTCTCACCACCGGTGAGACCTAGCTTTAAATTTAAAGGCACAAGTACCAGGGCTACCACAAAGGTAGTCTCGATGATGAAAGAAAAGAGATTAGTCCAACAAGGCGGTCAGACTATATTAACATGTGTCGTAGACATAAGAGGAAATGAAAAGATCCTAAAAAATGTGTCAGTAAACGAGTTTCCAAATGTATTTTTGGACGACCTACCTGGAATGCTCCCTTCCCGAGCGGTCGACTTCGTCATCAAACCCGAGTCTGGAACTGGATCTATTTCCAAAGCAACCTATCGCATGGCGCCAGCAGAGTTGAAGAAACTCAAGGCGCAATTACAAGACTTACTGGATAAAGGGTTCATTCGACCTAACATATCCCCTAGAGTGCGCCAGTGTTGTTTGTTAATAAGAAAGATTGATCGATGCATCTATGCATCAATTACAGAGAGCTAAATGAGAGAACCATAAAGAACAAATACTCTCTGTCCAGAATAGAAGACTTATTCGATCAACTCAGAGAGGGAACCGTATTTTCTAAGATAGATCTACGGTGAGGTTACCATTAAATAAAGAATAAAGAAAAAGACGTATAAAATACAGCATTTATGACAAGGTACGATCACTACAAGTTCGTAGTGATGTTATTTGGCCTCACCAATGCTCCAGCTGTGTTGATGAAGTTAATGAACCGAGTGTTCAAGGACTGTCTATAAACTTTTATGATCGTGCTCATTGATGACATTCTAGTGTACTCGAAAACAGACCTACAACACTAGAAACACCATTGCTGATGGTGTTAATATAACACATGCGGAAGCAATTTGGATCTTAGGCACTTTTAGAACATCAATTATTGTAAATAACTAGCATGTTCATAAGTATTAAAACTTAATGAGTTTAAATACTAACCTTTTGTAGTTCAAACTCCTTTTGCCTCACGAACCGGTTTCGAACCACCACTAGTGTCTTCTCCACTATCCTCCGGCCTTAGAACGGGATTGTGGAATCCGATGAGTGACTAAACTTGGGAGGGATTTTGTATATGTGAAAGAGAGTGTTTGTGAAAGGTTTTTCTCAAGGTTTTTCATCAAGATGAAGAATCCCTTCCAAGTATCATGATCACTCTATTTAAAGAGTCAAGTTTGCATGTTCATGCAAACTTGAGATCACCAAATTTTGACACTTAAAATTCCACTCAAATGTTTGGGATTATGTGGCAAGCATGCATGTTTGAGTTAACCAAATTTTGAAACTCAAAATTCCACTCAAGCTTGTGGGGTTTATTTGGCAAACATGCAAGTTTGGTTAAACCAAATTTTGACACCTCAAAATTCCACTCACATGGATTTTTCCATTAGATTAAAGTCAACATTTTGACTTTCTTCATTTTAATTCAACAATTAATTTGAATAATGAATTTCAAATTAAAGTAACATTAAATGATTAATTAAACTATTTAATTAATATTTAATATTAATTCAAATGTCAATCCCAATCAATTCCGACACATAATTGATTAAGATATTTAAATCTTATTTAAATATCTCAGATTCTCTCTTTTCGTTTAATTCGTAAATAAAACAAAATTGCGGTTAAATATATCGTATATATGTAACGCATATTCCCTAATTTGAATTCGAACACTTCGAACTCACTCGTCACACTGTTCTATGGTTTAGTCCGATATGAGCTAGCAGAGGGACCTAATGGACCTATAGATCATGGGCTCCAACGATCCAAGATTAACCGATTAAACTCATTAATCTGGTTAACCAACATTCGTTAACTACTAGGACACTCCACTATAGCCTAGTAGTTGCACTCCCCTCACTATAGAGATATTTCTGTCCATCTGATATAACCATGATTAGTAAGTCGATCCTTCACAGGTTGTTCGTAACTAGAGCTGGGTCAATTTACCGTTTTACCCCTGAAGTTACTTCTTGTTCCTTATGTCTCACTGATCCTCTAATGAACAATTGGTTTGTGGTCCAACCAGTAAACCGAATCCCTCTCAGGCCAATGAGAGGGTGGGGCCCCTTGTTCAAGATCTGGAGCCAGTGCTTAAGGGAACTACCTTTCTTCTATCCCTAAAAGTGGGTAGGAGTGAATTCCGTCTTGCACCCCACGTCCCCAGCCATTCACCCAGTCTTACCTCTGAAATGGGAGGCCTGTTGAGTCGGCGAACTAGAGCCACTCTCACCCATGCAAATCTAAGGATAATTCCCAATAAACAGGAGTTCATGGTTAGCTCAGGATTAAAACCGAGTTACCTAGGTTATCGAATGAAAAGAAAATCAGTCTCAACAGTAAACGACTTTATAAAGTGAGAGTGGTTTTCTTCATGGTCCGATCTTATGCAATACTCATTGCATAGGACGCCCCCACTCACATGTCTCCACATGCACAATTTAGTGATCACATTGTTTATATCATATACAAAAGTGGGCCGCATCCATAGTGTCCCCAGAATAAGGTACTCAGCCTTATCCTTATACTATAGATCATTTTGACTATATACTTGAACTTGATCCACTCTTATGTCTCTACATATAGTTCAAGTAATCATACTATAGCCAGAGTGTTCTTAGTTTATTGGATTTAGATTAATGATCGTAAAGTTCACTTTATTCAATAACAATTTTTACTGAATAAACATCAATAATTTTTACTGAATAAACATCAATAATAACTTTATTGAAAATAGAATATATCTTTGTTTACAAACTATGAGTTTTAGGACATAAAACCCAACAATTGCAAAGTCCTAGCCACCCTAAGAGAGAACAAATTGTACGTCAAGTTCTCAAAGTGCGAATTTTGGTTATGACAAGTCTCTTTCCTAGGACACGTGGTGTCAAAGGACGGAGTATATGTAGATCCCACTAAGGTCGAAGTAGTCACAAAGTGGGAACGCCCAACTAAGATAACATCAGTATGGAGTTTCTTGGAACTAGCGGGATGCTATCGAAGGTTCGTGTAAGACTTCGCTAGGATAGCCTCCCCTTTGACATAGTTAACGAGAAAAAGGGTACTATTTATATGGAATGATGCTTGTGAGGCAAGCTTCTAGAACCTAAAAGAGAGATTGATTACCGTCTTGGTGCTCACAGTACCCCAGAGCTCAGAAGGGTACCTAATCTATAGTGATGCGTCCAAGAAGGGACTAGGATGTGTGTTAGTGCAACACGGTAAAGTTAGTGTATACGTGTCCCGTCAACTAAAAGAATACGAAAAAAAATTACCCTACCCACAACCTGGAGTTGACCACTGTAATGTTCGCGCTGAAAATTTGGCGACACTTTCTGTATGGAGAAAAAACTCAAAGTTTTACCGACCACAAGAGTTTAAAATATTTCTTCACCTAGAAAGAGTTAAATATGAGGCAGAGAAGGTGGCTTGAATTGGTGAAGGACTACGATGTAGATATCCAGTACCACCTTGGAAAAGCAAACGTGGTGACAAACGCTTTAAGTAGAAAGACGACCCGCTTGTCGGCTCTCATTACGAGAGAAGTAAGGGTACATAGAGAATTCGAGCGAGCCAACATAGCTGTTGCGACCGAGGAAGTCATAGCACAGCTGGCCAACTCACAGTGCAACCTACGCTTAGGTAGAGAATTAATACCTCCCAACGAGAGGATCCTAACCTACAGAAAGTCGTAAGCCAGCTAGAAAAAAGTCCAGTAGATGGATTCTTGAAGTCCTCAGATGAAGGACTATTGTATCAGGGAAGCATATGTGTCCCGACAATAGAGGAGTTAAGGAAAGAGATACTGACGGAAGCTCACAACTCGCCATTTGCCATGCACCTAGGAGGTACTAAGATGTACCAAGATTTAAAACAAAATTTCTGGTAGAAGAGCATGAAGAGGAACATGGCCGAGTTTGTGAGCAAGTGCTTAGTTTGTCAACAAGTGAAATCTCCTAAACAAAAGATAGGAGGGATGTTACAGCCCCTAAGTATACCGGAGTGGAAGTGAGAAAACATAGTAATGGACTTCATAGTAGGATTACCTAAAACGTTTAAAAGCTATACAATGATTTGGGTAATTGTTGATAGGTTGACCAAGTCGACGCACTTCTTACCCGGGAAAGCCACATATACAGTTGATAACTGGGCGCAAATGTTTGTGAAAGAAATAGTAAAACTACATGGAGTTCCAGTGTCTATAGTATCGAATCGAGATCCACGCTTTACGTCAGCATTTTGGCGCGGACTTCAAAAAGTGTTGGGTAATCTGCTTGACTTTGGCACCGCCTTCCACCCCCAAACAGATGGACAAACGGAGTGCCTAAACCAAATCTTAGAGGACACGCTACGCGCTTGCGTATTAAACTTTAATAGAAGTTGCGCTTTCAAGCCACTATTGGAATGACACCGTTTGAGGCCCTGTATGAGAAACAGTGCAGGTCCTAGCTATGTTGGGACGAGGTAGGTGAGAGAGAGCTAGTAGGACCCGAGCTGGTCCTAGTCGCCAATGAGATTGTCCAGAAAATTTGAGTGAGGATGCGTACCGCTCAAAGTAGACAAAAAAAAAAAAAAAAAAAAAAAAAAAAAAAAAAAAAAAAAAAAAAACTTATGCAGAGTAAGACGTAGAAACTTAGAGTTTGAGGTAGGGACCTAGTATTCCTAAAGTTGGCCCCATGAGAGGCGTCTTGAGGTTCGAACGTAAGGGCGAGTAAGTCCTAGATGCATTGGACTTGTCGAAATTCTCAAGCGAATTGGTCCATAGCGTATACGTTAACCCTATCTCCCTCCCTCTCAGAAGTACACGAGGTAGTTCACGTGTAGATGTTGAGTAAATACATGACGGGCCCTATACACATAATAGACTACGAGCCCCTCCCTTTCAATGAAGATTTGAGTTACGAGGAAAACCAATATAATTTTAACCCGAGAAGTGAAAGCGCTACGCAACTAGGGACATTGCGTTCGTTTTGGTGTTGTGGCGGAGCCACCATACCAAGGAAGCCATGGGAGAGCGTGAGGATGAAGAAAGAGAAAAATACTTGTTAGTACAAGAGTTTGAGACTTTACTGGATGAAAGTTATTTTTAGGGGTATATAACCGTAACCATTGAAATTAAAAAAAAAATAAATAGAAAAATAATAATAACAACTAATCCCATGTCTCGTCAAACACGACTCTCCCCTAAAATAAAATTTTTCTAAGAAGGAAAAGATTTTATGGGAAGAGAAACGTTGGAACAGAGATGTCAATTGAAAAGATTAATAATTAGATTTATTTCTTTTTCTTTTATCAATGATATTAATCTGTTGCAATATTTAGATCTGAGTTATAAACTATCTAATCATAGCAAAAGAGTACTGAATACTCTCAACAAATAAAAAAATCAAAAGAAAAAAAAGAAATAGAGAAATAAGAAAGAGAGAAAGATTTGGAAACCGAATCAAGTTAGAAAAAAAAAATACAAATATTTAGAAAACAAAATAAAAAGAAAAAACAAAAGAAAGAAATAGAGAGAGAGGAGAAGATTTGGAAAGCCGATCAAAGAAAAAAAAGAACAAAAGAAATACAAGATTTGGAAAATAAAATCTAACAAAGAAAAGACACAGAAATAGAGAGATTTCCAAATAAAAAGTTAAAAGAAAAAAAAAAGAAATACAGAAAAGAAAAGGAATATTTGTTAGTAAGAAGCCAATACAAAATATGAGAATAGAATTAAACCGTTCCTCTTAACTTAATTAAAAAAAAAAAAATACAGATGAAAAAAGAGAAGAAGATCTCAAAAAAGAAGAGGAGAGAGAAAATTAGAAGATTTTAGAAAAGAAAAGAAAATTAAAATGTATTGCAAATGGTTTAATTAATTGTACAAACATTCTAAAGGAAAAAAAATATTGGATTGAAAATGGCAAGGACCTTAAACAGAATAAGAATAATAATAAAAATGAAGATTCATTCTTAGTATATTTTTAGTCAGAATTAATTAAACTGTCAGGAAAGAAAAGAATATCATAATTAATTAAACTGCCAAATCACAAAAGTAATTGTAAGCTGAACCAAAGTATAACCGAGGATAGAAACAAGGTCGTAAATCATGGAAGGAAAATGGAAGATCTTGTAAATTATTACAATTTGTACCTAGTGAATATAATATTATAACAAATAATATTTGGATGAATGATCAAGGAGCATGAAATAATATTGACATATTTTCATTTTGAAATTTTATTACCCAACACAATTTAGAAATAATGAAAACATATTACTCGATTTTTAGTAAGACCGTTTTAGAGTCGTATTTCACATTGTTAGTTGAATTATTAATTAAAATGTGAAATATAAACAAAAGGTGACGAACAGTGCGTTAGGAAGCGAACCCCGACAACCTTTTGGAGTAGCTCTCAAGGAACGGGAACTTACGTTAATTAAATTAGGGAGTACTCCGTGTAAGGCCAACTAAAAGTGGCCTTACTATAGGATAGGCTAAAAATTGTATGAGTTATGATGATGTATATGAAGAGTGTCGTATGATGTCGTATGTTAGTATATGATGATGTATGAGTTATGATGATGTATGAGCTGTATCGTATGATGTCGGATACTAGTAAATTAATGATGTATGAGTTATGATGATGTGTGATTATGATGCTTGATGATGTGCGTAGTATATATATATTTCGATGAATGACGTACTTGATATGCTTGATGCACTTTATGACAATATAATGAGTATGATTATTGTGTGACGTTTACCTTAATATGTTTTCCATATTGAGCATGTTGTATGATAATGAGTGTCATATTGCATCATGTCGTTAGATCGACATAGGACACAATCCTAAGAGCATGAAAATGATATTAATATAAATATCCACAAGTATGTGTTACCTAGAGTAACAAAAAGATGAGACCAGAGAATTGTGTCAAAAGAGACATTATGATGGATTTAGAGGGACGCATATTGTATGTTCATAAGCATAGGGCTACTTCCCCTAGAGATGATGAGTGCAGATGCGCACAGTATGATGATGAGTGCGAATGCGCATAGATGAGGGTGTTCATGAGGTGCATGACACTATGGGGTTCCGCTGACATTCGGACGTCACTACAGATTAGCTTGACCAGAGGGTCCAGGGGGTGTGTGAGCGCCCTGGGGATTCACACTCACACTTGTGAGTCGTGTGTAGGAAAGTACTACACAACCAATTTATCTGAGACGGGATGTCACCCCTATGATGTTAGAGATAGGTCCTTAAATTATGATTGAATGTATTTGCATTTGCATGGCTCCTACAGTGGGGCCACTTACTGAGTATTCTTTGAAATATTCAGGCCATGTGCCACATCATTTTTCAGGTACAGGCAAGGCACACTTGTACGGAGGACGGTGGCATTGAAAGTAGAAACTGTGGCACGTGCATAGGGTAGATTCATATTTAAATTTCTAGGTTTAGGTTAGGATAGATTGTTATGCATTTTATTGTTTTAAATTATTTTGTATTGCTTTTATTTTCTCTAAATTTCAGTATTTCGTATTTAAGCACGTAAGACCATGACTGTGTTTTCCTTATAAGAATGTGTTTTAAGCGTTTTTCGAAGTTTAAGTTATAAATGATGTTCATTTAAGAGTTATATTTTCGCATTAGAGATCAGCATGAGACGTTAGTAGCGACTCTGAGTATGTGGAAATTTAGGGTCGTTACAGTCTTCAATCAGCTACCTGTGTAGTCCCTCATCACGTCTCAAGCTAGGTTATTATACATACAATAACGATTCTACATGTTATCTACTTATGTTGTCTCTTGTCTCCTCTCAAGGTAGGTTATCGTACATACCATAGTAGCTCCTCGTGTTACTTACTTATGTAGTCCCTCATTCCCTTCCAAGGTGGATTATCATACATACAGTTACTAGAGATATCATCGTATACTTTCTTCTCTGCAAATTCATTTTCTTCTGGTTTTCTGCCTCATTTACTTACAGGTATCCTCGTATCCTTACTTCTATGCAAATCCGTTTTCTCTTGGTTTTCTGTTATATACTTCTTTGTATCCTTTCTCCTCTACAAATCAATTTTCTTGTTGTTTTCTCATTTACTTACTACGGGTATCCTCGTATCATTTCTCATCTGTAAATCCATTTTCTTCTGTTTTTCTACATCATTTATTTACTATCCTCGTATCCTTACTTTTGTGAGCTAATAAACTTGATTTAATAGAATAAGTTACTAACTTATGAAATTGTTTATAGACTTAGTAGAATAAATTATAACTTATGGAGCAACTATACGATAATTGGTAGTAGTTGTCAAATTTTCGACAAAGTTTAATGCTTTAATCAGAAAAATTCCCAGTGATTTTAATTTCTCCCATAAACCAAAAAGTTTTTATTGATTTTTTATTTTATTATATATTTTTTATATTCGAGAATATAGAAAATATATAATATCTAATCAAATAGTAAACATAAATTCTTTATTAAAAATTTAATGAGACGTTAAAATTACGACATTAGTGGATTAAATTAAAACCGTATTTTTTTAATTCTATGAACCCTTATTTCTTTTCTCGAAATCATTATTATTATTATTATAGAATATATCCGTCGAATACATAATTAAATTGGGTTGCAAAATGGTCTAAAATCGAACTATCGTTAAAGAAAGTTTAAAAAGCTGGTTAGTGTTTTCTCAATTATAAATACAAAACCATATGTTTCCCATTTCATCATTTACTATTCGTAACCCATGACCTTAATTTCCAACTATCAGTTACTTTATCTATGCTATTAATTAATATTTACGATAAATTTACTTTGTGGAGTGGTATGTCCCTTTTTTTTTTTAAAATTTTATTTCTATTTTATTTGAGACATGATAACTTTGTAAATAATTGTTAAGTTATTTAAAAAAAAAAAATGTTATATAGAGTATTTTTAAATAATTTTATTAGTTTATTTAAAGAAATTTTCAACTCATGACGTTATTTTTTATTTTTATATTTTTATATTTTTATTATTAGTTTTAATTGTTATGATCAAATTGAAAATTTTAACTGACGAGATCGTGAAATACCCTTGTAGTAAGAATAGTTAAATTTTTTTTAATATAATATAATATTATAATTCTAATTATTTTTTTTCACTTAAAATTGCTATTGGACAATGGCAGCCTGTTAATCATTTTATAATATACAAATTAAAAATTAAAATGAAAATTTGTTTAAAGCAGCGCTACAACAATTACTTGCATGAAGTATTATCATTCTATAATATACAAACTAGAAAATTAAAAGGTCAGTGTGAACAATCAAAGTTTATATTATAAGTGAATTATAGATAAAAGAATAGTTGTAGAAACTCATTATTCATATATATGAGCTACGACTAGTGGAGGATTATAGTTAAGAGCATATTCGGGCTAGAATACAAACAAATGATTAGGTAAAATATTTAAATGAACGTGTCATTTGTTTGGTTTCTTTCCCTCATATTAAAATAGTTCGTCATGTAAAAACCCCAATTCAAAATTTAAAAAATTGAGACAAAAAAAATTATATACATATCATATAAATATATACAGAAAAATCTCAAATTGTTGGAATATTCACGAGTTAGCTCGGCTAGGATATTCACGAGTTAGCTCGGCTACCACAGTGGAAGAATAATAGAAAGGAGGAAGGAGTGTTCATTGAACAACTCCGAGATTTCAAGTTGTATTCACAGTAAAAATAAAGTTAACTAAAAATCCTAAACTCGAAACTTCAGGTTTGAATATTTTGGTCCACCAAGTTTGTTAGATTCATACGAATAGAGACATTGTAACGCCCCTAATTTTCTTTAACCTAATTAGTGACGTCACCCATGCATACTTATCTCATTAGGCGGAAGCTCATTATAAATAACCTTGAAATAGTCTTTCATAAAAATTCATGAATCCAAAACAAAACCTAAACTCCGAAAATAAACCTTCAATACTCAATTCAAAATAAATCCAAATAAAACGATACTCAATCCTATAACTTAAAAACAGTCTAATAAAAGTAAACTCCTAAAAATATCCCGTCTCCAACTTCCATGGTGGCCTCAGCTCCGCCGTCAGCCGTACATTGGCGCCTTGCCTTTACCTGAAAAATGTAGGTAGCACGTGGCTCGAGTATTTTATGAAATACTCAGTAAGTCACCCCACTGGTAGGGTTAGGAATGCAAACACATGCAACATATGAGCGGGACCTAACTTTTCATAAACTTTTCATAGCCTTGGGCGCTTTTCTATTCCGGGTAGGGTTGGATGTGTGGTACTCCTTCACACATGGCCCATGTACGTGTACATGAACCCACCAGGCGGGCTCTTATACGTACCCCCTGGGCCTGACTTGGTTGGGCACAACGTGTTACACGTAGCCGGACACCACAGAACAGAAAAGGGCCCGCATGATATCATGGCGAACATAAATATCGTATTTCATTCTTTCGTATCATAAAGGGGAAGAATCCCGATGCACGTGACATACATAAATAGCATGTAAGCCGCCAAGTTGAGCTGCGGGATTTGACGGAGCCGAGCTGCGGGTTTTGACGGAGCCGAGCCGCCGTACACGTCAAGCCGAGCCGAGAGCACGCGTGCGGAGCCGAGACCAAGGCTGCAGCGCGCGTCCGCGTTGGGCCGAAACGCACAGGGCTCGCGTTCGTTCCGTGGGCTGGTCCAGAGGCCAAATGTGAACCCAACCCGTTTTCCTTCGTCTTCCTTACCGAAATCTCGCAAAAAACCCTAATCGTCGCTGCGCCGCCAACGACGACGTCACAACCCCGATTCCGACGACGCGACGACACCCCTCGCCTATTCCGACCGACGCGCAACGATATTCAACACCGATAGCCTCGGTCGCTTCTCCCTCCGGCCACTCACCGAAGAAAATCAACCACCTCACACGTTTTTCGTGGCTAACCCTCTCGATTTTTCCGTACTCTCAGACACCCTCGAAAACCCTAAACGTTTGGAGAGCAAAAGTTGTTTTCAATGAAGGAGGAGAGTTGTATATGGGAATATAAAAGGTCTCTATGACTTTTTCATTAAGGCAGTAATTTCCTTGCTAGAAATCATTCCTTTTCCAGCGACAATAAATGCAGCATAATATCTTTTCGTTTTGGGAGCAAAAATAAAAATCTTAGCATAAAATCTAAATAAATAAAACAAAAATTCGAATCCTTACAGACATGAAGTGAATCAATAGAATAGGTCAAAAGGAGTAGAACGGAACTAATCGGAGAGCAATTAGAACCCGCACTTGTCACCCAAATAATGACCCCCATTCGCCCGACATTTCACCTAGTCGTGTTTTCATTCATAGCATGAAATGTTTTACCTTTTCGATTAATTCCTTTTTGTAATCCAATGTTTTTACAAGGTCTCCCTTCCCAAATCCAACTATAAACACTCCAACCATCAACACCACAGGTAAACATGTCATCATCATCTTTGGGACGTCATAGTACATCTTTACCATCATTCGAATTTATTTATTATGTGATACTTACCTTCTCAAGGGATTGACGTTCTTTATTTCTATGCAGAGCATTTATACTATTTATTTAATTTTCAATCTATGCCTTACCTACAAATTAAAATATTTTTTTTGTGTATTTATATTCTCCTCTTCCGCTCATATATGGATAATGAGCTATTTCTACCATTTCCTTGTTATTCATTTAAAAACTTTATTGATACTGTAACATTTTTTTCGAATCTTATTCAATTGGATTAACCTTAACACAATTAACTAAAGATTGTGGTGTCGTCCGAAACAAATTTTTATTTTTATTTTTTTAAATTTTATATTATATAATGATTCAGCATCGCTCCTATCAGTAGTATTACAACAACAATGTAAATGAAAAAAAAAAAAAGATTATAACACTATAATATATTAAAAATTCTTATTTTAACCTCAATGATAATAAAAAAAATCAATCAATAAATAAAAGAAATATAAAAAATAACCTGGTGAAGAATTAATAGTTGAAAAAATCCTAATTAGGGGATAAATTTGTACTTTATCAAAAAAAAAATTAAAAAAATTCATAATATTCTTGCCCTTAAAAAATTAAAATATAGTTTTTAGAGAAAACATAGTAAATTATTTTAAAAATACTCTAAAACATTTTTTTTTTTTTGAAGTTAAAAAATATCATTAATAGTTTTTCAACAATTATTTATAAATTTATATTGTAAAATAAAGAAATATTTTATTAGCATTAAATAAAATAAAATAAAATAAACGAGACATACGAGAATTTATACATGAAATCATAATTAGAAAGCAAATTAGAAGGAAAAGTATAAAATCTTGTTTATATATATATATATATATATTTGTTAATTTAAAATAACTTAACCGTTAACAACCTTGAGAAAAAAAACTATCTACATGTATTGGAAAAAAACCTTGAGACATCCTAATTTGGTTTTGGATTCCAAACCTTAATAAAAAAATATTGATTTAATTGGTGAAAGAAAGTAAGTGTTCGAAGAGAGTTCTTTTGGACTCGTCAACGCTTTAAAATGAGGTTTACACAATGCTATGGAAAGGAGCCCATGTAGCCTATTTGAACATCTTCCAAAGCTTTAAAATGTTAGAGAAAGGTTTCCACGCAAGGGTGTTTGTTTCTTCTTATCACAATCTACCCCTTCAGTGTCATTTGGTTCTCCTCTTCCACTAATGTGGGACACATTCTACCCTTCAGGGCCCAGCGATATCACAATATATCCCTTCAGGGCCTAGAGATATCACAATCTATCCCTTCAGGGCCGTTTTGTTCTCTCCCTAACGTGGGATATCACAATCTACTCCCTTGAGGACCCAGCGTCCCTGCTGACACTCGTTACTATGGGATATCACAATCTACCCCTTTTAGGGTCTAGTGTCCTTGCTGGCACTCGTTCTTTTCTCCAATCGATGTGGGACCCCTGCCAAATCCATCCCCTTTTGGGCCCAGCGTCCTTACTGGCACACCGCCTCGTGTCTACCCCCTTCAGAGAATAGTCTCCTTGGCACATCTCTCGGTCTCTGCCCCCTTCAGGGCCTAGCGTCCTCGCTAGCACTTTTTCCTTTCTCCAATCGATGTGGGACCCCTGCCAAATCCATCCCCTTTTGGGCCCAGCGTCCTTATTGGCACACCGCCTCGTGTCTACCCCCCTTCAAAGAATAGTCTCCTTGGCACATCTCTCGGTGTCTGCCCCCTTCAGGGCCTAGCGTCCTCGCTAGCACTTTTTCCTTTCTCCAATCGATGTGGGACCCCCGCCAAATCCATTCCCCTTTTGGGTCCAGCGTCTTTACTGGCACACCGCCTCGTGTCTACCCCCCTTCGGAGAACAACCTCCTCGCTGGCACATCGCCCGGTGTCTAGCTCTGATTCCATTTGTAACTAGCACAGGCCCACCGCTAGCAGATATTGTCCTCTTTGGGCTTTCCCTTTCGGGCTTATCCTCAAGGCTTTAAAACGCGTCTGCTAGGGGTTTCCAAACCCTTATAAAGGGTGTTTCGTTCTTATCCCCAACCAATGTCACAATCTACCCCCTTCAGGGCCCAGTGTCCTCGCTGGCACTCGTTCCTTCCTCCAATCGATGTGGGACCTTCGCCAAATCCACCTCTTTGGGGCCCTGTGTCCTTACTGGCACTCCGCCTCGTGTCTACCCCCTTTGGAGAACAGCCTCCTCGCTGGCACATCGCCCCGTGTCTGGCTCTGATACCATTTGTAACGGCACAGACCCACCACTAGCAGATATTGTCCTCTTTGGGCTTTCCCTTTCGAGCTTCCCCTCAAAACTTTAAAATGCGTTTGCTAGGGTAAGGTTTTCAGACTCTTATAAAATTGTTTAATACTACTCCAAAACCAATGTAAGAAAGTTGAAACTATAGCGCCTCTCCACAAACCTAGTAAATGAATTATGTTGCTCATAAAATTTCAAGAGAATGCTCAATATGACATGATAATATTATGTATGAAATTTTGTGACCATTAGGTTATGATAACGGGTTTAACCAAGTGTAGGTATAAAATAACTAAAATGCCCCTATAATTATGTACGACTAGCTGATGACCAAAGTGACCATATGAAATTTGATGAGTAGCCTTATGTCATAGTGTAAATGGATTGCACAAATTACAAGGTCGTTAGAATATGTTGAAGAATTAAACCAAGATTTGTGATTTATATGGTTATTGGCACGGTTTCCATTTCATCATTTCTTAACGTAACCCAATGACTCAATTTACTTGTAGTAAACCTGTGTTCTACTAACACATTAAATCTCTCACTTAAATTTGTCTATGCTTAAATTTAAGCATGTTTTCGTAGGTCTTTATTTTTTATTTTATTTTTATTTTATTTTATTCCTATTTTATTTGCAATAGGATAATTTTGTAAATAATGGTTGAAAAACTTTTAAGGATATTTTTCAAGTTTTTTTAAAAATGTTTTAGAGAGTATTTTTAAATAATTTAATCTTGGTATATTTTGCACATCTATTTTTTTATATTTTTTTAATTCATTTAAACTTGCATGGTTAGGATGACGTATTATTCTTAATATATTTATTAACAAACAAAAATTGAATTAAATTTTAATTGGTTATTTAATAAAATAAATTAATTAATAACAATTTTTTTTTTTTTTTTTTTTTTTGTTGATATAACGACTCTAAATTTCCACTTACCTAGAGTTGTTACCGTCATCATCATCTATGCAAAATTAAACATTTAAAAATTTCATCATAATACATAACCTTTGTCTTAAAACATATTCATGGACTTAAGTGTTTTGAAAACACCTCTAAAATGACACGACAAAAGACTAAAGAAAATCATCTTTAAAATAAAAATATCATATTCTAGTTTAAGTCTAAAAAAAATAAATGCGACTATCCTATGCATGTGTCATGGTCTCAAATGGCGATGCCGTCGTCAGCCGTACAGGAACGTCTTGCCTTTACTTGAAAAGAAGTAGCACATGGCTTAAGTGACTCCATTATTGGGGTTAAGGAATGCAAACACATGCAACTCAAGATCTAGGGATCTATCTTAAAACCATCATAAGGGTGGCCTCCAGTCTCGAACAAATTGGATGTATAGTATTTTCCTACACATGACCCTACTCTCGATCAATTGTAATAGGTTAAATTTACAAACAAATATTATGGGTGTATGCATGTCAAAGATACTTTAAAAAAATGAAAAAAATAAAGTAACATAACTTTTTTAAAAAATGTATTTAATTATTTTGATATTTGTTTGTTAGGTTGTCTCAATATTGACTTCATTAATTACGCACGTTTAAAAGTATAATGTCCTTGTTAAACAATAGATTATAAAAATATAATACTTACAAAAGTGGTTTTTTATTTAGACTAAAATATTTTTTAAAGCTATAAATGATTTAAAAATATAGGGAAAAAACGTAAATTTTTTTTGTAATATCTCGATGTAAATGAAAAAATGAAAATTTGAATAAAAAATATATGGTTGGTCGGGAAGAACAATCCTCCATAGGAGAATGCTCATAAAAAATATATGTTTTTATGTCTACCTGAATATTGATTCCAATGAAGCGACTGAGCCATGAGTCACAAACCTACTCAATGAATTATGTTGCTCATTAAATTTTAGGAGAATGCTCAATATGACATGATAATGTTAAGTATGAAATTTGGTGACCATTAGGTTATGATAACGGGCTAACCAAGAGTAGGTGTAAAATGACTAAAATGCCCCTATAATTATGTACCACTAGCTTATGACCAAAGTGAGCTCTAAATGACATGAAATTTGATGAGGAACCTTCTTATGTCGCGGTTTAAAGGGATTATACAAAGTTACAAGCCCATTGAAATATGTTGAGGATTTAAACTAAGAATTGAGATGGTAAATGACCAACATACCCCTATAAGAACTCAAAAATGTTTACAGGATTCTAAAGGACCCCAAGTGTTAAAAAAAACTTTTTATGGGACTCATTTTTTACCCTAACAGTAAGTATGCTAGAATCTCACGAGGGGATTAGAACATGTTTGAGGTATAAACTCTAAAGAAAAGGACGAAACTACCCCTAAAGACCCTTTATAAGAAATCAAGGTTTTTATGAATAACAAGTGACAATGTTTATGAAAGATTTATGCATGCAAATAAATGTTTATGACTCATATGGATTAGGATATACTTGTTAAGAAAATAAGTGAAAGCACCTCGGTATAAGTGAGAACAATTTAGAAGGATGAAAGCAACCAAACTTAGAATGAGATAGAAACTTGGCTCAAGCCAACCTAGTAAGTTATCTTGCTATAAGATAGTTACAATTTAGCTATAAGATAGTTACAATTTATGATGTATAAGTTATGATGAAGAACGGTATCATATGATGTTGTATACTAGTATATGACGATGTATGATATAACGATACGTATTTTAGAAGAAAAAATAATTTGTCGAGGTTGTCGGCGAAGTCGTGAAAATTCCGACAACTGCCAGAATTTTCGAACTTCACACGACCCTGCACCTCGAGGATTGCTAGCTGAATGTCTCCCACCGGCTCCCTCCTGTCATTCAACCTCAGACCACTTGCAACGAAGAAATGAAAATACGAGAGAAAGATAGTTCTCGAAGTTTTCCAATGAGAATCCGACAAGAGACCCACGACCTTAAACCGTCGTCTTTCTACCAAGAAAACCAAACCGAAAAGACCCCTCCGGCCTAATATACACCAACACAGAGCGAGTACATGTCGCGTAATCATTGTCATCACCGTTGGAGAAGGAAAACCCAAAAATCGATTTTTTGTGAATCCTCGATCAACCTCCTCTTGGCCGGCAAAGCTACGACACTATTTTGATGGTAATTACTCGTGTGCATCAAGGTGTTCTATGCCTCGTTAATCCTCTCTTCCATGGCCTTGCACTATCATTATCTACTTGCAAAAACGTGAGATTTTCCGACGTTATCATTTTTCTTAAACCTATCCTTGTCGACACTTACACATTCTGAAACCACACTAGACTTGTTGAACTCACCCTCATCTTCCCAGAAAAATGGTCGTGTTAATGCTCTGCGTGTTTGCTCATCTTTCGTTTACTAGATCGAAGGTCTCTGTTTCGTCGGCATTTTTTCCGACGAGACAAAATCGTTCGTCATCCATCCTTTTCTCTCGACATTTTGTGTTTCCTTTTCTTATAGTTGAGATCTGAGGGTTTGCTGATGTGTAGGACTTTCGGTATGGTCGTGGGTTCGTTGGAGGCACGAGTTCTCCCGCGCTTGCGTGTTTGCAACCACCCAAGTTATTATTATTATTGTTATTTAATTAATTAATTAACTTATTGATTTGAATCCTTACATTTATTTGGTGGGATCCCACTTGATGGGATAAAGGAATAAGTGCAAACGAGGACATTGGACTCCGAAGGGGGTGAATTGTGAGATTCCACATCGGTTGTGGAGGAAAAGGAAACACCCTCTATAAGGGTGTGAAAACCTCTCCCTACCAGACGCGTTTTAAAAACCTTGAGAGGAATCGTGAAAGGGAAAGCCCTAAAGAGGACAATGTTTGCTAGCGGTGGACCGTTACAAATGGTATCAAAGTGCGATGTGCCAACGAAGAGGCTAACTGAGTCTCGAAGGGGGGTGGACATGAGTTCCGAAGGGGGGGGGGGTGGACATGAGGCGATGTGCCAGCAAGGATGCTAGGCCCCAAAGGCGGGTAAATTTGGTGGAATCCCACATCGATTGGAGGAAGAAATGAGAGCAAGGACGCTGGGCCTCGAAGGGGGTGGATTTGGTGGGGGTCCCACATCGATTAGAAAAAGGAACGAGTGCCAGAGCAGACGTTGGGACCCGAAGAGGAGTGGATTGTGAGATCCCACGTCGGTGGAGGAGAACAAACTACCCTTATACTCGGGAATAATCCAGTAATTCTGATTTTGAGTGAGAGGGATGACGAAGGAAGATTTGTTGTAGGCTCGAATAGGGGTGTGCTACATGGCTCCTACAAGACAACGAATAAATCCCAAAAACCAGAAATTGCATCCAAACTAACCCTATGTAGGTGGAATAACTCTAAAAAATGGTATTTAGTATATTGGTTTGTTAGCAAATAAATTTATTATTGTTCCTTTTCTTTCAAAATATATATTTAATTGAAGGGGCAAAACCCAAAGGCAACAAAATAAATAATAATCACATGTTGCTTATTTTTTATATATTTAATCTTATTTTATTATTCAACACTATGTCGGAATTCATCATCACAATCCTAAACCATAAAATCCATTTTTTTTTTTTTATTTCCTTGCAACTAGAAAATAAACAATGCTTCTGTCCATGACATCCTCTGAATTGACAACTGGGAGGCTACGTGGCAAGGTTATGTATGGTTGAGATGGAAACAAAGTGGATGAGATCGGCTGAGTTGGAAAAACGTCCACGTAGGAAGGAAATTAATTGCTTCTTCTGAATCCCAAAGGTCATTTTAGCATACATGGCCTTTTCCTTTCCACTTGAGTTGGTTTATCCTTTCCACGTAGGATCAAAAAGAACGCCCTTTTTGTATAAGATATTTGCTTATGTTCCAAAAAGGTCGGGCCTACGTGGATTTAACATTTTTCCATTGCATCCAATTGTGTATGAGTTGAAGAAGTCAACACAACTTGCTTTTTCTTTATTTAATATTGATTACTTTTGTATATAATATGGATTATAATTTGGGACTTTTCACTTTTTGAGTGTATTTAATTTTAACTTTATTCAACGTCGGTTTCAGCAGCTTACGAGTATACAACTACGTTAATTGGCTAATCACACATGCTTTTTGCTCAATTTTTGTGAGATCCTACCTTAGTTGAGGAGGAGAACGAAACATTCTTTACAAGGGTGTGAAAACCTTCCCTAGCAAACGTGTTTTAAAAACCTTGAGGGGAAGTCGAAAGGGAAAGCCCAAAAAAAAAAACAATATTTGCTAGTGGTGGGCTTGAGCTGTTACAAATTTACTTGAAAAATTTAAACCCTAACCATCATGATCATCTACGTGATACGATGTGCATATACATATACGGTCACTCTCGCTATGTACTAGCTCATTTGGGTCATGTCATGATTCTATTAGGGTCATGTATATGGCTAATCATATGAAACATTATTTACCAGAGTGTGAAAGCTTGTCCAAAACAAATAAAAATTAATATAAAAGGCTTAGATTATTATTTAGGGAGCTATTTACTAAAAAGGACTTAAAGCTAAATTGAAATAATCCAAATTAATAATTATTAAAACTTCACCAAAAAAAAAAAAGATTTATAATCATAAACTTATAATTCCAATTTAAAATTTTAATTACCTTGAATGTGTTTATAATTTATGTTTTTATTAATTTAGAGATAAATGAAAAATAAAAATGGTATGTTTTTATAGTTGGTATCGAAATAAACGAGCACGTCGAGATTAGTTGGGTTGGGACTTGCTTTGCGCGAAGCTAAAAAGCGCGTCTCCGTTTCAGTGGGCTCCACTTCAAATTTCCCTTTACATCGCCGTCTATATATATCCCGATGTTCTGATGCCCAACCCCACATCCATCTATTGTCTCCTCCTCTTTCTATATCGCTCTCTTTATTGATCTTGCTCATGGAAGCCCTTCATCTTCCTTACGAAGTTCACCCTCATTCTCCCGCCGCTGCCGTCAATGATCGGAGTTCTGAGTTTCAGGAGCTGCCGGAGCCGGATATCCATATTGTTACCTCAAGCGGACTTCGGATTCCGGCTTATTCTACCATTCTGGTACTCCATTGGATTTCTCTCTTCTTTTTTTATTTTGCCTTAAATGTCGGTTGATTGCAATCACACCTGATGGATCAGGGTTCACAACTTTATTTCTTTCATTTAATAGCCTGCGATTTGATTGATTTTGCGTTGGATTAGAGGATCTGATTTTATTGTTGTTAATTTTTTTTTTTTTTTGTCTATCGAATTGATTTTGATTTTAGGCATCGGTTTCATCTGTACTGGAAAACATCATCGACGAATCGCGGAAGCATCGAAGCTCCGAGAAACTGATTCGGATTCTCGGTGTTCCGAGCGAGGCAGTCGTTTCGTTTGTTCAATTCCTCTTCACATCTAGGTCAGTATGCAATTTCTTTACCAAATAGCAGTTAGAATCGGTCAAAGTCGGCTCAGTCAGTCTAAACTCGTCGGTTTTCCATCAGGTGCTCTGAGGAATGTCTGAGGGAATATGGAATTCATCTATTGGCGTTATCGCATGTCTACCTCGTTCCACATTTAAAGCAGCGATGCAGCAAGTACTTGGCTCGAAAATTGACGATCGATAGTGTTATAGATATACTCCAACTCGCAAGACTGTGCGATGCACCGGATCTCTCGCTTAGCTGCATGAAAATGGTGTCGAGACACTTTAAGGCCGTCGAGAAATCGGAGGGCTGGAAATTCCTGCAAGAGCATGACTCTTGGCTGGAGCTTCAAATTCTTCAATTCATTGACGAATCCGAATTGGTATTCAATTGTTTATTCCACTGATTCCATTTTCGTTTGTTTTATTGTTCATGCGTTGACAAAAACTCAATGGAATTCAATTGTTAATTTTGGTTATTATTCTTTGTATCTGAATAGAGGAAAAAGAGGTGCAGAAGGCAGAGGAAGGAGAAGAGGATGTATCTTCAGCTAAGCGACGCAATAGAGTGCGTGGAGCACATCTGTAAAGAAGGATGCACAGACGTTGGTCCACACGACGCTGAACCCACAAAGAAGCCCTGTTCCAAATTCTCAACGTGTCGTGGTGTGCAGCTTCTGATTAAGCACTTTGCGACGTGCAAGGACAGAGCCCATGAAGGAGGCTGCTGGCGGTGCAAACAAATGTGGCAGCTTCTACGCTTGCATGCTTCCATCTGCAACCAATCCGATGCTTGCAAAGTCCCTCTCTGCAGGTAAATTCTAGTTACCCCTCTTTTATTCGCCATAGCACTCACTAATCTTTTCCAAACCTTGATTTTAAGTTCAACCGTAATTGAGTTGCTTGGGTAAAGGAATTGACCATTCACCTCATTACAAATCTCTATAATAATCTCTATAATAGTATGATATTTTTCACGTATTCTTTACTTATAAACCCATGATTATTCCCTAAATTAGCTAAATGTGGGGCTTCCTTCCAACAATCCTCTCATCGAACAAAGTATACTATAGAGCCTCCCGAGGCCTATAGAGCCATCAAATAACCTCCCTTTCGACTCCTTCTCTGGAGTCCTCAAACAAAGGACTACATCGGAGCTCTCGACATTTGAGGATTCCTTTGACATAACTAAATTAAGGGATACACTCTCTCCCAACCATCTTCAACAAGGGATTGATCAAAACAAAAGCACGCATTCCATATGGTTTCTTTATTCAATTAAATATGATTGTTGACGGTGGGCGTGCAAGGAGTTTACGCCTCTTTTCAACAAAAAGTCTTAGGGGGTGGCTTTAGAAAAGCCGAATAATCAAAATTCCCTGTCAATTTGGCGTGTTTTAGTCAATGATGGATGGTTGAGAAATGAAAATTGATGTGGTTGTTGGAGTGGAGACACCAATGATTAAGATTTGAATGAAAATACCAAAATTCTAAATTTAGAAGGTACCCTTTGGGTTTGACAGGCAGTTCAAACAAAAAATGCAGCAAGAGAATAGAAAAGACGATGCTAAGTGGAAGGTTCTGATGAAAAAGGTGATGGCTGCCAAAACCATTTCTTCTCTGACTTTTACCAAAAGGAAGAGACCGCAGCTTCATCGAGGAGACACCATGAGCAACACCCACATCAGAAGCTGCAGATTACAAACGGTCGAACAAAATCGATCGCTGTTATTAACCGCCTAGAATGAAAAATGAAATTTTGTGTTGTTTGATGGAGAGTCACTAGACGACTAGGAGAGGCTTTTTTTTTTTTTTTTTTTTTTTTTTTAAAAAAAATTTCCTGGTTGATGGATGAATACTGGATTCCATTGAATTGAAGTTTTTGTTTTTGTGAGGAGCGGGTTTCCCCTTTCACCTGTTTTGTTTTAACAGTTTTTGTATAGCCACTATTGGATAATAAAGAAGTATTATGTATCTAAACTCACTTGAAAGTGAAAAATTAGAACTTTAAGGCTAATATATTATATCCCACTCGACATCAAGTTTGCATTTCAAAAATTCAAACCCGCGTGGATAACCGCCCACCACTCTTTTAAAACTCCCGACTCTCGCACATCCCTCACCAACACAATTTTCTTGGTCTCTGCAACTTCCACATACACCCGAGAGAGATGAAGAGAAACAGAGACCTAAGCCCATCTGTGTGTCGACTTGAGTGGCAATTTGTGCCTCACCCTTGGCTTAGCACGTGCCCGACGCGTGACCTACCTAGCCTGTGAGGACTCGTTTGGCTCGGCTTCTCTACTTGCTTCGGCTCATCTTGATGGCTCAATTTTGGCTCGACTTGACAGCTTGGCGACTCGACTTGTCAACTTATACAACTCAAGATACAAATCTATACCATTTCCTAAGTTTTTGACCCTCCTCAAGCCATTTTAACCTTATTAAGGGTAATTGAGGTTAGTAAAACTCTCGTTTACTCAATTTTAGATAGTTTTAGGATTAATATTGGAATAATCATTATGTTTAGCTAGAATAAGATATGGATATGTCTTTTAAGTATGTGATATGGATTGACATAGCTGAAATTAAACATTGAAGTATAGTTTTCGGAGAAGCTACTAATTAGTTGGTAACAGCCAAGCCAACCAAGTAGGTGATTTTATTGTTGAAGTTAGATAATTGAATGATGTATGATGGTGCATGCCTCATGGCCCCTGCATTTACCATATTATTTTATGTTATGCTTATGTGCTCTGTATATTGACATATGATGTTATGCTATATATGTATGTGATATCCATTACACTATGTATGTAATTTTTATCTTGCCATATAAAGTTATGTGATGACTACCATGTATACGTGATGTATCATTTCGTCATTAATCTCATATGATCCTAACATATTACATCATCATATCAAAACACATGACACGTGCAGGAGTCACTGTCCATGTGTCATCATACATAAAACAAGTCATCCAACCGAGCATTGATGTTATTCACATCATGATCTAAACTATTTTTTTTCTTGAATACTATTTTTTTTTTTTTGGTATTGTAACGACTCGAAATTTTCTACTTAATTTAAGATCGCTACTGTATACATGTCATAAACATGAATGTGGAAATACTTTATTTAAACTTTCATAAAACATAGCCTTCAGCTTAAAACACAGCCATAAACTTACGTGTTTGAAGACACTTAAAAATGACACAATAAAAGACTAAATAAAATAAATAAACGTTTAAATAAAAAAAAAATCTCATTCTAGCATAAGTCCAAGAAAATAATACGACTACCCTATGCATGTGTCATGGTCTCGAGTTGCGATGCCGTCGTCAGCCGTACAGGAACGTCTTGCCTTAACCTGAAAAATGTAGTAGGACATGGCTTGAGTATTTAAAGAAATACTCATTAAGTGACCCCACTATTGGGGTTAAATGTGAGAACATGCGAATGCAATGACGGGACCTATCCTTTCAATCTATTTTCCTACAGTACTATCCTAACGAGTAACTTGGATGTGTAGCATATACTCTACACACAGCCCATACGTGCGAGTATGGACTCACCAGTCAGTTCGCACACCGCTGGGCCACTTTCCTTGTCGGGCGAGCATACTCTGGGAGCTCCTTAGGCTAGACACCCGTTAGAACTAGTAATCGTCACGACAACGTTATGTAAAACAAAATGATCGTACCCGTACCGGCAGCATTATGTAAAACATAATGATCGTACCCCTATCAGCATCATTTTGTAAAACATAATGATTGTACCCCTGCCCATCGTGATGAAATATGGGTATCCCCCCATGCATGAGCACACATAATGCATGAGGTCCTAATATTTTTCTATTTTCAACATTATTAAATATAACCCCGCTATCGTTTTACATTCATATCATATATTTTCTCATTTTTCAGTTATCATATCATGCATAATGCTAACGGAGTTATATTTCATTTCATTTATCGTGATATCATGTTATTCATAACATGTTGTATACATACAATTTAGAAAACATAACATAACCCTCCATGCTTTTAACATGTCATTTCATAACGTGCAATTTATACAACAATTACATCAATGGTCACACAAAACAATTTAAACATAACATATCACATCACAATATACCATATCTGATGGTGTTACTATAACACGTGTAGAAGCAATTTGGATCTTAGGCACTCTAAGTACATCAGTTATAATAAATTAGCTAGCATGTTCAAAAGCATTAAAACTCGATGAGTTTGAATACTAACCTTTTGTAGTTCAAATTTCTTTTTCCTCACGAACTGGTTTCGAACCACCACCAGTGTCTTCTCTACTATTCTCTAGCCTTAAAATGGGATTGTGGAATCAGGTGAGTGACTAAACTTGATAGGAATTTAGTATACGCAAGAAGAGAGTTTTGAGAGATTTTCTCAAAAATTTTCAAGAAGAAAATCCATGTACCTTAATCACTCCATTTCTAGAGTGATATTTGCATGTTCATTCAAATTTGAGATTACCAAATTTTGACATTCAAAATTCCACTCAAATTGGTGGGATTATGTGGCAATCATGCCAGTTTGGACATAGATTTTTCCATTAAGTGAAGTGAACCTTTTGACTTTTTCTATTTTAATTCTAACCATTAATTTAAATAATTAATTTCAAATCAAAATAATATTAAATGATTGATTAAACAATTTAATTAATATTTAACATTAATTCAAATGGGCACATATGGATTATGAATCCCTGTTCATAATTAAAATATTTAAATATTATTCAAATATCTCTAATTCTCTCATTTTGTTTAATTCGTAATTAAATCAAAATGCGGTTAAATATATCGTATATATTTAGTCCATATTCCCTAATTTGAGTTTGAACACTTCAAACTCACTCGCACACTGTTCTAAGGTTTAGTTCGATATGAGCTAGCAGAGGGTTCTAATGGACCTATAGATCATGGGCTCCAACAATCCGAGATTAACAGGCTAAACTCATTAACCTTTTAACCAACATTCGTTAACTACTAAGACACTCCCCCTAGTAGTTGCACTCCCCTCACTATAGAATATTTCTGTCCATTTGATATAACCATGATTAGTAAGTCGATCATTCACAGGTTGTTCGTAATTAGAGTTGGGTCAATTTACCGTTTTTACCCCTAAAGTTACTTCTTGTTCCTTAAGTCCCACTGATTCTCTAATGAACGATTGGTTTGTGGTCCGACCACCAAACCGAATCCCTCTAAGGCCAATGAGAGGGTGGGACCCCTTGTTCAAGACCTGGAGTCAGCACTCAAAGGAACAACCTCTCTACTATCCCTAAAAGCAAGTAGGAGTGAATTCTATTACCCTTGAAATGGGAAGCTTATTGAGTCGGCGAACTCGGACCACTCTCACCCATGCAAATCTAAGGATAATTCTGAATAAGGTTGAGTTACCTAGGTCATCGAGTGAAAAAATCAATATCAATAGTAAACGACATTATAAAGTGAGAGTGATTTTCTTCATGGTCCGATCTTATGCAATACTCATTGCATAGAGCGCCCCCACTCACATGTCTCCACATGTACAATTTAGTGATCACATTGTTTATATCATATACAAAAGTGGGTCGTATTCATAGTGTCCCCATGATAAGGTACTCAGCTTTATCCCTGTACTATAGATCATTTTGACTGTATACTTGAACTTGATCCACCCTTATGTCTCTACATATTGTTTACTATAGCCAGAGTATTCTTAGTTTATTGGATTTGGATTAATGATCGTAAAATTCACTTTATTCAATAACGATTTTTACTGAATAAACATCAATAATAACTTTATTGAAAATAGAATATGTTTTTGTTTACCAACTATGCGTTTTAGGACATAAAACCCAATAGTATCATAAACATGTCATATCGTAAACACTTCGTGGTCATATCGTTCCCTAACTTATCATAGCCTTAACGTTCTTATACCTATCATAGTCATATCGTTACGGTACCTTAGTCATATCATCACAAGAACGTTTCCTAACGCTATCGTTTTATCAATCTATCACAAACTTATCCCTTTCTACCTATAACCTAACCATATTCTTTCATCAATCTCTCCTATCCATAACACTCCGGTATGTAACCTAACTTTAACGTTTCATGAACGTATCTTACTCCTATTGTAACGTTTCGTTTTGTGCATCCTTCTCGTATCCTATCTGAAACATATCATTGAACACATCGTACCGTAATTATTATCATACAATTCACATATTATAACATATATATAACATATAAGAAACATATTGATTCATAGACAATTCACACAATAATATATATGACACGTGCAGAACTACGGGGCACGTGTCAACATCAAATATAACCAAGCCAATAGTAAGACCACTTACCTGGTTAGCTTAAGTTGTTGTCAAGAATATATCTTTAATTAAAGTTCGATTCTGTTCTTTGAAATCCAAGCCAACCTATGTGAGCCCATGACATCAGTTTCAAGTTTGAACTTCTACAAAATTGTTTCTCTAATTTATATTGGTCCATGTGTTATACTTCATGCGAACGTTAGAGTTTGCATGAGTTAAGTCTCGAAATATTTATATATGTTTGTTATAGTATTATGCTCATACAAACCATTTAATTCCCATTAACATTTTCCAGATAATTTCAACTATATTCGTTCCCTCCCTGTCTCTTAATGTGTTTCCTCTTCTTTTAATTTCACTCTCTGTTTGTTTCCTTTTAACTGTTTATTATCTTTTAATCCATTCTTACTTTTTCTTTGAGGATGGCTTTAATCCCTAATTCAAAACTAACTAATTGTAACCAAATTAATAAATTAATATCATAAAATAAAATAAAATGAAACCTCTTCAAATGCAAAATCTTTTTCTAGCAAAATTAAATCTTGAGCTTTTAGTTTTTCTGTTGTGTTTGTATTTGTTTTTGTAGGGGAGAAGAGATTATGATACCCTAAATCTGCTTAAACCTTTCCCTTCATTGTTTGTTACATTTTGAATTATGTTAGCCATTATTTTTTGCCAATTTAATTGATTCTATGTTTTTTTATCCTATTTATCATGACCTATCTTGAGATATAACTTAGAGAAATCTCAAATCTCTCTCTCATGTAAATCTCATCTCCTGTAAATCTAATGTGAGGCATCCTATCTATCATGACCTGACCTTTTTCATATCTATTTTGGCAGTGGGGTGGGTCGAGGAGAGATTATTGGGGGAGAGATGGGGAATAATTGTTTTTATTTTATTTTATTTATTTATTAATTTATTATTATTTTTTTAAAACCTAATAATAATTTTTGTTAAAAATAATTTTTTTTTTTTAGCTATTAGAAAGTGGAAAAAATATGTTGAGTACAAGTATCCTCTTGCATAACTGTCCCATCAATTTTAGGTTGTGTGCAATTTTCAGGTTTATGTCCTTAAACATTTTAATTTATGTTTTATTATTTAGTAATTATTTGATTATTTTTATTTGCAATAAACATTATTGTAGTTTAATTTTTGAGGAAAATGAGTTAATTAAAAAAATCATAATTATTATATAGTAATTACAGAATAATATTATGGTTAATAATAATTTAAAAAAAAAAAAAAAAACATAAATATTCTTCTCTCTCCCCTGTTCCTCCCAAGCCATGGAAGATCCGGAGAAGAAATCTCCATCTCCATCTTCATCTCCGTCTCCATCTCCGTCTCCATCTCAAATCAATTCGCGAAAATCAGAATCGGAATCGGAATCGGATTCCGCCGAATTTCGGAGGTTCGAATCGTTTCTGAAATGGATTTGCATAATGGATCACTCAAATCCCTTCACCGCGACGCTGTCCTGCTTCCTGTTCTCCGCGTTCGCGATCGCCGTCCCGATCGCATCGCACTTCGCCCTTTCTTGCTCCGATTGCGACGAAGATCATCGAAGGCCTTTCCATGTGGTCGTTCAGCTCTCTCTCTCCGCCGTTGCGACGCTCTCTTTCGGTTGCCTCTCCGCCTGGCTCCGCCACTTGGGATTGAGCCGATTTCTGTTCCTGGATAAGCTCTGTGAATCCAGCCACAAGGCTCGCGATGAATACTCCAAGCAATTAAAGGTCCGTTTCCTTTCTTTTTTCCTCGCCATTTCCAGTTTTCTCTCAACATTTTCTTCATTTTATTTATTATTATTTAAACCATTTTTTTTATATAAAAAAAATGGGAAAGTTAACCATTTTTTCCTCGTACCAATAAAGATGTATTCGTACACCATAGAGCCTCAATTAGCTTCTGTAGGACTCCCTCCCAACAATCCTCGAATAACTTCCTCTTAATCTAGGCTCGACTTCTTTTTCTAGAACCCTTAAACAAAATACACTTCTCTAGAGCCCTTGAGCAAAATGCACATTTTGTTCGACATATGAGTCATTTTTTACTACACTTTGAGGCTCACAACTTCTTTATTCGATATTTAAGGATTCTATTGACATAGCTAAATTAATGGCATGACTCTGATACCATGTTAGGAATCACAACTCTACACAATAGTATCATATTGTTCTCTTTGAGTGTAAGCTCTTATGCTTGGTTTGGGATTTTCTAGAAGACTTCATACCAATAGAGATGTATTCCCGTAAATCAGGGGTGGAATTCCCTCGCAAAAGTTAAAATATTTTCAAGAGAGAATATTTTGTTATATATATATATATATAGATATAAAAATAAATAAATAAATAAAGTGGTTAATTATTTGGTTTTAAAGTTTTAAAAGGACACTTTTAACTATTGAATTTTAATAAATGATTTTAAATATTTGCATAACTTGTTTGTTAGTTGTCCAATCACTAATATATAATATTAAATTAATATATTTTTCCAATTAATAAAACAAGTCAAAAGTGTTTCAAAATAAACCATGAATTTTCTCAACCATATTTTTAAAATTTTAAATTTTAAATGGTTAAAAAATGTTTTGAAGTATTTTTGAAGTTTTAAAAAAAGAAAAGGTATTTATATATATATATATATATATATATATATATATATATATATATTTTGAAAGTTTAAAGATATTTTTGAGATTGTTTTGAAAGTTTAAGAGTATTATTGAAATTTTTAAAGTTTAAAGTATTTTTTAGACAAATTATAAAATTAAATGGTTTTTTTTTTAAAAAAAAAAAATTAGTTAGTAACAAAAAAAAAAAAAAAACATTTAAATTTTAATCAATTTAATACTTTTAAATTTGTAAAAAAAAAAAGATAATCTCTAAATTTTAATATATAATAATTAAGTCTTTATATTCTAGCATAAATTAAATTATTACAAATTTAAAATATAAAAATGTGTTACAAGTTAGTGTTACTTATCAAAACAATTTATAAACCTAGATGCTAAAATAGTTTTTGTTTTGTATATAATAGGTTTATTTAATTTAGATTTCACCGAACATTCGTTCTAGAAATCATTAGTTAAAAATAAGCCTAAATTTCTTAAATTATAGAAAGCTGAATATAATTTTACATTTTAAAAACAATAAAAAAACACCTTATTGTTAAGTTTTTTTAATGAAAAAAATTCAGACTCACCTAATGCTTTTTATTATTAAAATAACTTTTTAAAAAATAACCTTAGTGTACAAATCATTTTTAGTGGTATCGTATAGAAATAAATGTAGTTTTTTATTAGATGAGGAGTGAGAGGTGTAAGTTTTCTTCAATATTTTATTATTATTTTTAAATGGTTGTTGAAGGGACGTACATTTCTAAAAAAAGTATAATTTGTTTAACAAATTTAGTTACCAAGAGAGGGAGGAGGTGAAACAATTTCATCCACATAAATCCCATCGAACTTCGGGAAGCAATGAAATCCCGTCCTATAGAATGACCTCCCTTTCCAATCATTCAAATCACTCCTCCTCAATTTCACTTCAATTTTTGTTGTCACCAACAACTGGTATCAGAGCGATCTTGCAGTAGCAAGAATGGCAGCAGAAAAACAAGTTGAGAGCTACGTTCAGCCCGCCATCCCGAGGTTCGATGGTCACTATGATCGTTGGGCGATGTTGATGGAAAATTTTCTCAGATCAAAGGAGTTTTTTGATATGGTGGAGACGGGTTATGAAGAGCCAAATGAAGGCGAGGTACTCTCAGGTGGTCAACAGCAACTGTTGGCAACATCGAAGTTGAAGGACCTGAAGGTCAAGAACTATTTATTTCAGTCCATTGATAGGACTATCTTGGAAACAATGCTTAAGAAGAAGACATCCAAGGAAATTTTTGGGATTCTATGAGGAGGAAGTATCAAGGCTCAATGAGAGTAAAACGTGCTCAACTTCAAGCAGTTAGAAGAGACTTTGAAATTCTCCAAATGCAAAAGGGAGAAACGGTGAATGATTATATTGGCAAGGTTATGAGTCTTGCAAGTAAAATGAGGATGCATGGTGATTCAATCACGGATGTTGCGGTCGTAGAAAGGATTTTGCGATCACTAACTCCAAAGTTCGATTACATTGTATGTTCTATCGAAGAAGCAAACAATGTCGAAGAGATGCAAATAGATGAACTCCAAAGCTCCATGTTAGTACATGAACAGAGACTCAATCGTACAAGTGTAATAGAGGAGATGACAGCCTTAAAGATATCCACACCAGGTGAAACTTCAAGCCCTAGAGGTAGAGGGCAAAGAAGAGGCAGAGGTCGTGGGAGAGGCAGTCGAGAAAGAAGTGGAGATGTTGGCAGGTCAGCAGATCTAGTCAGAAACGATTATGACAACAAAGGTAAGAGACACTTTGACAAGTCTAAGGTGGAATGCTACAGATGTGGACGCCTTGGACATTACAAAAATGAATGCTATACCAGGCTCCAAAAGGAGAAAAGAGATCAATCCAATTTTGTGGAGAGAAGAGAAGAAGAAACATTGTTAATGTCATTCCATGCTATGAAGGTTGCAAATCAAGGTGTATGGGTCGTAGACTCTGGATGCAGCAACCATATGACAGGTTGTAAGGAATTATTCTCAACTCTGGATGAAAATTGTCATACTACGGTTTCTCTTGGAAACAATTCAACTATCCAAGTGATGGGGAAAGGAACCGTAGATATCAAGACTAGAAATGGCTTTGTAGAGTCTATTTCTAATGTATTCTACATTCTTGATTTGAAGGCCAACTTACTTAGTATCAGTCAGTTACAAGAAAAGGAGTATGTGATCACATTCCAAAATGATGAATGTGAGATTTATTATTCCAAAAGAGGATCGATTGCTAAGATGAAGATGACCACCAACCGTCTATATCCGTTGACGTTAAATATCTTTGCCAAAAGTTTGATGGTGAAGAAAGAAGATACCACCTGGCTTTGGAATTTTAGGTATGGTCATCTACACTTCAAAGGATTAAAGACGTTGTCTTCAAAGAAGATGGTAACTGGGTTGCCAGACATTACTCCTCCAACAGAAATTTGCGAGAGCTGTGTAGTAGCAAAACATGAAAGAAATTATTTTCCATCCGGAAAATCAAGAAGAGCTCAAGCGATTTTGGAGTTGATTCATTCAGACATATGTGGTCCCATCTCTCCAGCATCAAATGGTGACAAGAAATATTTCATGACCCTCATCGATGATTTTAGTCGAAAAACATGGACTTATTTCTTGCACGCCAAATCAGAAGTCTTTGATTGCTTCAAAAAAATTTGTGCTACTATGAAGACGGAAATTGAAAGAAGAGTCTAAGGCTTTACAAACTGACAGAGGTGGAGAGTTCTGCTCAAACGAGTTTATTAAATTTTGTGAAGAGAAGGGCATAAGGAGGCAGTTAACAACAACATATACACCACAACAAAATGGTGTGGCTGAAAGGAAAAACAGGACTATTCTCAGCATGGTTCGAAGTTTACTAAATAAAGGAGAAGTCCCGAAGGAATTCTGGCCAGACGCTGTCGTGCGGTCCGTTCACATTCTCAATCGGAGCTCTACTTTTTCTGTTAGAGATATGACTTCACAAGAAGCATGGAGCGGAAGAAAACCTGCAGTAGACCACTTTAGAATCTTTGGATGCATCACATATGCACACATTCCTGATGAGAAAAGGAAGAAACTTGAGGACAAGAGTTTGAAGTGTGTGTTCCTTGGAGTAAGCGAGATTTCTAAGGCATACAAGCTCTATGATCCTTTGACAAAGAAGGTGGTGGTAAGTCGTGATGTAATCTTTGACGAAAAGAAGATTTGGACATGGGAAGAAAAGAACACTGTGAATCAGTAGATTCCTGTAGATCTTGAAGAAGAACAAACTGAAGCCCCTATTCAGCCTCACTATGAGCATGAAGAAGCTCATCACAAGCTCAACAAGAAGAACCAGTAGAAGAAGATCATGATCATAATCAAAGAAATCCAAGAACAAGAAAGAGACCAAATTGGATTGTTGATTATGAGATGGACTATGAATCAAGTGATAGTACTTATTTTGCATTCTTTATGAGTGATCCAATTGCCTATGAAGAAGCGATAAAGGAGAAGAAATGGAAGGAAGCTATGGAAAGTGAAATCAAATCCATAGAGAAGAACAAGACTTGGGAGCTCACTGATCTTCCTAGAGGACAGAAAACAATCGGAGTAAAATTAGTTTTCAAAACCAAGTTAAATGAAAACGGTGAGGTGGATAAGTACAAGGCGTGACTCATTGCAAAAGGATACAAGCAGAAGTATGGAGTTGATTATAAGGAGGTATTTGCACCAGTGGCACGTCAAGATACTATCAGGCTTATAATTTCTATTGCAGCACAAAAATCTTGGCCTATTTATCAACTTGATGTGAAATCGGTCTTCCTACATGGAGAGCTTCAAGAAGAGGTATATGTGGAGCAACCAGAAGGTGTTGTTCAAAAAGGTAAAGAGGAAAAAGTATACAAGTTGAAGAAAGCTTTGTACGGTTTGAAGCAAGCTCTGAGGGCATGGTATAGTCACATTGATTCTCATTTTGAAAAGATGGGATTCACTAAATGCCCGTATGAACATACGTTATATGTGAAAACTGAAAAGGGAGGTAACATTCTCATTATTTGCTTATATGTCGATGATTTAATATTTACTGGCAATAATGAAGAAATGTTTGAATTTTTTAAGAAGAGCATGATGAAGGAAATTGAAATGACAGATCCTGGTTTGATGAGATATTTTCTTGGAGTAGACGTTACTCAAACTCCCGCAGGTAACTTTATCTGTTAGAAGAAATATGCTCAAGAATTACTTGAAAGATTTAAATTGGATGAGTGCACATTTGGAACTCCATCAGAATTGGGTTTGAAGTTGCACAAGGATATTGAAGGGCGAGAGGTTGATAATAGACACTTCAAATAAATTGTGAGAAGTTTGATGTACTTAACTTCAACAAGACCAGACATCATGTATGCGGTTAGTATGATAAGTCGTTACATGGAGCATCCAACGGAAAAACATCTCAATGCAGCAAGAAGGATACTTCGTTATGTGAGAGGAACCTTTGATTTAGGGGTATTCTACAAGAAAGGAGATGATCCGAAGATGGTTGGCTATACAGATAGTGACTATGGAGGTGATATAGATGATCGTAAAAGTACTTTAGGAAGTATTTTCATGATGAGTTCAGGAGCTATTTGCTTATCTTGAAAGAAGCAACCTATTGTAACACTCTCAACTACAGAAGCAGAATTTGTGGCAGCAGCAGCATGCTCGTGCCAAGCAATTTGGTTAAGAAAAATGCTTGAAATTCTTAATCAGAAGCAACCAGGTACGACGGTTATATATTGTGATAATATGTCAACTATTTAGTTGTCTAAAAATCCTGTGTTTCATGGGAGGAGTAAGCACATCGATGTTCGATTTCATTTCTTGCATGATTTGTGTAAAGAAGGCATTATTGAACTCAACTTTTGCTGAAGTGATGAACAAATCGCAGACCTATTCACAAAACCCTTGAAACTACCATTGTTCGAGAAGCTTAGAAGAAAGATGGGGATGTGCAGAATCCAAGATGTATATCAAGTGAAGTCCTAAACTGGTTTCTGCAGAATTCAGTTTAAGGGAGGGTGTTGAAGGGACACTAGTAGATACATTTCTAAAGATAGAAAAAGTAGTAATTTGTTTAACAAATTTAGTTACTACTGAGGAGGAGGAGGTGAAAGCAATTTCATCCACAGAAATCCCAACCAACTCCAGGAAGCAATGAAATCTCGTTCTATAAAATGACCTCCCTTTCCAATCATTCAAATCACTCCTCCTCTCAATTTCACTTCAATTTTTGTTGCCACCAACAAGGGTTATGGTATAGATTTTAGGTTCTTGGAGCTTATTTGATCAAATTATTGTTACGGAAGTGCGAGTTAATAAGCTTTACTTAGCAAAAAAAGAAGTTATTAACTTGAGCAATTTTAGGATAATTGTTAGTAGTTATTAACTTTGAGCAATTTTAAGAAAATTGTTAGTTTGTTGTTTAGGAGAATTATTAACTGTTGCTAACCTGGAGATAAACGGTGTTCAGAGAAAGAGAATTGAAACGCATAGTGCTTAAGGTTCTTCTGTTCCAAGAAACTCTCATCTCAAGTTGTTCTTTCTACTTTATTTATTTGTTTCAGCATATTTCGATCATGGCTCAAAACCAATATTTGGTATCAGAGCTAGGATGTTGAAACAAATGTTGTTGCCATACAGAGTCACCGGAAGAGATATGATGATGATAAAAATCGGAAAGAAGGGAGTGTAATGCTCCAATATCCATTACTCAATAAAAGTAACTACGCAGCATGATTGATAAAGATGCGTGTTAACTTACAGTAAAAGGCGTGTGGGACACCATCTAGCATGGTGACGACATTTTGGAGCGTAAGGATAGGATGGCTCTTACCGTCCAGTTTCGGAGGACGTCCTTCTCATGTTGGCAAAGAAGGACTCGACAAAGGCAATGTGGGAGTCGCTACAAACAATGCATGTGGGTGTGAAACGTGTCAAGGAAGCAAAGGTGCCGACCTTGAAGAGTGAGTTCAAGACTATTCACATGAAGGACGGTGAGTCAATAGATGACATTGCCATGAAGTTGATGACCATCGCCAGAGACATCCATTTGCTAGGTGACAAGGTGAAGGAGATCTTCCTCGTTAAGAAGTTCCTTTGAGATTCATGCAGATTGTTACCTCTATTGAGCAGTTTGGCGACCTTAAGAACATGTTGGTTGAGGAGGTCGATAGTCGTCTTAAGGTCCATGAGCAGAGACTTCGTGGCTACGACGACAAAGAGGAGAAGAATCATCTGTTTCTGACACATGAGGAGTGGTTTCATGGATGAAATGGAAATATGCGGTTGATTCTTCCTTTTCAGGTACAAAAGAACATAGTGACCACAACAAGGAAAGTAGACGTCGTGGGTATGGCCGTAGACGTGGTGGTAGAGGGGGTCGTGACAATATCTCACAAACCCATGAAAATGCCAACCCCTGAAAGAACAAGAGTATGGTTAAGTTTATGCTTGTAGAAAATACGGGCATTATGCGATAGAGTGCTACAACAAGTTGCATAATGAGGAGACAAACCTCACATTCATGGATAATGAAGAGCCCGCATTGATGTTGGCCGCGAAAATACCCAACCTGTGGTGCTCAATGAAGAGAAGGTTATGGCGAAACTCCTCGTAGATGGAGAAGACCAAGTGGTGACAAAGATGTGGTACCTAGACAATGGAGCGAACAACCACATGATGAAAGCTTGAACAAAGTTCAAGGAACATGACGAGAAGTTCATTGGAAACGTGAAGTTTTGCGACAGATCCATTGTATCGATCTAAGACAAAGAATCCATCTTGTTCTAGTGTAAGAATAGCAATCAATGTCTATTGACCAAGGTATATTACATCTCAAGTTTGAAGAGCAATATTATTAGCCTTGGTCAAATGATAGAAGAAGGTAGTAAAATGGAGTTAGTCGACTTGTTCCTTAAGATATTTGACAGAAACGGACCTTGTTGATGAAGGTAAATGGTCGCGAAACAACATAATACTAATGAAAGACCACAAAATCTTCAGTATCCATTGGTGTTAGTGGTCGAAAAAAGAAGTGTGATTTAATAAGCTTGACTTATCAAAAGAAGTTATTAACCTAGAGCAATTTGAGGATAATTGTTTAGGAGTTAGCTTGAATAGGTTTAGAGAAATTGTTAGTATTTAACGAGGAATATTTGTTACTAGTGGCTTAAATTGAGGAGAAAGTTTAGGAGATCGGTTGTGGTTTCTCCACTATAAATACTGATGAGATGTATGCTATTTTCACAAAGAGAATTGAAAAGCATAAGTGCTTAAGGTTTCTTTGTTCCAAAAGCTCTCTCCCCTTGAGTTGATCTTCTACTTTAGTTATTTGTTTCGACATATTTCGATCGTGGACCATTTCTAACATTTGGTATTAGAGCTCATAGGATGCCGAAACAAATGTCGTCACCATACAAAGTCACCGAAGGAGAAGTAACAACGATAAAGAGCGAAAAGGAGTGGAGTGTAACACTCCAGTACCTGTTACTCACAAAGGATAACTACGCAGCATGGTCGATAACGATGAGTGTCAACTTACAGGCACAAGGCGTGTGGGACGTCGTTTAGCATGGTGACATTGAGGAGCGTAAAGATAGGATGGCTCTTGCTGCCATCTATCAAGCAGTCTCAGAGGACGTTCTTCTCATGTTGGCAAAGAAGGGCTTGGCAAAGGCAGTGTGGGAGACGCTGCAAACAATGCATGTGGGTGTGGAATGTGTCAAGGAAAGCAAAAGTGCAGACCTTGAGGAGTGAATTTGAGGCTATCCCCATGAAGGACGGTGAGTCAATAGACGACTTTTCCATGAAGTTGACGACGATTGTTAGCGACATCCATTCATTAGGCGATGTGATGGAGGAGATCTCTGTCGTCAAGAAGTTCCTTCGAGCTGCCCCCCAAGATTCATGCAAATCGTTACCTCCATCGAGCAGTTCGACGACCTCAAGAACATGCCGGTTGAGGAGGTCGTTGGTCATCTTAAGGTCCATGAGAAGAGACTTTGTGGCTATGAAGATAAATAGGAGGAGAAATACCTTTTACTTGCACATGAGGAGTGGTTCGCAGGAACGAAAAAGAAAGATGCAGATGACTCTTCTTTTTCAGGTACAAGCGAACCTGACAACCATAACAAAGAAAAAAGAGGTTGTGGATGTGGCCGCGGACGTGGTGGCAGAGGAGGTCATGACAATACCTCACAAACCCATGAAAATGCCGACCCTCGAAAGGACAAGAGTATGATCAAGTGTTACTCTTGTGGAACATATGGGCATTATGCGGCAGAGGTTGCAATAAGGAGCGCAATGAGGAGGCAAACCTCATGTTCTCGGATTATGAAAAGCCCACACAAATGTTGGCCGAGAAAATGCCCAACCTGTTGATGCTCAATGAAGCGAAGGTTATGGCCAACCCCTTCATAGATTGAGAAGACCAAGTGGAGACCAACATGTGGCACTTAGACAACGAAGTGAGCAACCACATGACCGAAAATCCAGCAAAGTTCAAAGAACTTGATGAGAAGTTTATTGGAAACATGAAGCTTTGCAACGGATCAATTGTACCAATCCAAGAAAAAGGATCTATCTTATTTCAGTGTAAGAACGACGATCAACATCTATTGACTAAGGTGTATTACATCCTAAGTTTGAAGAGCAATATTATTAGGCTTGGTCAAATGACAGAAGAAGGTAGCAGAGTGGGGATAGTCGACCCGTTCCTCAAGATATATGACCGAAACGGAGCGCTGTTGATGAAGGTAAAACAACCGCGAAACCACCTATATAAGATACTATTGAAAAACTATCAACATCTTCTAAAAGTATCTCTTGACGTTGGTAGCAAGAAAGTGAAGAAGAAACCAATGGGTCAGGAGAAATAAGAACTGAAAAATAAATCAAGAAGCAACCAGAGGCTGCTTCAATCAGCGAAGTGCAACCTACAAGTCGATGTGTTTCATCAAACTTATCATCTCAACCAAAGAGGCTTAGAGGAAGACCACCAGGGCGTAAGAGAAATGAGACTTCAAACTTGTCATCTCAACCAAAGAAACCTAGAGACATGCCTAAAAAGAAGGTTGAAACAGAGGAGTAGGTTACAAGAATTTTCTTCATGTAAGCTTGATGATAAATTCTTTGCACATAAGAGAGAAGAGGAAGAAATTGGATGTTGCAAAATTAAAATTTCTTTTGAAGAAGATAGAGTTTACTAGGGACCAAGTACAATTGAAACTAGACAGAGACGTGCAGACATTCTCACCAAGAGCCTAGCAAGGGTTAAAGTTGCAAACATGCGGGAATTGCTGGGAGTGAAAAGTCTCTATCAAAGTCAAGCTTATGGAGGAGAATCGTGAGTTAGTAAGCTTGACTTAGCAAGAGAAGTTATTACTTAGAGCAATTTTAGGATAATTGTTTAGGAGTTATTTACTTTAATATGTTTTGGGAAATTGTTAATCTTTAATTAGGTAGATTTGTTAGTATTGCTTGCCTTGAGGAGAAAGTTTAGGAACTCGAAGAGAAAGTTTACTGGTGCTTTCACCACTATAAATACTAATGAGATGTATGTTATTTTCACAACAACAAAGAGAATTGAAAAGCATAAGAGCTTTAGGTTTCGTTGCTCAAGTTGTTCTTCTGCTTCAATTATTTGTTTCGACATATTTCGATCGTGGGTCGTTTCCAACTAAAAGAAACTAATGGATGGGGAGAAATGGAACCCAAGAGTAGGTCAAGAAGAAACCAGAGGCTACTTCAATTAGCGGAAAGCAACCTACAAATCGGTGTATTTCGTCATACTTATCATCTCAACCAAGGAGATCTAGAGGAAGGAGGTCACCATAGCGTAATAAAAATGGAACATCGAACTTGTCATCTCAACCAAAGAAGCCTAGAAGCATGCCTAAAAAAAGAAGGTTGAAAAAACAGAGGAGTATGTTACAAAAAGTTTTTACATGTAAGCTTGATGAAGAGTGGAAGAAATTACAGCAGAATTAAAATTTCATGGGAAGAAGACATATTTGACCAGAGAACTAGTAAAGTTGACACTAGAGAGCAACGTGTAGACATTCTTACTAAGACCTTAAAAATTTGCAGACATGCGAGAGTTTTCCGAAGCGAAGAATCTCGAGAAAAAGTAAAGCTTACGAACAAAATGTAAGTCAATAAGCATGACTTAGCAAAATAAGTTAATGTGGAGTAATTTTAGGATAATTATTAGTAGCCAGAGAAAATTTAGGAAAATTGTTAGTATTTTGTTTAGGAGAATTTTTAATATTGCTAACCGGGAGAGAAAGTTAAATCTATTAGTGTTTTCTCCCTATAAATAGTGATGTATGCTTTATTCACAACAACATAAAGAACTGAAGAACATATTATTGTGGAAGATATTTAGTACTAAATTATAGTTTACCATAAATATCATATTGAGTTTTATTATGAGACAAATACTTAGATTCTTTTTTACCACGGTATCTTTCCATTTATTCTATGTATTACTCCCCATATCCTCTTTATCATTTGTTTGATTATAAATAGATAACTTTCACACCATTTAGATGCGTTGGGTTAAGCCAACATTCACATGATATCAGAGTCCTTTCCATTTAAGGGCTATGATCCCTTATTTTCAATGGCTTCTGAATCTCCTACTCATCTTTTCCACCACCCCTGTTGGCTTTGACGCCGCAGGGGCAGTCTCCATGGCTGCCACAAGCGGAGCCGATTGATTACTCTTCGGCTCCACCCTTTTGACCTCCAAATCACCCTTCGCCATACTCTGTACATACAACCTCATCTTCTCCAACACAATCGGTTTCCCCTTAGCCAACATAGCCTCTCTCATTTTCTTCCCAATCAACCCTTCATCCTTCACATAAACCCTAATCTCAGGATCCTCATCAGCGTTCTATTCGGAAATACACAGAATCTCTATAAGCCCATCGACCTTTTACAGAGATTTACCTTCGAAATCTAGGTGCCGTACTGGCCTCTTCGCCAGCCAAGTCGCCGTTGCCCTTCTCGCCAAAATTGGCTCCTTTGCCCACTGTGGCGACTCTTCCGGCTTCAACATTGTCTTTGTTCCTTGCTCTAGGTTTTCCATTCTACTTCTTGGGTTAGACATATTCTCACCAAAGCTAAGGCAGCATCGTTGCTGAGAGCGACGATCCCTCTTCATGAGTTAGACATATTCTCTTAATATTTTTTATTATAAATAGATAACTTTGACACACCATTTAAGTGTGGTGGATTAAACAAACATTCTCAATTCTTCTTACTCAAGTTGTTCTTTTTGCTTCATTTATTTGTTTCAGCATATTTCGATTTAGATACACGTAGATTATATTTGTGTTTGGCATTTATAAATTGTTTTATGAATGTAATTGCAGAGATCAATGGAGCTGATCTCCTTCTTCTTGCTGCCATGTTTCATGGCCGAAGCAGCCTACAAAATCTGGTGGTACGTCTCAGCGGCCAACGAAATACCATACTACGGCAACATGTACCTTAGTTACATCACCTCCTGCACCTTAGAGCTCTTCTCATGGCTTTACAGAACTTCCATCTTCTTCTTCGTCTGTATTCTCTTCCGCCTCGTCTGCCGCCTCCAAATGATCCGACTCGAAGACTTCGTTTCCGTCTTCCATCGCGAAAGCGACGTCGGCACCATCTTGATGCAGCATTTGGGCCTCAGAAGAACCTTGACCATCATCAGCCATCGCTTCAGAGTGTTCATGTTCTTGTCTTTGATTTTGGTCACTGCCAGTCAGTTCATCTCTCTTTTGATGACTACTAGATCACATGCTCTTGCTAATCTCTCAAAAACTGGACAACTTGCGGTAATCAAATTCCTTAACTCATCTCTTTCTCTTCTATGTTGGTTAAAAAGCTATGAGTTTTGAGTATGCAGCTATGTTCCATAAGCCTAGTGACAGGCTTGTTCATATGCCTCCGTAGTGCTGCAAAGATCACTCACAAAGCACAGTCTATCACTTGCCTTGCTGCCAAGTGGCACGTATCGGCTGCTATAAACACGTTCGATGACCTCGACAATGAGACGCCGACAGCATCTGTGATTGCGGCGTTTGAATTCAACTCCGATGATGATGAAGAAGACGACGAGGACGACGAGGATGATATGAAACTGATGCCGGTTTTTGCTCATACAATCTCATTCCAAAAGAGGCAGGCATTAGGTACGTAAAAACATGCATGAACTTAAATGTTTTAAATGTTATGAATGGAGAGTAACGTTCGGATTTGGAGCCAGATGACTAGTTATAGTAAAGGATTTGGTAGGGATATATATAGTATGAATATGTATATTGTATACATTTAGTAAAGATTTGGTACATTATATTTAGTCGGGATTAAATATGCTAAACCTATATTTAGTAAATTAAAACTATATATATACGCGATTAGACAGTGCTCTCAAATATACTTTCTTCATCCACTGTATTCTCTCAGTGTACATATTTGAAGTCATCAATAAAACTTTTAACCAATATTCTTCTGTGCGTTGTTGTGCGATCCTAACATGTATTTGTTTCTGTGTTGTAGTGACATATTTGAGGAATAACAAAGGAGGAATTACAGTGTATGGATTCGTGGTGGATCGAACATGGCTGAAATCCGTTTTCGCTATTGAACTTGCACTTATGCTGTGGCTACTCAATAAGACTGTTGGTATTTCTTGAAGGTTTTGCTCTTATACAATCTAACGAACCAATGAATTTCATCATACCAAAAGTTCATCTCTTGTAAGTGAACAAGTCTATTATAAAAAAGTTTATTCATGAGATGGTTTGTTGTGTTCTTAATTTAGTTTATGTTTCAATATCCATACACAAAATCGTGTTTTTACTGATGACGATACGATAAAATGACACATACAGATAACTAAGTAGATGAACACATAAAGTCATAAAAAAATACGATCTAGACTTCGTCTGAAAAGGTTAAAGTAGTATGGATGAGTACAAAAATATTAAACAACTTGCTTGTAGTTCTTAGTTCATTCTTAAGTCTTATGTTGTTGTTTGGTTGATTCGTCCATATGGTGTTTTGTTGATTCGTCCATATGGTGTTTTATTCATAGTTGAGAGTTTGTTTCTAAATTACAAACTCTTCTTAGGTTATACCCTAAGTATACACCGTTCATGTAAGCTCAACTTAGAGTTAGGGGCAGAGGTCATAAGTTCTCTTTTCTTACCTTTGTATGGCTATCAATTCTCATGGTTTGTTCTTGGGGTTCTAAGTTCTAAGGTATCTTGGTTAGAGGTTCTACTAGTCCCTTTTCATCATTGTCGTCGTCGTCATCGTCGTCGTCATCATCATCATCATCATAGACCTATAGCTAGTAGGTCCTCGAGGTGTGACCCCGACATCGGTTTCAACTCATAGTTCTTAAGTCTTATGTTGATGTTTGGTTGATTTGTCCATAGTGTATATTATTCCTAGTTCAAAGTTTGTTTCTAAATTACAGACTCTTTTTAGGCTATACCCTAAGTATACACAGTTCATGTGAGCTCACCTTAGGGTCAGGTGCGGAGGTCATAAGTTATCTTTTCTTAGCTCTGTCTGGGCCATCAATTCTCATGGTTTGTTCTTGGGGTTCTAAGTTCTAAGGTATCTTGGTTAGAGGTTCTACTAGTCCCTTTCATCATCGTCATCGTCATTATCATCATTATTATAGACCTATAGCTAGTAGGTCCTCGAGGTGTGACCCTGATATCGGTTTCAACTCATAGTTCTCATTATAAAGTTATGAACACTATTCTTAGATTCTCTAATAGGGGTTAGTTGACATCTCCCTAGTTGCCATAATATAAACATCATAAAGGATGTTGCGACCTTAGTCTAACTCATATCTACTTATGTGGTCCCTTCCGCTCATTCGAACAATATCATGATTAGAGAGTGGTGGGAGATCCCCTCACCGCACCCACAAAGTATTTATAAAGTTCTGACAGGGTTCATGCATTTTGAGGGCTCAATCTTAGTTCTACAACCTTTATAAAAATACTACTTTGAACCCCTTCCAGGATAGGTTTACCAAAAGAAAATTAACTGAAAAAACCTCTAATAGTCCATACATGGCACAAATAAAGCATAATCATTTATAAAATGTTATTTGAATCTTCGATAAGAATCGAGTTCACAATTAGAGGTTAGTTGGCGAACCTCTAATTGTTCCCCTAAAACAACATAAAAATCTCATGCATGGACATATCATTCTAAGAAATATAACTAATTTGAATCTCATTGAAATTTTAAATATGTATTTTCGTTTAATGTCTAATATATTAATTTTAGCGGGAACATCTCAAATTAAATATTTTTCTCTATTCATATGTCATATATCTAATCTATTAAATACAAATTAGATCACTTCAAATTATATATATTTTTCTCTATTTATATCTAATATATATATAACATATCAAATATAATAAATATTATTTCAAAATTTCAAAATTTCTCTCGACCAAATAGAAAATCCTAATGTTAAGTTGAGTTACCGACGGTCTTTTGAGCCTATAGATTACTAGCTCCAATAATAATAAATTAATTAATCAATTTCCATTTTTAACCATGGGTCACTCCACTCTAGATTTACGGTCTGCACTTTCATGTATTGTAGGATATATTAGGTCCATTGATATAATCGTTATAACCAAGTCGAACATTCACAAATTGTTGGTAATTACAATTGGGTGAAAAGTCCATTTTAGGCCTACAATTACATTTTTCACCTTAAGTACCATTGATTATCTAATAAATAATTTGTTTATGATTCATTAAAAAAAAGTCACGCCTCGTGGGCTAGTAAGAAAGTGGGGCACATTGTTCAAGTCTCAAAATTTGCACTAAATGGAACTTCTCATCTACTTATTTTATATGAGAAAAAGTGAACTCTATCTCATGAAATTATATTCCTAGCTCCCTAATTGGTCAAGTACCTAAACTGGCAGGCATATTGAGTCTGTAACGACCCTAGATTTCTAATAACCTAAGGTCGCTACCATCTTCATAACATCATCTCTTATGTGGAAATAAACATTGAAAACATCATCATAAAACATTGCCATGGACTTACATGTTTTAAAAAGTCTTTAAAAACAGCATACGAAATATTAAATAAAATAAATAAATATTAAAATTGAAAAACGTACTATACTAACCAATGGTGTGAGAAATTAAATACAACTATCTTATGCACATGTCATGGTCTTTATTTGCAATATCGTCATCAATCGTATAGGGGTGCCTTGTCTTTAATGGAAGTAACACACGGCTTGAGTATTTCAAGAAATACTCAGAAAGTGGCCCCACTATTGGGGTCATGAAATGCAAACACATCAACTCATTATTAGGGACCCATCGTTAAAACCATCATCGAGGAGGCCTCCAGTCCGGACAAAATTGAATGTGTAGTACTTTCTTACACACGACCCATACGTGCGAGCGTGAGTCCTTAGGCGGTCCGCACACTCTCAATCCATCATAGTCGAACTAGTTGTCCACAGCCAGACTTTCGGAGGTTAGCAAACCCTCGAATACCATGTATGACATGATGATGATCATCATCATCATACTGTACGCGTCCGTACTTATCATTATAAATGGGAAGTAACTCGATGTATATGATATTGAGGATTATTGGGAGGGAGTCCCACATTGACTAATTTAGGGAATGATTCTGGGTTTATAAGTAAGGAATATATCTCCATTGATACGAGGCCTTTTGGGAAGCCCAAAGCAAAGCCATGAGAGCTTATGCTCAAATTGGATAATATTATACCATTGTGTCGAACAAATGGTGTAGTTTGTTTGAGGGCTCTAAAGGAGTCGATCCTCGATTAAGGAGAGACTATTCAAGAGCTTCATAGGCCTTAAGGGAGGCTCTACGGTGTACTTTGTTCGAGGAGAGGATTGTTGAGGATGGTGGTGTACTTTGTTCGAGGAGAGGATTGTTGAGGATGGTGGGGAGGGAGTCCCACATTGGGTAATTTAGGGAATGATCATGGGTTTATAAGTAAAGTCCCACCTTGGTAGTCCCACATTGGTTAATTTAGGGAATGATCATGGGTTATAAGTAAGGAATACATCTCCATTAATGAAGCGTAAGCTTAAATTAGACAATATCATACCATATTCACATATTACCCTGCATTGACCTTCATACCTTTATCATCATTACATCATCATATAACATAAATTTGAGTACGTCGGTGTGCATGGGTCGTGGGGTACTGGGCTGCTGTAGTGGGGTTGCGCATGGTCGAGAGGTTTCAGGGTAACTTCTCTGTGTATTCTTTACACTCTTAGATTACAATGACACGTTGACTAGCGTAGTGGAGAAGGCGGGAGATTATGCGTGGGCAATTTGGTTTTCCCTAGCAACCATTTTAGACGAGGGTTGATTGAAATTTTTTTATTCGACCGTTACAAAATCGACTGTAAAAGCGATTCTTATTGATGCAAATCGAAATACAAGTCGTCACAGACAGGTGTTCATAACTCACTCAAAATTAAGATTGAATTGCATATGATAATCCTGTGAAATATTAAATTAACATATTTATAAGGAGAGATTAAATATTTGGATGTCAAATCTTATACAAACTCATTGCATAGGATGCCCTACTCACAAGATTCCACATGAACGATTTGGATCAAATCATTTGTAACAATCATAAAGTGCATCGTATCGGATTGTATCAATAGTGTTATCAAGATAAGACACCCAACCCCGAACCGAATCATTAGACTTTAAGGACCAATGATTATTCATTGTCTATTTTCCCGGTAAAAAGGGATGTTTTCCCTGATTGAACTATTCAAAGACTGTCAGTAAATCCTCAAGATGGATTCGTCAGACAGATTGAACTCGTAAACTTTATCTGCAGTTTCAGACTCTCATGCCTGTCCGTTTAATGAAAAACTGGGGGAGCTTTGCTCTTTCTTTCTTTTTTTCCGAGACCGGAAGGGAGAGGATTGACTTAATACGCCCTTGGCCTCCTTCCTGACTTTTCAGAGAGGCCCTTTACGATTCCGGATCTGTGTGAGATCTTCTTTCCCGGGAGGAAAAAACTCTTTGAATAAGGGCCGTGTCTCAGTCCCAGTCTGGCCCTTTAGGGCCCTATACGAATTAGCAGTTTTTGATCCCTCTGATCCTGTTCTTGATCCAATGTGGAGACAAGGTATGTTCGTTATACCCTTCATGACTCGTTTAGGAATAACCAATTCATGGGGGGGGGGGGGGGTTGGAGTATCACAGGAGGGACTATAACGAATCCGGGTATTTGGAGTTACGAAGGTGAGTCAACTAAACGTCATACCGCAGTTGCCCCACTCGCCGCCCAGTGATCCGCTTTAACCGCTGAATGACGGCTCAATCCTTTTAGTAAAAGATTGGGCCGGCCTTGTTGTAGTTGTATAGAGGTGGGCAAGAGGAGCAGATCAAGAATAAGTAGTCTTTAGTTTTGAATCTCACCATCGGGGATTAAGATCAATAGTCATTCTTTCTTGAAGTGCTCGACCGGAAGGGAGAGGGGAAGGTAAACTCGGTCTCACTGCTTGAGCTCCTTATTCATTCTCGTTCACTCCTCCCCGCAGTCTCAATCAAAGAGATAGTGAACCCCTAGTGAAAGAAGAGGTCTCGCTCTTTCACCCCTCAGCTTTGTTTGGTCTTGAACTCGCTCCCCGCTCGAGAATGAATGTTGTAAACTCTCAAGATCGAGAAGATAGCTCGACGATAGAGGTTGTCACCACCACACCTCCCACTCCTTTCGAACCTCGGTACAGCTATTTGATTGAGGAAGCTTTTACAGTTGAGCAGCTAGCAGGTAAAGAGAAGAGAAGATCTTTTAGTTGTTGAATCTCTCTTTGATTGATCGCTACTCTGGGCCTAATTTTCAAGGTGCTTGGAGAGCCTATTGAGAATTTGGGCTGTTGTACCTTTTGATTATGGGATGGTATTGTCCTCAGTCAAGTATTCCAGTGCTTTTAAGCGCGAGGGTCACTTCACGATGCTTTTCGATGTCTGCCCTCAAGTTCAATTGTGCTAGCATCTCGGAAATCTCTTTACAGTTCAATTAGGTAATAACAAAGGGTTGAGGTTGAGGATTGACTGACTGTAGCGAAGCTGAGAAGGCAGCCCTATGAGAGCATTCGGAATCTATACGATGATCCACAGACTTTCGTCTTGACTTCATTACCTAGTAGTTCAATCAAATAGTTCAACCCGAGCTGGCTTGCTTTCGTCTTTCCTTCCTGCCGGCGTAACCTGACGAGAAAGAAAGATCAGCTAAGCTCAATCACCTTTATAGGATAGTAAAGAAAAGAGAATAGCACATGGAATAGCCCAGAGGGACAGAGAGGAGCCGCTTATCATTGTATTCCCCCTACTTACTTATGACTGGATCTATATACTATACATTCTTAGGTTATTAGTTGAACATTATTCTCCTTTATGTCAACCACGTAATGTTCAAGTATACACTAATAACCTGCAACACCCCTAATTTTTTCTTGCCTAATTAGTGACATCACCATATGCATGCCTTAAATGAAATAGGTAGAAACTTAAAATAAAACATTTTAGGATAAAATTATGGACTTACCCACTTAATTTAAATTAAGAAATTAGAAATAACCGTCCCACTATTGGGGTTAGTAATGCACATACATACATATAATGATGGGACCTATCTTTTAAAATCGTAACATGACCTTGGACTCTTTCCAGTTTCAAGCAGGATTGGATGTATGGTACTTTCCCACACACGACAAACACACGTGCACATGGACCCACTAGGCGGGCTTGTATACATACCACATGGGCCTGATTTGTTTGGGCATAACGCGCTAATGTGTCACCAGACGCCAAAAAAAAGGAAAGGCTCGCATGATATCACAACGAACATAAATATCGAAGGTACACGGCAGTACTAACATAACATAATGAGGAAGTATCCCAATGCACATGACACACATACATGCATGAGGCCCCCATGATTTACATTCATAACATAACATTAACATTATTTCCTTTCTTATTTCATCCACGACAGATTTACAGTCATAACATAATATTAACATCATTTCCTTTCTACTTTCATCGATGATTGATTTACATTCATAAGATAACATTAACACCATTTCCTTTTTACTTCATCACCGACATAGTACATATATGCATCATGTATACATGACAGTCATCACATAATCTATCACATATCTTTACATGGCAAGAAATAACATGACTTAAATAGTATTTCATTTCATTCACAATATGACGTAATGGATAACACATACATACATACATATCATAGCATCATATGTCATAACATATAACACATACACATAACATAAATAATATGGTACATGCAGGGGCCACGAGGCATGCATCATCATACATCATTCAATTATCTAACTTCAACAGTAAGGTCACTTACTTGGTTGGCCTTGGCTGAAGTCCCTAACTATTTAATAGCTGCTTCGAAACTATGTTGCAACATTTAATTTCACCTATATCAATCCACATCACATACTTACGACGTATCAATAACTTAGTCTATCCAAACATAGTGATTAATTCCAATATAAATCCTAAAACTATCTAATGTTGAGTAAACAAGAGTATTTTTAACCTCAATTTTCGTTAATAAATAAAAAATGGCTTCAGGAGGGTCGAAAATTGTAGGGCACAGACGACGCAACTTTGACCGACTCGATGGCGTAAAAAGACAGGTAAATTTTTGGTGAAATGAAATAAGGAGAATTTAAAACGTAATATACAATATATTTATATTACATCAAAGTAGAGTATGAGTTCATATGTAAGTAATTTAACCACAAACTAATAGTTAAAACAAAAAAATAAGGAATAAATACAAAATATTTAAAACAAAAGGGTTGAGACAACAGGTTAGGCTTGTCTATGACACTTAATACGAGTCCGTTCTTGACCTCGACTAGCTCCTTATTACTTGAAAAACATTGAAAAATATGGAGTGAGTACAAAGACTTAGTATATAGCCTACTTATAGGCTCTTAATAGTGTCCTTTGGTTTTATTCTTGATTTGTGAGTTTTATCGTGATCTATCATGAGAACCTTGGTCTTTGGATTCTAAGGCCTGAGATCTAAGGGCCTCAGTACGTTGGTTCTGGATTCTTTTCTTTAGAGCTCAGATCTTGATCCATGTTTTAGTACTTCATTGTTGTCTTGTTCTTGGTCTATTATTTTTTTGTTTTTCAAGACACTACCTACGCTCAAGACTTCTTACGTTTCAATCAGTGTAGTCTCAAAACCTACATCTAAAGCTTCTTACGTTCCAAGTGATATAGTCTGATCCCACGTCCAGTACTTCATGCGTTCCCTGCGATACAACCTAAATACTTATGCTCAAAGCTTCATACGTTTCAAGCAGCATGGTTTGAATACATACACTTAAGGTTTTATACATTTCAAGTAGCATAGTTTGAAAACCTACATCCAAGGTTTCTTACGTTCTAAACAATGCAGTACTAGTCATGAACATATTGTACCATGAGATGTCTAGGAGTTTTTTGAGTTTTCTGAGTTTGGGGACCTTGGTTCTTTATTCTTAGTGATACTTTTGTATTCTTCTTATCTTAATAGATGTAGAGGGTGTATTATTGTTCTTGGTTCTTATTCTATAATTCCTAGGGTTCTTAATTTCTTGTAGCACAAGTCATAACATGCATTTTAAGTTCCACATAACTTAAAATAACATGCACGAGTCATTAGTAGTGTATTCTTTAGATAATTCTAGAAAAGTCTAGGATTTTGGGTAAGAGTTACTTGAGGTATTTCTTTAAAGCGTTTCTTAGATCCTAACTTAGTTTAGTTTTAAACTTAAACTGATCAACTTAAAATCTTGAATATATCTTTATGTCCTTAGAAATGGGCATCATAAAGAGCCCGTTAGTCATTTGGAGGATGTTTAGACCTACTTTAAAAGGTCTTAGGGGCATTTTAGTCATTTTACCTACTAATCCTGGTTTCACCTCCGAAAATTTTCCAATAGCTTTCAAACTTTGAGGGGTTATAAAATAAGGCCTAAAAAGTTTCATAGAATTTGGATATTAGTTAGATCATGAACCGAGGATAAGTTACCTTAAGGGCATTATGGTTATTTTACGCTGTTACTCGTGAAATTATATTCCCAACTCCCTAATTGGTCAAGTATCTAAAATTGGTAGGCATATTGAATTTGTAACGGCTCTAAATTTCTACTCACCTAAAGTCGCTACCTTCTTCATAACGTCACCTGTTATGCAGAAATAAACATTGAAAACATGATCGTAAAACATTGTCGTGGACGTACATGTTTAAAAATGTCTTTAAAAGGACATACGAAATATTAAACAAAACAAAAAATATTAAAATTGAAAAACACACTATACTAACCTATGGTCTAAGAATTTAAATACAACTATCCTATGCATGTACCGTGGTCTTTATTTGCGATGTTGTCATCAACATGAGTGTCTTGCTTTTACTTAAAATAGAAATAACAAATGGCTTGAGTAATTTTAGAAATACTCATTAAGTGACCCTATTGGGTCATGAAATGCAAACACATCAACTCATGATTAGAAACCTTTCGTTAAAACCATGATAGAGGTGGCTTCCAGTGTGGATAAAATTGGATGTGTAGTACTTCCCTACACATGACCCATATGTGCGAGCGTAAGTCCCCAGGCGGTTCACACCCCCTGGACCCATCATAGTCGAACTAGTTGTCCGTAGCCAGACGTTCGGAGGTCAGCAAACCCTCGAATATCATGTAAGGCATGATGATGATCATCATTGTACTATAGGCGTCCGTACTCATCATCATAAATGGGGAAGTAACTCGATGTATATGACAACACAATATGTATGAGGTCCCTAAAGTTTTCATCTTAAATTGTTGTTATGACAAAACCTTATAAATCATTCACATATTAATCTAGATAACGTGCATGCATTGACCTTCATATGTTCATCATCATTAACATCATTTAGGGTTGTGTGTTAGAAAAATCTTCTTCATAATGTTTAGTACATGCATATCAACTTAATATCGAATATCATCATATTAAGTCATATCATCATGTTATCATGCATCATCATCATGTCATCATATCATATCATCATTTCATCATATCACAAATCATTATAATCATATCATCGTATCATCATCATCACTATCATCATATAACATCATCACATCATCATGAAATATCATCATATCATCATATAACATCTTCACGTTATCATATAATATCATCACATCGTCATATTATATCATCACATCATCATATAACATAAATCATAAATGACATGTGCATGGGCCACTAGACACATGTCGTCATACATGAGGCAAGTCTTCGGACTGAGTTGATAGTAAGGCCACTTACTTGATTGGCCTTAGTGGGCGTTCTCCCTAAACGTGAGTACGTTTGAATTCCATCCCTTGAAATTGCTCTCAAGTATCATTGAGGTGTTTCGTGTTAGAACAATCGACTAATTTTCTTAATAATTCTAATTTCTCAACTCAATTTAACTTAAATTGAGAAATCATAACTTATACTAACCTTAATTGCCTCAAACAATGTCAACCTTAATTGCCTCAAATAATGTCGATTTCAGCTCTGGAAGGTCTGAAACATAGAAATCGATGTGGAAATTTGTAATTTGAGCCGAATAAGTCATTTTCCAGTCGTTAGAGCGGTGCAAGTTGAGGTGAGCAGAGTCAAGCCGACTGAGCCAAAGGGGTCGGTGGTTGCAGACATGACACGTGGCAAGGGGAGGAGCTGATGCATGTGCAGGTCGCGTTATGGGTTAAGGCACGGACTTCGGGTCAGCTACACGGGCGTACAGGTTGCAAAACTAGATCGTGTGGGTGTCTGCTGTGTTTGGTTTTCGGGCCGCGACATAACGCTACTAGGTTGAATGGAAGGATGGGTCGTGGGTCAGTGGGCTACTGAGCTGCTGTAGTGGGGTTGCGCATGGCTCGAGTGGGCTTCGGTCTGTGTCTGCTAAACCGAACTAAGGATTGGGTTGCGATAGGTATTCTTTTTTGTCCGCCGTCAACTTCTCTGTGTATTTTTTACGCTCTTAGATTACAATGACACGTTGACTAGCGTAGTGGAGTTGGGGTAGTTTTAAAGGAGAAGGCGGCGGGAGATTATGTCGTGGGCAATTTGGTTTACCCTCACCGCGATTCAAAACTAGGGTTGATTGAACTTTTTTCTTGGACGGTTACAAAATCGGCTACAAAAGTCATTCTTACTAATGACATATCAAAAGACCCTAAGTTTAAGATTACACTAATAATTTGTAAGGCGCCCCTAATTTTTCTTACCTAATTAATGACATCACCTCATGCATGCCTTAATAACATATGCCCAAACTTAAAATAAAACATTTTCAAATAAAGTCATGGATTTATCTACTTTATTTAAATTAAGAAACTAGAAATAACATAGCCTTTAAATATGAAATATAAAAATACCACCTATCAACTACTAAAATGAAAACCAATGCATACTACTATCCTATCTTGATTTTCATGGCCATTCCAGCATTCACCATCATCAGTGTAGGGGCGCTTTACAAATTTAAAAAATATAAGGGTAACATGTAGTTTGAGTATTTTAAGAAATACTCAGTAAATTACTCAACTTGTTTGGTTAGTAATGCAAATACATACATATAATGATGGGATCTATCTTTTAAAACCGTAACATGACCTTTGACTCTTTCTAGTTTCAAGCAGGGTTAGATGTGTGGTACTTCTGCACACACGGCAAACACACGTGCACATAGACCCACTAAATGGGCTCGTATACATACCATATGAGCCTGATTTGGTTGGGCATAACGCGCTAATGTGTCACTAGATACCACAGAAAAGAAAAGACTCGCATGATATCGTGACGAACATAAATATCAAAGGTACGCGTCCGTACTAACATAACATAACAAGAAAGTATCCCAATGCACATGACACACATACATACATGAGGTCCCCATGATTTACATTCATAACATAATATTAACATTATTTCTTTTCTACTTCATCCATGACTTATTTACATTCATAACATAACATTAACATCATTTCCTTTCTACTTTCATCCATGACTAATTTACATTCATAACATAACATTAACATCATTTCCTTTCTACTTTCATCTTCGACATAGTACATATATGCATCATGTATACATGACAGTTATCACATAACCCATCACATATGATCTTTACATTGCAAGAAATAACATGACTTACATAGTATTTCATTTCATTCACAACATGGCGTAATGGATATCACATGCATGCATATCATAGCATCATATGTCATAACATACAACACATACACATAACATAAATAATATGGTGCATGCAAGGGCCACGAGGCATGCATCATCATACATCATTCAATTATCTAACTCCAACAGTAAGATCATTTGATTGGTGTTGGCCGAAGTCCCTAACTATTTAATAGCTGCTTCGAAACTATGCTGCAACATTTAACTTCACCTATTTCAATCTGTATCACATTCTTAGGATATATCAATAACTTAGTCTAGCCGAACATAGTGATTACTTCTAATATAAATCCTAAAACTATCTAAAGTTGAGTAAACAAGAGTCTTACTAACCTCAATTTCCCTTAATAAGATAAAAAATGGCTTTAGGAGGTTAGAAAATTGTAGGGCACGGACGATGCAACTTTGGCTGACTTGATGGTGTAAAAAGACACGTCAATTTTTTGCAAAATAAAACAAGGAGAATTTAAAACATGATATACAATTTATTTATATTACATCAAAGTAGAGTTCACGCCTAAGTAGTTAAACCACAAACTAATAGTTAAAACAAAAAATAAAACAAATACAAAATATTTAAAACAAAAGGTTTGAGGAACAATGGGTGAGGTTGGTCTATGGCACTTAATCCAAAGTCTGTTCCTTCCTGACCTCGACTAGCTCCTTATTTACTTGAAAAACATGAAAAACATGGAGTGAGTACAAAAACTTTGTATGTAGCCTACTTGTAGCTTAGTGTGCTAGGGTACCACACTTCTTTTTGTCTTATTCTAGTTCTTGTAGTAAGTATTTAGGCCCTTTAGTTTTATTCTTGACCGGTGAGTTTTATCATGATCTATCATGAGAACCTTGGTCTTTAGATTCTAAGGCCTGAGATCTAAGGGACTCAGTACTGGTTTTGGTTTTTGTCTTTAGAGCTCAGATCTTGATCCATGTTTTAGTCCTTGATCGTTGTCTATCTATGTTCTTGTTCTATCATTCCTTTATTCTCCAAGACACTACCTACGCTCAAGGCTTCTTAAGTTTCAATCAGTGTAGTCTAAAAACCTACCTCCAAGGCTTCTTACGTTCCAAGTGATGTAGTCTGATCTCACGTCCAGTGCTTCATGCATTCCCTGCGATATGACCTAGATACCTATGCTCAAAGTTTCATACATTTAAAGTAGCATAGTTTGAATACCTACGCTTAAGGCTTCATACATTCAAAATAGCATAGTCTGAAAACCTACCTTCAAAGCTTCTTATGTTCCAAACGATGTAGTACGAGTCATGAACATGTGGTTGCATGGGAGGTCTATGAGTTTTTTGAGTTTTCCCTGTTTGGGGAGCTTGGTTCATTATTCTTGAGTGATACCTAGCATTCTTCTTATCTTGATAGATGTAAAGCTTGTGAGTTATTATTCTTGGTTCTTATTCTATAATTCTTAAGTTTTTAATTTTTGATTGCTCAAATCATAACATGCATTCTTAAGTTCCACATAACTTACAATAACATAACTTACAATAACATGCACGAATCATTCCTAATGTATTCTTTAGATAATTCTAGAAAAATTTTGGATCTTGGATAAGAGTTACTTGAGGTGTGTTTCCTAGGTTCTAATTTGATTTAATTGCACTATCTTAAAATCTTGAATATATCTTTATGTTGTTAGAAATGGGTCTCATAAAAAGTCATTTAGATGTTTCGACGTTGAAATATCTTTAAAGGTTCTAAGGGCAATTTAGTCAATTTACCCGCTACTTCTTGGTTTAACTTCTAAATGTGTTCCAATAGCTTTCGAACTTTAGGACGTCATCATTCATTATAAAATAAGGCCTATTAAAAAGTTTCATAGCATTGGATGTTATTTAGATCATGAACCGAAGATAAGTTACCTTAAGGGCATTATGGTCACATTATTCTGTTACTCGGTTTAGCTACCCAACCTTGTCTAATTATTAACCAATTTCATATATATAATCTTAACATACCATAATATATCACAATTAAAATTTATTTCATGTACAGCAGAGTTCATTTAGCTGGTCATTTTAACGTTACTTAAATCTCAAGCAAATCGATCCGTTCAGGATCTTAACTCTCGATTTTAAAGCAAAGCTATCTACGAACAAATATTTTTTGGTCGCAAACATGATGTTATGATGTTCATCAATGGTTTCCAAAAATTAAACACCGAATGCAAATGCTACCATTGAAATTTTTTTTATTTTATAATAAAGTCAGATTCATTTGCTCTTTTTGATAGATTTTTGAAGATAGAAATTAACATCGTTCATAGATCGTCTGACAATCCATCAGTAGTTGATTTTGAGATAACATTGTATACATTCTCAAATGTTATCGATTTCATATCCGGTTAAATGTAACGTAAACAAAGATATTTGAATATTAGAGTAATCTTAGGTTCGTATCAAATAGATTTTGTCTTGGTTCGAATTTTTATTGTTATGCTTTGGACTTCAAGACGATATTAATTAATGATCACATAGAACTGTTTTCTTATGCCTAAATAGATTCAATTAATATTGTCTTGTGGTGATGTTCTTCCGTCACACGGCCCGTCCCCGCTCTTTGGGCTTTCAAATCAAAGCTTTTTTTTATTTTTTTTGTATTGCATGTTCTCGAGTGATTTCCAAAAATTTTGCAGTGAATTCAAATGCTGCCATGGAAAAATTTTGTATAATACATTCATATTCATTTGCTCTCCTCGCCAGGCCTTTGAAGATTAGAAAGTGATACTCATTGACAATTTATGAACTTCCATTTTGAGATAGGACGATGTACCTCTCAAATTTTATCGATTTCATTGCTGGTTATGAGGAAGGTAATATAACAAAGATATTTGAATATCAAATTAATCTTAGGTTCATATCGAGTAGATTTGTCCTGTTCCGAACTTTTGGATGCTTAAATAGATTACATTAATATTATTTTGGGTGAGTTTTTCTATCACACTGGTCCATGCCTTGTGCTTTCAAATCAAGCTCTCTTTTTTTTTTTTTTTTTGCTTGCAAACGTGTTTGTTTTTCAATTTATTTCTGAAAATTTGGCACCGAGGCAAATGCTATCGTTATTGTATAATAAAGTTATATTTATTTGCTATTTTTGAAAGGCTTTTGATTATAGAAACCAATATTTCGAGTGAATCAATGGACAATCCATCAACCCCGAATTGTGAGATAACAATGTGTATTAGATTGAATGGCGCAATGACCTAGGGTCACGGCCTCATGTATTTATAGATGTGTATAATAAAGATTACATTCTAAAACATAGATTGGGTAACAAACCATGAAATCATAGATTTGGTAACAAACCAGTAAATCTTAGACTTGGTAACAAACTAGTAAATCACTAGATTAGGTACTATATACATATATGATCTATTCTACGTTTAACACCCCCCCTCAATCTGGACGATGTACTACTAAGTTCAAATTGCGCCTAAAATTGCTAAAAGAAGGAGCTGGCAATGACTTTGTCATGATATCGGCGAGCTGATCCTTGGAAGAAATGAGTCGAACATCAAGCTGACGAGTCGATACTCGTTCACGAACGAAGTGATAATCAACCTCAACATGCTTCGTCCGTCGATGAAAGATTGGATTGGCGGACAGGTAGGTGGCACCAATGTTGTCACACCACAAGCTAGGCGCTCACGCTTGCGAGATCCCGAGCTCACGCAAGAGAACTTGGATCCAAATTAATTCGGCAGTGGCATCAGCAACCGCCTTATATTTGGCCTCCGTACTAGAACGAGAAACTGTCGATTGTTTCCTCGAACTCCAAGAGATAAGATTGCCACCAAAGAAGATCACATAGCCTCCAGTGCTTCGACGATCATCAGGATTCCTGGCCCAATCAGCATCCCAAAAGGCACTCAACAAATCAATGCTGGACTTTGTAAGACACAAACCCATATCAATAATGTCATGTAGATAACGGAGAATTCGTTTGACTACCGCCCAATGTATAGATGTCGGGGAGGACATGAACTGACACACTCTGTTGACACAGAATGATATATCAAGACGTGTCAGAGACAAATATTGGAGAGCACCAACGACACTCCGATAGCGAGTAGTATCCTCAGGCGAAAGCTTTTCACCACCATCCAATAACAACTTCTCACTAGGAAGCATAGGTGTGGGCACACCTTTGGAGGTGAGCATATTGGTTCTGGACAATAAATCTCGAATGTATTTATGTTGTGTCAGAATAAGTCCATTGGAAGTATGGCGGACCTCAATCCCAAGAAAATAACTCAAAATGCCAAGATCCTTGACGGCAAAATCATCCTGAAGCTATGTAAGAAGTTTCTCAGTAGCCGTAGAAGATGAGCTGATGATAATAATGTCATCAACATAGATGAGGATATACATCTGAATGTCTGTCTTGTTAAAAATGAAAAGAGAAACATCAGCCTTTGAAGGTGTAAAATCCAACTGTAATAGTTTGGAGCTAAGGCGAGAAAGCCAGGCACGCAGAGCTTGTATAAGGCCATAAAGCAACTTATCCAGCTTGCAGAGATAACCAGGGTGTTGAGAATCCACAGATCCAGGGGGCTGCTTCATATAAACATCTTCATTAAGAAAGCCATGAAGAAAAGCATTTTGAATATCAATTTGCCGAATAGCCCAACCACAAGAAATAGCAAGAGATAATAAGAGTCGAATGGTAGTGGGCTTAACAACTGGACTAAAGGTATCATCATAATCAACGCCATACTACTGTTTAAAACCTTTAGTAACCAGGCGTGCTTTGTAGCGATCAATAGAGTCATCTGGCTTTTGTTTGAGTTTGAAAGCCCATTTGCAATCAATAACGTTAAGACCAGCACGAGGAGGAACTAAGTGCCATGTCTTATTTTTTTGAAGTGCCTGAAATTCATCATTCATTGCCTGACGCCAGAGGGGATGCTCCATAGCAATAATATGTGAAGTAGGTTTAGAGGCAGAAGACCAAACTACAGAATATGTTATTGTTCCATTTGTACGCACCTTGGGTTTCTTGATATTGTGCTTCAATTGAGTACCATACGGATGAGTAGTAGGTGCAGGATCCACATTTGAGGGGACAGCCGTATCATCCGTTGCGAGGGGAGCAACCGATGCTACAGTAGTTGGTTGACTAGTGGCCGAGGATTCGACCGGGCATTGTGCAATATCATCTGCTGGTGGAGGAGTCGAGGCCCATATCATTGGCGGAACAACCAACGCCGATTCGCGCGGCAGCGACGTGGAGGATTGCTACGGCAATTCCGAAGCTGATGTAGACACCAAATTTTCTGCATCCAAAGAGTTAGTAGGCACAGACATATGCATGTGATCATTCTCCAAATTAGTACTGCTATTACCCAAATGCAAGGTGCACAAATCAGGGGCATTATACGTCGACTGCATGATTGGGGAAGAATTAGGTGGGGCTCTCTTGAACGGAAAAACATTTTCATCAAATATGACGTCTCTAGACATATAGACACGACCAGAATCGGTGTCAAGACACTTATACCCTTTATGTAAAGAACTGTAGCCTAGAAAGACACATTCCTTTGATCGAAAAGAGAGCTTTTGTTTGTTATAAGAACAAAGATGAGGCCAACAAGCACACCCAAATTTTTTTTACAAGGAGTAATTTGATGGGGTATGAAAAAGATGCTCTAATGGGCATTTGTTATCGATGACACGAGTAGGAAGACGATTGATGAGATATGTGGCTGTAAGAAACGCGTCGTCCCAAAATTTAATAGGTACATGAGCATGAGCTAGAAGGGCTAGGCCAGTTTCAACAATATGATGGTGCTTGCGTTCAGCAGACCCATTTTGTTGTTGTGTGTGAGGGCACGAAACACAATGAGCAATTCCAAGGGATCGAAAAAATGTGTTGTGAATTTTCTGATATTCCCCACCCCAATCAGATTGGACCCACTTAATTTTAGTATCTAGGAGGCGCTCAACATGAGCTTGGAATTGCAAAAATATACGAGGAGCTTCTATACGACCATGCATCAAATAGATCCACGAAAATTTACTAAAATCATCAATGAAGCTAATATAATATTTAAAACCCCCAACAGATGGAGGTGCACGGCCCCAAACATCCGAAAAAATAAGTTCCAAAGGTGACGAAGACCTATGGGAAGAACTAGTATATGGTAACTGATGACTTTTTGCTGACTGACACGCATTACAAACTGACAAAGGTGACTCACTAACACACGAAATATTATTGAGACGCAAAATTGATTTTACTACTTGAGATGAAGAATGTCCAAGATGTGCATGCCATTGGGCGTGAGTAGTAGATCTGCTCACCAAGGCATGCTTGAGATCATCGACATCGGATGGCTTAATAGGATAAAGACCAGATTCACACCTGTGAATGTTTGCTGAATCCACCACACCTAAATGATGCGAAAGTTATCTTATTTATAATCAAATAAATTACAGGGATATGGAAATAGTAATAAATGGAAATAATAATAAATGTGAAGATACCTCAGGCAAATATTAGATATTTGCCTTATAATAAAATATCAAATATAATATATATGGTAAACTATAATTTATTACTAAATATCCTTAACACCCCACCGCAAGCTGAGCGTTGGATTTGAACGAACGTGAAGCTTGGATCTAAAAAATTTAAAGAGGTTGAGAAACACTTTTCGTGAAGATGTCAACGACCTAGTTTAGAGAAGGCGTAGAGAAACACTTTCTTGGCCATCGAAAATTGCAGAGGGATCGCCGCTCAACGGCAATGCTGCCTTGGCTTCGGCGAGAATATGTCTAACCCATGAAGAGGGATTGTCGCTTAGCGACGATGCTACCTTGGCTCTGGTGAGAATATGTCGAACCCCAAGAAGTAGAAGGGGAAACCTAGAGCTAGGGACAAAGCCGATGTTGAAGCCGGAAGAGTCGCCACATTGGGCAAAAGAGCCAATTTTGGCGAGAAGGGCTGCGGCAACTTGGTTGGCGAAGAGGCCAGTGCGGCGCCCAGATTCCAAAGGTAAATCTCTGCATAAGGTCGATGGGCTTATCGAGGTTCTGTATATTTCCAAAGAGAATGCTGATGAAGATCCTAAGATTGGGGTTTTTGTGAAGGATGAAGGATGAAGGGAAAATTGGGAAGAAAATGAAAGAGGCTATGTTTGGAAAAGGTGAGGTTGTATGTACAGAGTATGGCAAAGGATGATTTAGAGGTCAAAAGGGTGGAGCCGAAGAGTAATCGATCGGCTCTTCATGTGGCAGCCATGACGACTGCCCTTGCGACGTCAAAGCCAGCAGTGGTGGTGGAGAAGAATAGTAGAAGATTTCAAAAGCCATTGAAAAGAAAGGATCGGAGTTGCTAAACCAAAATGGCTCTGATACCATGAGAATGTTTGCTTAATCCACCACACCTAAATGGTGCGAAAGTTATCTCATTCATAATCAAATAAATTACAGGGATATGGAAATAACAATAAATGGAAAGATACCTCAGGCAAATATTAGATATTTGCCTTATAATAAAATATCAAATATAATATATACGGTAAACTATAATTTATTACTAAATATCCTTAACAACACCTCCCATCTAGAAGACTTTTCCTCGACCGTCGATCCTTAATAGAAAAATGCCAAGGATGGAATTCAAAAAATAGGTCATTATCACGAGAAAATTTATGAACGGAAAGAAGATGTTTGGAAATTTCAGGTACATGCAAAGTAGACGCAATGCAAGAGGACGAGTAGCAGTATTAATTAGAGAATCACCAGTATGCAAAATACGCAAACCTGCTCCATTGCCGACTTGAACTTGTTCACCTCCATGATAGCGTTCACGCACAGTGAGACGATCCAGGTCACTGGTGATATGATCCGTAGCGCCTGTGTCGCTGTACCAATTTGGGTCAATCTTGTAAGAGGAAGTAGCCGCCAGTGCCGTAGGAGGAGCAGAAGAAGGTTCATCTTGATAGGACTCATCCATCCTATGCCAACAGCGGATAGCAGTATGCCCCACTTTGCCGCAGATCTGGCAGGAAGGACGAGCAGAAGGGCCACGGTGAACACCAGCAGGACGAGAGGGTGCATGACCTTGAGAACGACCACGACCACGATCCCTATGCCCACGATTCTTCTCCTGACCATCATGACCAGCATAATTGGCAGAAGGATTTAACTGAAGTTCAGCACGACCAGTATAATTGGCAGAAGATCTCGGATTTAACTGAAGTTCAGCCTGGTGTTGTAGTTGGCGAGCTTCAAACGTCATTAGATGTGCAAACACATCATCAAGCTGAGGGCTTCACTCTTGGTAGTCATTGAGGTGACGAAGGGATCATAGTCAGGGCCAAGACCAGCGAGAAGATACGCGATCACATCATCATCCTGCAAGGCAGAGCCGGCGGCGGCCAACTTAGTGGCCAACCCTTTGATCTTGCGAAAATAATTTGCAGCAGATTGATCTCGTTTCTTGGACGTGGCGAGCTCAACACGGATCTGAATAGTGCGAGCACGAGTTGATGACAAAAACATTCGCTGCAGGGTATCCCACACCTCCTTGGACGTAGTAGCAGCAACCACATCGTGAAGAATCTCCTCAGACATGGTGGAGAGAAGACCACTAAGGACCTGTTGATCTTGATCATACCACTGATTATAGGCCGGATTAGAGACCAGGTCAGCACCAGCAGCAGTTGAGGAAGGGACCAGCTTGGCAGGTGCGGCATTGGTGCCATCGAGGTAGCCCATAAGCTTCGTACTCCGTAGGTAGGAGAGGAGCTGGGCGCGCCATATGATAAAGTTGTTTTTGGTTAGACGAATTGTGACAGCATGGTGTAGAGGGATTGGGCCAAAGGTCGCCATGGTAATTGAGACGGTGTTGGAGATGGTGGATGGAGAGGAGAAAGAAGATAGGACAGACATTTAAAAAAATAAACCTTGCTCTGATACTATGTTAGATTGTATGGCGCAATGACCTAGGGTCACGATCTCATGTATTTATAGAGGTGTATAATAAAGATTACATTCTAAAACATAGATTTGGTAACCAACCATGAAATCATAGATTTGGTAACAAAACTAGTAAATATTAGATTTGGTAACAAACTAGTCAATCACTAGATTATGTTACTATATACAATGATCTATTCTACGGTTAACATGTACATTCTCAAATGTTATCGATTTCATTATCTGTTAATAAAAAATGTAATTTAAATAAACAAATTTCAAACACCAAACTAATTTTAGGCTCACACATCAATACATTTGAAGAACTTTTATTACGAAATTTTGACTTCAAGACAACATTAATAAGGATCACATAATTTTTTATGCTTAAATAGATTGCATTAATTTTAATATGTGTATTTAATATTATATTTTGGTGTTGTTTTTCCATCACACGACTCATCCCGCTCTTTGGACTTTCAAAGCAAAGCTATCTGCAAACAAGTATTTTTTAGTCGCAAACATGATAACGAGTTTCAAAGCAAAGCTATCTGCAAACAAGTATTTTTTAGTCGCAAACAAGATGTTATCATGTTTTGGTAATTTTTTGAAAGATTTTTTGTAAGATAGAAATTGATATTGTTGATGATAGATGGTCTGACAATGAATCGGCAGTGTATTTTGAAAAAACATTGTGTACATTCTCAAATGTTATGGATTTCATTGCCTATTAACAAAAATGATATTTGAATATATATTAATCTTAGGCTCATATAGATTTGTTTTTATTGAGAATTTTTATTGATATGCTTTTGACTTCGTATAATATTAATTAATAATCATATACAACTGTTTTTTTTACGCTTAAATAGATTGCATTAATATTATCTTTTGGTGATGTTCTTCCGTCACACGGCCCGTCCCGGCCGTTTGGGCTCTCAAATCAAAGCTCTCCTATCTTTTCCTTGCAAATATGTTTTTCAATTATTTCAAAAAATTTGTCACTCAATGCAAATGCTATCATTGAAAATATTGTATAATAAAGTCATATTCATTTGCTCGAAAGGTTTTTGATTATAGGAAGTGATATCTTTTTAATAGATGTATTCAAAATCCATCCAACTCAGATTTTGAGATAATATTATGTACCGGTTATCGGTTAACAAAAATGGTAATTTAACCAAAGATATTTGAATATCAAAGTAATATGAGGTTCACACATAAAGTAGATTTTACGAACTTTTGATTTCAACACAACATTAATAATGATCACTTAGAACTAATCCTTGATGTTGCATTAATTTTAATGTGCATCTAATATTATATTTTGGTGTTGTTCCTTTCGTCACACTGCTCGTCCCGCCTTTTGGATTTTCAAAACAAAGTTAGCAAGTTTTTTTTTTGTCGTCGTCGTCTCATGTTATGATGTTCTACATGATTTCCAAAAATTGGACACCGAATAGTAGATCAAATTGGAAGGCTGTGTCCACAAATAGACCTACACAATTATGATATTCTCATATTCCCATATTCTCATATTCCTTTACCAATGTAAATTAATGTGATGCTTTGGTAACTTTTTTGAAAGATTTTTGAAGATAGAAATTGATATCGTTGATAGATCATCTAAAATCTATCATCAATCGATTTTGCAAAAAAACATTGTGTACATTCTTAAATGTTACTGATTTTATTGCCTATTAACAAGAATGTAACGTAAACAAATATATTTGAATATCAAATTAATCTTATGTTCATATAAATTTGTCTTTGTTCCCGACTTTTATTTATTATGCTTTGGACTTTAAGACAACATTAATCACATAAAACTATTTTTTTAAGCTTAAATAGATTGCGTTAATATTATGTTTTGGTGATGTTGTTTGGTCTCGTCTCGACCTTTTGGGCTTTCAAATCAAAGCTCCTATCTTTTTTTTCTCTCAAACATGTTTTTCAATAATTTCAAAAGATGTGGTACTAAATCCAAATAAAACGTGTCGCTAAATTTAAATTCAAATATTACTGTTTAAAAATATTGTATAATAAAGTCGATTCATTTTTTTTTATAGAAGTGATATCTTTAATAGATCGATACATGATCTATCAAAAGTCGATTTCGTGCATTAATTTTGATGTGTATTTAATATTATTTTTTTGTACTCCCATCACATTTTGTGGAGATTAAAGGGGATCGGGATTAAATCCCGACCACAAACGTCTCTTATCGGGAGACTATAAATATCCACAATATGTTATGTGAAATTGAGATTGGTGGAAGAATGAAATTGAGATTTTGAATTGAGACGTTTTGCTTAGAAATTTGAGCATCAATATTGTCATTTATAAGTTTCAAGCAATTCTTGCTGTAGAATTGCATCCAAGCTATTCAATTAAACCTGGATCAAGTTCGATTGTGGAGTAACTCAATTTAGAACAAGGTTCCAAATCTTGTTTCTAGATCTTCGATCATAAAAGGTAATCTAATTCTAGCCTTCTCTCTTGGTTGATCCAAATTTCGTATAAGGAGGTGTTAATTACTTTGATTCGGGGTTCTTGCTCGAACAAAAGCTTGAATTAGGGTGGCCTTATCTTTGTTTCAAACTTTTATTATTATGCTTTGTATTTCAAGACAACGTTAATTAATGATCGCATATAACTATTTTTTTATATGCTGAAATAGATTAAATTAATATTATCTCTTGGTGATGTTCTTTCGTCACACGGTCCGTCCCGGCCTTTTGGGCTTCCGAATGAAAGCTCTCCTATTTTTGCTTGCATGGGACTGAATCCAAATGCTACCATTGAAAAATATTGTATAATAAATGCAATTCATTTGTTGTTTATTTAAAGACTTTTGAAGATAGGGAGTGATATATTAACGCCCTGTGATACAATATTGTATGCATTCTCAAATATTATCAATTTCATTATCTATTAACAAAAAAAAAATGTAATTTAAACAAAAATATTTGAATATTAAACTAATTTTAGGTTTACAGATTTGTCTAAACTTTGATTGTTACGAACTTTGGACTTTAGGACAATATTAATTAATGATCACATACAATGTTCTTTGATGCTGAATGCATAGAATGCATAGAATGCATTAATTTTAATATGTATTTAATATTATCTTTTGTGTTGTTCCGTCAAACCACAGTTATCTACCCGTTGCAAACATAATGTTATAATGAAATTGGACATCAAATCCAAATCTACACTCCGAACAATTTTCCATAATAAATTTAGATTAGTTTGTTTTATAATGGAGTTAGATTCATTTGTTATCTTAAGAGGTTTTTGGAGATAGAAATTGATATCATAGTAGATAATATTGTGTACCTTCTCAAGTGTTATCGATTTTATTGACGGTTAATATAAATGTAATGTAAACAAAGATTTGAATATCAAAAATATTTTTAGGTTCATATCAAGTAGATTTGTTCTTGTTCCAAACTTTTGTTTATGCTTTCGATTTCAAGACAATATAACTGTTTTAACTTACTTACATAGATTGCATTAATATTATATTCCGAGATGTTCTTTGGTCAGACAGCTGGCCCAATCTTTTGGGCTTTCAAAGCAAAACTTTCTTTATTTTGCTTTCTTATTATTATTTTTTGTGACATCATCCGGCATCCTCGCCAAAATAGTAACATCAGGGTGATAAAAAGTTCATCGTAACTGCTGGTAGGTATTAGAGTGAGCATTTAAACGTGAATGTCATATCTGCCAAAACAATGACATCAGGTCGATAAAGAATGCTCACTGTCAGCGTTACCTTCTGTAAGTGTTAGATCGACCATTGAAACATGCACTTCTATGCATAAGTCAAATCCTAATTTTATTGCGATCTCTGTCAAAACAGTGACATCAGGTCGATAAAGAGTATTCACTGTTATCGTAACTGCCAGTAGGTAGGTGTTACCATGATCATTGAAACCGGAATATCATCCCTACCAAAACAGTGACATCAATCCATAAAGATTACTCATTGTCATCGTAACGTCGGAAAGTACTAGCATTTAAACGTAAATGACTATGGACAATTGGTTATATCTCTGTGAACCTCATCAATCCATGTATCGAGTTGCAAGTTGGGCTAGGCCCAACATGGCCATGACAAAAGAATTCAAAAATGGGAGGTTTCTGTATTATTTTGAATTTTGGCCAACTATCCAGTTTTAAAATTAATATTAATATTCATTTGGCCAGCTTTGATCACATGTGAGGTGATTAGCTAGCTAGCCACATACCATTTGAAGTTGTCTTATTAGCTAGCTAGCCAGATGGTGCTCTTAAGGAGAGACAAGAATGCTTCATTAATGATTTTGTTTCCTTAGCCTCGCGCTTAGATTTCGTATCCTTCTCGTGTCTCTTCTTCTTGAAATTTAAGCAAACATTCCTCAAACAGCTCAAGGTCAGCATCGAACAAGATCTTTGGGACGTTTTGTGTAAGTTTTGTACAGCCTGGTTCTAATGGTTTCTTGAATTTCTCTTCGGTGCAGGAAATTTCTGTTTGATTAGGTTCTCGATGTGACTATTGTTCCATAAAAATAGACCGACAGTGTTTAGAGACTAAAATAACACGTTTTAAAGTTTAGGAACTAAAATACCATATTAAAGTTTAGATGACAGAAGGAAAAGCAGACAAAAATAGGACTTCAACTTCCACTCTGCTGCATGCTGCTGCATGCTCTGTAACTTAATATTGTTCTTCTTTTCACATATTGTCTACCTCATCTAATTCACGCTCATGTTCGTTTCGTAGTGCGTCTCATACTTTGTAAAAATATCTTTTATTTGATTGGGTCCATTAAGCTCAAATTTAGGACTTAAACTTCCTCCCTTTCCAATGTCATGGCATTAAAAATACAGATGATTTAAGATTTTGTTTGAACTTATATTCATGATTGGAAAGAACATGAAAAACATAGAATGAGTGGTCATTTAGCTAAAATAAACTTGTATCGAGGGAGATATGACCATATATGATCTTTAGTGTGCACTCATCAATCGATCCTAAATTGTATAATACAATCTAGGATAAATCGTAGACCGTATTGTACAATTGAAAGCAGATTAAGATCATATTTTAGTCCTATGATGCTCCATATAAGCCTATATATTTTAGATAAATGACCACTAGTATTCCTACATTTTTTTTTTTTTTTTTTTGTTCTTTCCAACCAAACATATAAACTAAGCAAATTTGAAAGCATTTTGTATTTTAATGCCTCTGAAAGTCAAAATGATCCAAGTATAAGTCACAAATTTAAGCTCAAATGACGAAAATAGATGAATTTTATTTTCTGAGTAACTTTTTGAGATATATGGTAGAAGGCAGGTTATTAAGACCATTATCCTAGAAAGGATCATTTTAAACCTCTCGATTACATAATATTTTTCTACAATGTGGTACTTAAGTCCCAGTAGAGTATGGTGGGAGAGGGAGGAGACAACATTGAAAAAAAAGAGAAGAAGAACAATGTGCTTAGCAATTACCGAGCAGACAGACAACGAATTACAATTGTTATGAATATTTAGTAATAAATTATAGTTTACATATATATTATATTTGATATTTTATTATAGGGCAAATATTAGATATTTGCCTTATTACCATAGGTATCTTTCCATTTATTATTATTTCTATTTATTACTATTTCCATATCATTCTAATTTATTTGATTATAAATAAGATAACTTTCACACCATTTAGGTGCGGTGGATTAATCAAATATTCTCAACAATTTTATAGGCATTCCGATCATGGAGAATCTTCTCTCGATCAAGAGACCGCCAAGAAAGTGCTTCGTCAAGTTAAACGCGTTCAAAATCTCTCTTCATGTAAAGTTCTAGTCGTTTTCTTTAAAATGTTCATCTGTTTGATGTTTCTTTTTCACGTCGAGTTCTATTTCAGCCCACAATAATCTTGGTTAGATAAATCCTATTTTAGTTTAAAAGTCATTCCAAATATTTACAGCACAATTGAGGTTAGTCTAAAGCAGCCCAATTGAAGTGGTACTCTAGCAGCGCAATTGAGGTGGGTGGAATATGGTCGAATGGATTTACTTTAATTAAGTTGACACTCTCTCCATTTTTACGATGTATTGTTATTTAAATATCCCAAATAAAAAATAAAATCATGTGATATTTAGCCCAATTTGAAATACCTTTGTTTTTCTTGTGTTTTTTTCTATTTTTTCTCCGCATGATCAAGGAACGCACCAACTGAACCGATTCTCCGACCTGGCTGCTGCCCACGACTGTGCGGGAAGTCGCGCGTGGAACGATCGCGTAAGAAGCCCTCCATGGCGCGTGTAGGCGCATGTAGGCACGTGAAGTACCTAGGGAGGAGTATCTTGTGGCTGTCAAGCGCATCCTGTGCTATGTGGTCCGAACTAGAGGCTGGGGTGTGAGATACTGCGCAGGGAGAGGAAAGGAGAAGCTTGAGCTGGTCGGCTACAGTGATAGTGACATGGCTGGTGACGTTGATGATCGTAAAAGCACTAGCGGGATGATTTACTTCCACTCAGATGGTGCAATCTGCTGGCAACCAACTAAGCTTTTATCTTCTTGCGAAGCAGAGTACATTGCCGCTTCGACGGCAGCAACACAGAGGGTCTAGCTTGCGCGACTTCGACGGCAGCAACACAGAGGGTCTAGCTTGCGCGACTTCGACGGCAGCAACACAGAGGGTCTAGCTTGCGCGACTGATGGAAGAACTCAACCGAAAAGAGAGCGATCCACCAATACTGAACAAATGATCTCCCGGATCAAAAATACAATTCAGTTTTGAGATTTTAAGAGGAGATTGTTAGATAAAAACCTGAGATTTCCTTATTTAGCCTTTACATGTTTTTATTGAGCTGATTGAATATTTTCTTTTGACCACCCTTTCACGAATGAATTACCATTTTTAGGTGCCTTCACATGTTTTTAGTGAGCTTATTGAATATTTTGTTTTAAGAATGAATCACCATTTTTAAGTGCCTTTACATGATTTTAGTGAGCTGATTGAATATTTTTTTTTTTACCTTTTCACAAATGAATTACCATTTTTAGGGGTGGTACGGGAGTGACACATTTAAATTAAAATGGTACGGGAGTGACACATTTAGTTGGTGTTCTTTATATTTATTTAAGTTTTCTTCTCTAGGTTATTTTTATTTTCTTTCATTTTCTTCCAGTTCTGTCAAAGATATCCTCCCATCCATTGTTAAAAACACTATATACACGACCTGAACCTCATCAATCCAGCCATTTTTAGGGCAGAATATTTATTTAAATAAGTGAATCAATCAGAAACAAACTTTCAAATACAAATTTTTTTCCAAGGTTATTTTTACTTCGATTTTCAATTTCATTTAAACAAGTGAATTAATGAGAAACAAACTTTCAAATACAATTTTCTTCTCTTGATATTTCTTCTCTAGCTTTCTGTTTTCTGAATTAATGAGAAACAAACTTTCACATACAAGTTTTCTCCTATTTTCATTTAAATGAGTGAATGAATGAGAAACAAACTTTCAAATACAAGTTTTCTTCGGGTTATTTTTATGCTCTCTGGGAAACAAACTTTCAAATACACATTTTCTTCCTAGGTTATTTTTACCCTTTCTGTTTTCATTTTCTTCTAGTTTCCTCAATGATTTCCTCTCACCCATTTTCGGACGTGAACCTCATCAATTCGGGGATCAAGTTGCAAGTTGCATCTCCACCAGGCCAGGTCGATAAATTGTATTTACTGTCATCCTAACCGCGGTAGGTGTTAGGGTGAGCATTGAAACGTGAGTGACATCACGATTCAAAAAAAATGTAACTAACATTAAAAAATGTGTGTTAGGGTGAGCATTGAAACGTGAGTGACATCACGATTCAAAAAAAAATGTCACTAACATTTAACAACAAAATTAGGTTATTTTTAGATTTCTGTTTTCATTTTGTTCCAGTTCCGTCATTCATTTCCTCTCACCCATTGTCTTTATTTATTTAAATAAGTGAATTAACGAGAAACAAACTTTCAAATACAAGTTTTTAACGAGAAACAAACTTTCAAATAAGTTTTCTTCCATTTTCATTTAAATAAGTGAATAGTGAAGTAATGAGAAACAAACTTTCAAATACAGTTTTCTTTCCCTAGGTTATTTTTACGGGAGAAACAAACTTTCAAATACAAGTTTTTAACGAGAAACAAACTTTCAAATAAGTTTTCTTCCATTTTCATTTAAATAAGTGAATAGTGAAGTAATGAGAAACAAACTTTCAAATACAGTTTTCTTTCCCTAGGTTATTTTTACGGGAGAAACAAACTTTCAAATACAAGTTTTTAACGAGAAACAAACTTTCAAATAAGTTTTCTTCCATTTTCATTTAAATAAGTGAATAGTGAAGTAATGAGAAACAAACTTTCAAATACAGTTTTCTTTCCCTAGGTTATTTTTACGGGAGAAACAAACTTTCAAATACAAGTTTTTAACGAGAAACAAACTTTCAAATAAGTTTTCTTCCATTTTCATTTAAATAAGTGAATAGTGAAGTAATGAGAAACAAACTTTCAAATACAGTTTTCTTTCCCTAGGTTATTTTTACGGGAGAAACAAACTTTCAAATACAAGTTTTTAACGAGAAACAAACTTTCAAATAAGTTTTCTTCCATTTTCATTTAAATAAGTGAATAGTGAAGTAATGAGAAACAAACTTTCAAATACAGTTTTCTTTCCCTAGGTTATTTTTACGGGAGAAACAAACTTTCAAATACAAGTTTTTAACGAGAAACAAACTTTCAAATAAGTTTTCTTCCATTTTCATTTAAATAAGTGAATAGTGAAGTAATGAGAAACAAACTTTCAAATACAGTTTTCTTTCCCTAGGTTATTTTTACGGGAGAAACAAACTTTCAAATACAAGTTTTTAACGAGAAACAAACTTTCAAATAAGTTTTCTTCCATTTTCATTTAAATAAGTGAATAGTGAAGTAATGAGAAACAAACTTTCAAATACAGTTTTCTTTCCCTAGGTTATTTTTACGGGAGAAACAAACTTTCAAATACAAGTTTTTAACGAGAAACAAACTTTCAAATAAGTTTTCTTCCATTTTCATTTAAATAAGTGAATAGTGAAGTAATGAGAAACAAACTTTCAAATACAGTTTTCTTTCCCTAGGTTATTTTTACGGGAGAAACAAACTTTCAAATACAAGTTTTTAACGAGAAACAAACTTTCAAATAAGTTTTCTTCCATTTTCATTTAAATAAGTGAATAGTGAAGTAATGAGAAACAAACTTTCAAATACAGTTTTCTTTCCCTAGGTTATTTTTACGGGAGAAACAAACTTTCAAATACAAGTTTTCGTTATTTTGACGCTTTCTAATTAATGACAAACAAGCTTTAAGGTACAAGTTTTCTTCCCACGCGAGAAACAAACTGTATATTCCCACGCGAGAAACAAACTTACAAATACAAGTTTTCTTCCCTAGGTTATTTTTACGGTTTCTAATTAATGAGAAACAAGCTTTCAAATACAAGCCCTTCTTCCCGAATCTCAGCACTCCTCTCATGGGGGCTACTTTCAGGAAGACGTGATCACCCACTGCAAACTCGAGGTCTTTCCTACGAGAATCTGCATAACTCTTCCGTCGACTTTGTGCAGAGAGTATCCTCTGTTTGATTTTCTGTACCGCTGCGCACAACGTATTCCATGTATCGATGTTGAGAAAGTACACCCCAGATCCCACTCACATCATTGATCACGAGACGCTTCCCATCCGGAAGGACCTATCATATGAGGAGAAACCCATAGGGATAATGGCACGTGATGTGAGGAGACTACGAAGAAGGGAGATTCCCTTAGTCAAGGTTTTATGGGAAAACCATCAAGACAACGAGGCCACCTGAGAATGTGAGGATGACATGAGGAGATCTTACCCCGAACTCTTCCGGGGAGGATCAACTTTCGAGGACGAAAGTTCCTAAGGTGGGGAGGATTGTAGCGCCCGAGTTAAAAAAAAAAAAAAAAAAAGGTCACAATAGGGGCAAACTAGTCATTTCACCTTATTACTTGAGGGGTCTGATTTGGTTGAGTCATAATTCGGAAAAGAGAAAGAAGAGGGGAGAGAAAGAGAAGAAAGAAGAGGGAAGGAAGATTAGGGTTTCTGAGGTAGGAGGAGGAGAATCGGATCAGAACCGACGCCGAAGATCGGAGTTCCCAATCTCAACCATCAACCGTTCGTGGCAAGGTGCTCTCACGAATGACACCTTCCTATTTCGTCAAAACGTCCAAGAACTTTAGGTTAGTCCACGAGTGTCTAGATCGAGAAGTCATTAAGATTTTCGTATGTAGCGACGTTTTGTGTTGATCCTTGGACTCTTACCCTCAACAGTATTATCTGGTTAAGTTCTAGAGTGAAGGTGGTCAAGATTGGTGTTTGAATTGGAGTTTCAAGAAAACGTGATTTTCGGTAAGAACTCGTGTTTTTCTTCGAATTCGAACTCAAATATTATGATATGTGATTATCAGAAAAATATAAGAAAATTATTTCGAAGGAGTAGAATATGAGATCTACAATGTTAGTGAAGAAAATTTCTTGAATCGGATTATGGATTGGAAGATAAAAAAATCGAAAGAAAATAGATCGAAACGTGAAAGAGGCCTGGAAAATGGAAAAAACGTAGGAGGGAGGGTGGAGAGCCCCCACGCGTCAGCCGGCGTGCGGAGGAGCGCGGCAGAATCGGTGATCGACACGGCTGGTGAGGCGCGTCCTCACCCGACAGCGGACACGCGTCAGGCACACGGATCCGGCCGGCCCGACCCGCACCGCACGCGAATCGCCCGACCCGGCTCCCTGACCCGCGCCTGCTCGGAAGCCGCGCATGGGCACGCGCGTGTAGGAATCGCGCGTAGAAACCTCCAGGGCGCGTGTGACGTGCGTGGGGGCGCGTGAGGCACTATTTTTTCTTTCCGTTCGGTCTCTATTTGCTTGTTTTTCGACCCGATTTTGATGCTGACCCTATTATTATGTAAATTAGGACCTGTTAAGAAAATTCCAGAATTGTTGGAATCCATTCTGTCAAGAAAACTCGAACTCGGGAAGGCACGCGTGAACCAAGTAAGTAGCCATTTGGATTCCCACGAGCAGTACTTGTAAGAACCACTAGGAACGAGCATGCATGCTACCACCCATTAACTTAGCTAGCCGGACCTAGTATATTTGTATGGAAACTGCGAAAATGGAATGATTAAGGAAAGCTAGATATGAAATGTATATTAAATCTGTTTGATTGAGATTCTGATAAAGTATGTATGCATGAGGAGGATGGGAAACTTGTGAAATCTGCGCTCCAGGTAAAGATGAACGTTATCTTCCCGTTGAGCATGTTTGTTAATATTGCATGAACTGCTGCGTGTTAACTCTTATGCATGATGATTGCTTGTGTTATCTTTCTTGATGAATAGGAAGAAATTTTGAGCTTAGATTAGGGTGTTTGTGACTAAGTAGGCTAGATGAGACCCTAGATTGGGGGACCTCTAGAATACCGTGCAATTAGACCCGCGAAATGATTACCGACGGATCCAGAGCCCAGAATTCCAAACCCGATAGGTTTGTGAGACCAGGCACGAGAATCTTAGAGATACATGAAACCAAGTCTAAGCCACCAAGTCCCACCCTAAAAAGAATAACAGGTCACCACGGTAACTATAGGTAGCCCGCTAGAGTTGAGCAGGGTTGCCTTGTCACCGACATTGTAACTACAACTCAGTTCAAAAATGGAAAGGGTTTGTATGTTATTTTGAATTTTGGTAAACCGTTTTTTCTTTTTTAATTTAACCTATCATTTTTGTTTCTGTTTTGAAATTAATATTAATATTCAATTATTTTTATATAATTTTTAAATATAATACTTTCAAACTTTTTGTTAAATGGGTGTTTGTTGAGAATTGATTTAAATTTAACTTTTAACCTATTGTCTAACTTTTAAACAAAAAAAATGAGAGATAAAAAAAAATTATCTTACTATAGTCAATTATACTCTAACTCATACACATACACAATAATGTGACTTGTTTCATCAATAAATTCAAAACTATACAAAACTTAAAACATATTTAACGAGGAAGGTCAGCAACAGTGTCTTATTTACCTAACCATATTCATTAGGAATATAAAGAGTTTTAATTTGAATTCTAATTCACACAATTTTGTAAGGAGATAAACATAATTATGTAAGGAGATAAACATCTAAACTAGGATAGATGATAAGAGTTTATAAGGAGATAAAACATCCAAACTAAATATAAAGGTAGATGATAAGAGTTTGTATATACTATATACAAACAACCGTTCTAATAAATGGACAGAATAAAAGAGACTAAGAACCCTAAAACTAAGGAAAGTAAACAGAGTGCTAACATATCACGTATGATTGTTCAAATTTACTCATAATTTGGGTAGACTCGAGTCCAAATTGATCTTATGGTTTAAAGAAATTGTTATGTGAAGAGATTAATGAATGAAGCAAGAGTGCTAACAGATATATGATTGTTTAAATTTACTGAGTCAACTCGTGTCCAAACTCATCTCATGCTTTGAGAGATTACCCAAATGAAAAGAACCAATAAAGGAAAGTAAACAAGAGTGGTGATGGATCTATACGATTGTTGAAATTTACCCATAATTTGGGTAAATTCAGAGTCCAAATTGATCTCATGCTCTAAGGGAGATTGACTTTAGGAAGGAAAGTAAAGAAAGGAAAGTAAATGCTAAACAAAAGGTGAGAGTGGTGGCACCTACCCTTTTGTCGTTAGTTAATATTAAATATGAAAGAACTAAGTCCTATATAATTTCAAAACTCTACACCCTCAAATTCTGAAATCGGAAATTTCTGAAACTAACCTTTCAAAAAATGTTATAAGGAGTGATTAGCTTTATAAAACTAGTTTTCTTAACCTTTTCGAAAGTGAAATTATATTTTTACATTTGAGTTACCAAAAAAAAAAAAAACTTTAGATGCTAATGACAATAGAATCTAAGATAGATCCTATACAGCACGTAAAGATCATATGACTACTCGTATTCATACATTTTTTCGTGTTCCTTCCAACCAAGCATATAACTAAGTAAATTTTAAAGTATTTTTGCTTTAAATGCCTTTAAAAGCTAAAATGATCTAAGTATAAGTCATAACTTTTAGTCTAGATGACTAAAATGGATGATCTTATTTTCTCGAGTAACTTTTTGATATATATATATATATATATATATACACACGTGTTAAAAGGCACTTTATTAGACTATTCATCCCAAAAATGATCCTTTTAAACTTCAAACTAGATTACATAATATTTTCTACACCATTCGGGTACTCAAGTTATGGAGGGAGAGGGAGAAGACAAAGGTGAGGAAAATAAAGGGGAGAAAAAGAACAATTGTGGATTAAAGTTGAAAAAGAAAAGGTTGGAATGAGAAGAGTGAACGAGGAGAAGACAGAACATAAGATATGGTTCGCATTAAAATTTCATAGGCAGCCGAGATCATTTAGTAGGTCATTTTAACATTACTTAAATTTTGAACAATTCGATAAAATTTCATAGGTAATTGAGATCATTTAGTGTGTCATTTTAACGTTACTTAAATTTTGAGCAATTTGATTGGTTCACGGACTTAACTCACTCTTATTAGTTTTTTTTTTTTTCTTCATTAATTCATACTTATTTTAATGTTCATAATTAAATCCAAATAATTCTTAATAAAAGTTCAAGATGACCGTTAACTTGTATCTGACCTGAGGATTGGGTTACAGATGGGTATTCGAATCCGACCTGAAATACTGTCATCTTCGCCCGACTTCTTTGAAACGACCGGTTGCATTTCTCTCTCTTTTCGAGAGTTTTTTACGGTGTTATCTTGTGAGCGTTCTCTCTAGGTATGGGTTAGTTTGCACCTCTAGTCTCTTCCTCTTCACCCACGGTGTTGTAACGCTTACACCTATAAAAAAATGTGATTTTTCGACGTTATGTCTTTCCTTAAACCCATCCTCGTCGGCAAAATTTTTAGACGGTAAAGTAGCCTCAATATACAATGTACTTACCACTAGGATGTCAAGAATCGTTAGTAGACTTCCACCCCATGTGTAACGTTTGCTTCAATTTGCTAAGTTCGAGTCTCTCAATCTCGCCGAAAAGTTAATCCATTGATATTCCTTCGTCTGCCTCGACTTCTCTGGGTATTTTTACGCTTTCAGATTACAATGGCACATTGAGTAGTGTACTGGAATTGGGGTAGTTTTAAAGGAGAAGGTGGGAGATCACCGATTTTTTTTTCTTCAACCGTTACCCAATCGGCTACCATTCTCATGCAAATTAAAAGATAAGTCTTTCCAGGCAGAGTTCATAACTTACTCAAAATTAAGATGGAATAATATATGATCATCCTGTGAAATATTAATATTATCAATTAACAAATTTATAAAGAAAAATTAAATATTTCGTGATCAAATCTTATATAGACTCATTGTATAAGATACCCCATTCATATGTTTCCACATGAACTATTTGTATCAAATCATTTGTCAATCATAAAGTGGGTCGTATCTATAGTGTTATCAAAATAAGACACCCAACGTTATCCATATAATATAGATTCCTTAGGTTATTACTTGAACATGATTCTCTTGTATGTCAACCACATAATGTTTAAAATTAAACTAATAACTTGTAACGCCCCTGATTTTTCTTACCTAATTAGTGACGTATGCCTTAAATAACATATGCACAAACTTAAAATAAAACATTTTCAAATAAAGCCATGCACTTACACACTTAATTTAAATTAAGAAATTAGAAATAACATAGTCATTGAACACGAAATATAAAAATCCACCTATCAACTACTAAAATGAAAACCAATGCATACTACTACCCTATCATGACTTCCATAGCCATTCCAGTATTCACCATCATCGTGTAGGGGCGCATTACCTTTACCTAGAAAATATAAAAGTAGCACATGACTTGAGTATTTTAAGAAATACTCAATAAGTCATCCTACTGTTGGGGTTAGTAATGCAATCACATACATATAATCATGCGATCTATCTTCTAAAACTGTAACATGACCTTGGACTCTTTCCAGTTTCAGGCAGGATTGGATATGTGGTACTTACCCACACACGACCAACGCACCATACATGGACCCACCAAGCGGGCTCATATACATATCACCTGGGTCTGACTTAGTCAGACACAATGGCTAACGCATCACCGGACACCACTAAAAAGGAAAAGCTCACATGATATCATGGCGAACATAAATATTGAAGGTACGCGTTCGTACTAATGTAACATAACAGAGTAGTATCTCGATGCACATGACATACATGCATGAGGAACCCATGATTTACATTCATAGCATAACATTAACATCATTTTCTTTCTAATTTCATCAATGATATAGTACATATATGCATCATGTATACATGACATTCATCACATATCTTTATATGACAAGAAATAACATGACTTAAATAGTATTCCATTTCATTCACAACATGGTGTAATGGATTGTGCATATATAACATAACATCATATGTCATTACATAGAACACACATACATAACATAAATAATATGGTGCATGCAGGGGCCTCGGGGAATGCACCATCATTCATCATTCAATTATCTAACTCCAACAGTAAGATCACTTACTTGGTTGGCCTTCCAAAGTCCCTAACTACTTAATAGATGTTTCGAAACTATGATGAAACGTTTAACTTCACCTATATCAATCCATATCACATTCTTAGGACATATCAATAACTTAGTCTAGCTAAACATAGTGATTATTTCCAATATAAATCCTAAAATTGAGTAAACGAAGTATTACTGACCTCAATTGCCCTTAATAAGATAAAAAATGACTTTAGGAGGGTCGAAAATTGTAGGACACGAAATATTTAAAACAGAAGGGTTGAGGAAACGGGTGAGGCTTGTCTATGGCACCTGATCTAGAGTTTACTTCTAACCTCGACCAACTCCTTATTTACCTGAAAAATATAGAAAACATGGAGTGAGTACAAAGTCATAGTAAGTAGTCTATTTGTAGGCTCTTAATCGTGTCCTTAATATGATAAGGTACCACACTCCTTGTCTTGTTCTGGTTCTTGTCGTAAGTACTTAAGCCCTTTGGTTTTATTCTTGACTTGTGAGTTCTTGTCATGATCTATCATGAGAACCTTGGTCCTTGGATTCGGAGGCCTGAGATCTAAGGGCCTTACTACTGTGGTTCTGGGTTCTTGTCTTTAGAACTCAGATGTTGATCCATGTTCTAGTCCTTAATCATTGTCTCGTTCTTGATCACTTTTTATATTCTTTTTCTATTCTTGTTTCGTTCTCCAAGACACTACCTACGCTCAAGGCTTCTGACGTTTCAAGCACCATAGTCTGAAGACCTACATCCAAGGCTTCTTACGTTTCAAGTGATATAATTTGATCCCGCATCCAGAATACCTATGCCCAAAGCTTCATAAGTTCCAAGGGACATAGTCTGAGTTGTGAACATGTTGTACAGTGGGAGGTTTAGGAGTTTCTTGAGTTTTCTGAGTTTGGGGATCTTGGTTCTTTATCCTTGAGTGGTACCTAACATTCTTCTTATCTTAATAGACAGTATTGTTCTTAGTTCTTATTCTATAATTCTTAGGATTCTTAGGATTCTTAATTTTTTGTAGCATAAGTCACAACATGCATTCTTAAGCTCCACATAACTTACAGTAACATGCATGAGTCATTCTAGAACAGTCTTGGATCTTGGGTAAGAGTTACTTGCACTTGTCAACTTGAAATTTTGAATATGCCTTATAAAAAGTAGCAAGTCATTTTGAGGGTGTTCCCTTAAAAGGTCTTAGGAGCATTTTGGTCATTTTACCCACTAATTCTTGGTTTAACCTCTAAACGTGTTCCAATAGCTTTCAAACTTTACCATATCATCGATTATCATAAAATAAGACCGATTAAAAAGTTTCATAGCATTTAGATGTCATTTAGATCATGAACCAAAGATAAGTTAACTTAGCGGCATTATGGTTATTTTAAACCGTTACTTGGTTTAGTTACTTAACCTTGTCTAATGACCACAAAATTTCATATTAATCTTAACATGTCATAATATGCTAAACATTAAAATTTTATTGGAAATAGTGTTCATTTAGTTGGTCATTTTAATGTTACTTAGATCATGAACAAATTGATTAGTTATGATCTTAACTCTCGGTTCTTGGTATTTTTCTTTCATATTTTCTTAATTCTTACCTGGTTTAAAGTTTATACACAAATCCAAGTGATTCACAAGTATTTCTTAAGAAAAGTCCAAGATGGCTACTTACCTCGTCGTTGACGTTCAGAACCTCTGTTCTCGAGTTATGGTATCTGAATTTCTTCAAAATTTCTTTGACAGAAACTTAGTGGCTAGATTTTTTAGCCATAAAGTTTTTTCATGAGAATTGGTCTAGAAGAAGTTTAAAGTTGAAAAAAACCGAGGGAGAATCACAATTTGGTTTGACATGGCTGGTCCACGTCATCGTCTTCTTGCTCTGGAAGGAAGAAGACGAGTGTGAGCAGTGTCTCCGCTGCCTGTAACTTTGCCTCTCCAGCTCCATTTACTAGTTTCTCTTATCGATTTCTTCATGAAACTTAAAGATGGTGTTATAAGGAAGAACTAGTGATTAATTGCATACATTTTCTTTGATTGTAGGCTAAGTTATTCGCCTCCAAAGTTGTCGAAAATTGTTTTCCTCGTCGAAGCTCAACCCGAAAAAATCTTATTGGACAACCATTTCTAGAGGTTTTCAGGGCCTGGTTTCTTCATGAAACTTATTCCTTATTCATCCCTCTAGCTAAAGGATTTTTTTTGGTGGAACGTCTTCAAGCGTGTAGCCTAAATTTTGAGAAATTATCCTCAGTCTGTAACTTACCTAAAAACACACATTTTCGTTTTCTTGGACAGTTTTTTCTAGGACGTTTTAGCTCTTGATGTCTTCATCAAAATTACTCATTTCAATCCTCTTAAGCTAATGGAGTGCTTAATTTTAAGAAAAAATGGACGGTAGATGGGAATCGATCCTTACCCCAATTTGAACTCAAAATTGACTTTCTTCAATTGGGCACGCACCGGGACTAGTTAGCCTTCATGGTTTTTTATAGAAATGTTCCTTGAAGGTGCAGAAACCGAATGAGATTGATTTTACTCGAAAAATTTGCGTGTAAGCTTGGATTGGATTTTTGAGCTTCAACCTTCTCTTTTAACAACGGACTGTACTAGGATTTAGTGTTTGAGGCTCCAAACTTTTGTTACTTAGGCTCTCATGGGAAGGTCTGCGAATCGACCTTTCATGGATGATGTTTAGATTACAACACACCATATTGTCCCATTAAATCTTTATGAGGTAGCGCCTCAACCTAGGACACCGGCCTCCCACCGCGTAAACAAAGGAAGCTATCCTAAGTCAGAACAAAAAGATAGTTCACCCAGAGATGGGATTTGTCGCTTCATAGATCCATAATGGCAGAAAATGCTGAACCATGACCTCTAAATTAGAGTGGGTCCGTAGGTAGCTATAGTGCCCTAAAAAACTCTGAGGTCTCCCAAGATGCTTAGACAGCAGTAGAGACTATGTTCAATCTTTCTAGAGCCTAGAGTAAAGTGTATGGATACTTACTTACTAAGTTAAAGATGCAATGAGAGCCTACAAAGTAGGTTGCTTACTTAGTACGTTTATACACACCTTTTTTTTTTTTTTTTAGATGATCACAGGTATCAATCAAAGTCGGGGAGTGCTTGAGACCAAACTTATCATAGAGGCGGCTCGACCCAATGCGTCAGTTCAATTTTTATTTTGTGGGTTGTCATTTGTATTCATTTTATATCCCCACTCTTGTTTCCCAGGTGTAAATAACTTGAATAACACCTGGATTGTATTATTTTCCTTTTGAATTTTAGATTTATTACCAAGGCATTGTAAGCTTTTAAAACACACAAAATTTTACCTTTTTTTTTTTCATTCGTTTACTATTGTCTTGTCTTTTTAGTGACAGTATGAAATTTGAAATCTCAGAAATTGGGTTATGATAGAGAAAATAAAAGTTTGAGAGATTAGTGGAGAAGAATCAAATTGATGACTCGAGTACTTTCCACAACAAAGGAACTAATGGAAAAGAATCCACAACAAAGCGTTCCTGCTAATGACGGTCGTACCTAATAAGCCCTTTCGAGAACGAACAGACGTAGAAGAAGTGGAGCATGACAACCTTGGTTTCCTTCTCCTACAAAAGATTGGTTTCCATCACTTTAATGTTCACGAACTATTTATTAATTGTGTCGAAACTATTTATACATTGTTTCATTAATTTAATTTGATATATAAGGTGGTAGTAATTGAAGCTACACCGTTGACAACTCAATAAATATAATGGGAACTTTATTTTGTGTTTTTATTTTTTCCGTTACTCTTTCAAAACCAATCAACCAAATATAATAGTATACATTTAAGCTTTCATTCCATACCCATAATCACATATTAAATGTATGCCTTCTAAAGTCTTTTAATTAAATTACCTGTTTTAAGCATTTTCTATCAATATGTACGTGTGTAAAAAGTTTGATCAAAAAAACTTTTGAGTGAATTTAGTAAGTAAAATAAAAAACATAAATGTAGCACTGGAGCCTCGAAGAATTAAATACTCAATTTGTTCTTTTATGTTCAAACTCCCGGGATAAAGTTTTAGAGGTTAAATTTATAAGTCAGGTTGATGACAAAAATACTTTAAAAACAAATACAAGAACTCAACAAGATATAAAAGAACGTAGTAAAAATTGCTCATGGGTTAGAGGAGAAGCCCTCTAGACTCGGAAATCATCCAAAACTATTAAAATCATACTAGGTAAGTTCTTCGCGTTTCCTTTCTCAGACTTTCTCTAGATCGATAAGATTTTTGAAGAATTAAGTTTGGAGATTTTAGTATAAATGTTTTTCATGGAGGAATTGGAAGTCTAATTAGTCTAAGGTAGAAGTTGTGGCGTTTGTCAAGATCCGTAAGTATAGAATTTTTAACCGATTTTGGATTCAATTATATGTTCTTTTATTTGATTAAAAAATTACCAGATAAATAACTGAATGAACTTTGAAATTAAAAATAATAATAATAATAATAATAAATTAAATAAATAAATAAACTAGGTTGAGTCAAGTTTTGTGCAAGAAGTTATAAAAATGTAAAGAAGATAGGTTGAATAGGTAAATTAATTAAAATTCTCGAAAATTGTATGAACGCAGGCGGACGAACCAGATGACAACACATGTACGCTGAGAGGAGGAAAATGTGTCCCGGCAACGAAGGCAACACACGTCAACCAACCAATGGCGCAGCGCGGCAAAATACCAACGACAAACCTGAATGCACGCTAAGATTTGCATCCATGTCGAACCACTCTACAACCGATCTGACCCGATTCCTACACACACCACGTCTTAGTGTATGAAAAACCGTAGGAAAGGTCAACACACTGCAATCAGTGTCTGCCACATGTCAGTCCCAGGATGCGTTTACCCATCCTCGGTCGTGCATGGCTCTGTGCATGTGGTAAGCTCATTTTCGTCCTGTTCAACCTCCGTTCAACTGTTTTTACCCCATTTTTTATATTGACCTTGAAATAGGACCTACCCGTGAATGTTCAGAAACTTTGGAGCCTCTTACAAGAAAAAAAAAAAAAAAAAAAAAACAATTTTGATAAGGCATGCTTCATCTTGGTACGTAACCTCACAAACTCAAGTAATACTTGTAAGGATCACTAGGATAGTCTAGCATGCAAGCGTATTTTGCCCTAGGTGGTTAGAATATACATGATTAGGACTCAAATTGAGCAATTTTGGATGAGAACGATATGTATGATATGAAAAATTACAAAAATGTCTCTTGGATCATAAATTGAGTTACGTGCCTACTTTAATGTTTTTCATTGTATTAGATTGGAGGATGAGATATTGTGATTTTCAGTTTAACTAATGAATGTGATCACCCTAGGGAGCTTGAATGTATAATTTATGATTTAGAATTTTCGTCCATTAGGTGAATGAGTGGAATATCTCCCTAATAGACATGTATAAATGAATAGCATATGCTTTCCATACTTTATGTGATTGATAGGAATATTCCCCTAGTAAAGCATACATGAGAAAAACAAGCTAAGGTTAGGGTACTAGGACTAGAGCGGTTTACATGTTGACCTAAGTCAGAACGTTCCAGTAGATCAAGCAACTTAAGATCGAGCATAACGATTAGATTTCTAAACCTGAGTGCACCCAGTGGTTGGTTTTGTCACAATGAGCTAACTTTGGAAATCCGGGAAACGTTAAACGAGATTGAAACTATCAAGATTTCTTAAGAACCTAGTAAACTTCCACGACATACAAGGAACCTAAAGAGAACTTATGAGACTGCTAGCAGCGAATCCCCACGTATAGAAAAGGGTCATGCCCGTAAACTCACCTTGAAAAGGAATGAGGGACTACATGAGTTAGGCGACATATGAAACTACTACTGTATATAGAAACTAGTAGTGAATACCCGTAAACTCACTTTGAAAGGGGACAAGGGACTACATGAGTTGGTGATATGAGAAATTACTGCTATGTAGATGTAAATCCCTTGAGAGGGGACAAGGGACTACATGAGTAGGTGATATGAGAAATTGCTACTGTGTCAATGTAAACCCGCCTTGAGATGGGACAAGAGATTACATGAGTAGACAACATGAGGATACACTACTGTGCATAGGACAAACTTGCCTTGGTAAGGGGCGAGAGACTAGAGAAGTAGATGATATCATTGAAGAAGTTTCTAGACCCTAAGAAAAGCTAATGGTAACTTATTAGATTAAGAAAGCGGTGAGAGCCCACAAGTAGATTACTTACTGAGTATTTTTATACTCACCCCTTTCTCCTTTTTTTTTTTTTTTTTTTTTTTTTGCATGTACCGTTCGAGGGGTAGACGCGCTTGGTAGTTGTATTGTGACAAAGGTGTGTCAACCCGAGGCGTTAGTTTAAATTGTATTTTAGTGGGTTGTCAATTGTATTCATTTTGTATCTTGTTTCCATCCCCGGGTTGTAAATAACTTAAACAACACCTGTTTTGAATTGGTTCGTATCGAATTTTAGATTTTGACTATGGTATTGTTTGTTCTTAATTTGCATGTAATTTTACCGTATTTTCATTTTTTTTATACTTTTGCTTTTATTTCTAATTTTACTTTTATCTTTTCTTTTAGTCATGATTCGAGATTTAAAGTCTCGAACATTTAATTCTTCAATACATGATTTGAATCTAAAACTTACAAGGAGAGAGATACTAATGTCTAACCACACTTACACCATGCAGGTTAGTCTCCTTGATAGATCTTGTTAATTAATAGTTAAACTAATTAAAACCTAATTAGTCAACCTTCTTAACATAAATGACAAATACAGTCTTCTTTTAATATTAATATCTATTCAAATGAAAAAGGTGAGAAATAAACTAAAATATTAGGTTTGTCCATAATGAAAAGGAATGTTCACAAGTTTATTCTATGAGTAATGTATAAAACAAAGAAGAAATGTTAAGAAGACCATGTCAATATTCACATGCCCTCTTCCACCTCCTTTCTTAATATCATTAGCCAAAAAAAAGGCATCACTTTTATATAACATTATACCTAATAAACCAAACGAAGGACAATAGGTTATACAAATGTTCTTGCCGGCCTCAAATATTCGAACAAAAATTGTAAAAAAGATAAATCAAGTTCGTGTGTTTGGGATCGCGACCGTTATACTTTTAGGAGATCATTAGTGTTTGGTAAATTTCAATTTTAAACCAACGAACAAATTTTACTTTACTCTCAATCAAACAAAATTTAAGAAAAATATAATTAAAATAACGATCATTTCTTCTACGAAAATCATAGAGACACCATATACCAAGAAAATCAATTAGTGAAAATTTTAACAATTTTTTTTTAATCTAAATGTATAAGAACCATTATAAAATAAATAAATAAACCTAAATGGTTGCCAACAAGAATATCATGAAAGAAGGAACCACAAAATCTAGTTTTCTATCTTCTGATTTGGCAAGGTTACAAATGTTGTTAGATTTCGTTTTTGAAGGGTTGAAATTATAAATTTAGGCGTGAAATTTTCTACTTAAGTTAAGGTCGTTACTGCATACATATCATGAATATTGGATGCGGAGATACTTCACTTAAACTTTTATAAAACATAACCTTCAGCTTAAAACACAGCCATGGACTGTTTTGAAAACACCTTTAAAAATAACGCCACAAAAGACTAAATAAAATAAATAAACGTTTAAATTAAAAACATCCTATTCTAGCCTAGGTCTATGTTAAAGAGGGTCATGCTAGACCTTCTCTCTAGGGTTGATGTTCACTCCTGTAGGAATGGTAGAACCACTAAATTAATCAGTGGGTGGTTGTTTTTCCTATATTTTGAGTTGACTAATTTTATGCTTTTTAAAGTTGTTAGTCTGTAAGGCTATAAAAGGCAAGTTGATCTGTATGTCAATGCAATTGATTTCACAGCTTTAGTTTGTGTGTTTACAACATTTGATATCAGAGCCACATCGCAATGCCTGATTGTGGAAGAAGAAACTGCAGTTTTTTTCTTTAAAGAGTGAGCTGAAAGAGATTCAAAATATGGTAGCTAAAAGCAATTTTGTTCAATCGGCCATTCCTAAGTTTGATGGCCATTATGATCATTGGTCTATTCTTATGAAAAAATTTCTTCGTTCAAAGGAATATTGGTCTTTGGTGGAGACCGGAATCCCTGTCGCAGCAGAAGGAGTGGTGATTATTTGTTCCCAAAGCACAACAAAAAACAATTGCAGACCAGAAGTTGAAAGACTTGAAGGTCAAGAATTATTTGTTCCAAGCCATTGATCGAACTATTATGGAAATGATCCTTAATAGAGATACTGCAAAACAAATTTGGGACTCTATGAAGCAGAAGTACCAAGGTTCCACAAGAGTCAAAAGAGCTCAACTCTAAGCTCTTAAGAAAGAGTTTGAAGTCCTACTGATGAAAGAAGGTGAGAGTGTTGATGCATATTTTGATCGAACTCTCACCATTGCAAACAAGATGAAAATTCTATGGCGAGAACATGAAACAGGTGGTGATTATTGAAAAAATCTTGAGATCAATTACCTCAATATTTGACTATGTTAAATGTTCGATTGAAGAGTCTAACAAATGGTACATGAGCAAAGACTGAATGGACGTGCAAGTGATGAACAAGCACTAAAGGTGACATATGATACCAGATTCGGTGGAAGAGGAGTTGATCGAGCTCGTAAAGTTTTTCGAGGAAAAGGTAGAGGAAGAAGAAGAGGTAGACATCCTTTCAACAAAACTACCGTTGAATGTTATAAGTGTCATCAGTTAGGACACTTTAGATATGAGTGTTCTCAATGGGAAAAGGAAGCAAATTATGCTAAACTTGAGGATGAAGAAGAGATCTTGTTGATGTCATAGGTGGAGCTCAATCAATCAAGGAGGGAAGATGTTTGGTTCCTTGATTCGGGGTGTAGCAATCATATGTGTGCAAACAAGGAATGGTTCTCAGATTTTGACGAGAGATTCCGACAATCTGTGAAGCTTGAAAATAATTTCAAGATGGCAGTGTTGGGAAAAGGTAACATTAGATTGCAAGTTGCTGGAGTAACTCAGGTAATCACTGATGTTTTCTATATACTTGAGTTGAAAAACAATCTTCTAAGTCTTGGACAATTGCAAGAAAGAGGTGTATCTATTTTGATACAACATGGAGAGGCAAAATCTATCATCCCAAGAAGGGGCTTATTATGCAAACAACAATGTCTGCAAATAGGATGTTCATAATACTTGCAAGAATCATGCCACAAACCACCACTTGCTTCCAAACAATTATAGAAGACAATACTCATCTTTGGCACCGCAGATATGGGCACCTAGGCTTCAAAGGTTTGAGAACATTGCAACATAAGCAAATGGTGAGAGGGTTACCCCAATTGAAAGCATCGTCTAAAATATGCACTAATTGCATGGTGGGAAAGCAACATAGGGATGCATTTCCAAAGAGAAATTTATGGAGAGCAACACAAAGACTGCAACTGGTACATGCAGACATTTGTGGACCCATCAAACCTCTTTCCAACAGAAAGAAGAGGTATTTTATAAGTTTTATTGATGATTACAGCTGCAAGGTGTGGATATATTTTCTTGCTGAAAAGTCTGAAGCCTTTACCATCTTCAAGAATTTCAAAAATCTTGTTGAGAAAGAGACTAGAGATTTTATTCGTTGTCTACGCACAGACAGGGGTGGAGAGTTCACCTCTCATGAGTTCAACAATTTTTGCAAAACTAATGGTATCAGTAAACAACTTACTGCAGCCTACACTCCCCAACAAAATGGTGTAGCTGAGCACAAGAACAGAAGAATTATAAACATGGTTAGAAGTATATTATCAGAGAAGCAAGTTCCAAAGAATTTCTGGCCAGAAGCAGTAAACTGAACAATGCATGTACTCGATAGAAGTCTTACAGTGGTAGTGAAAGATATGACTCTTGAGGAGGCTTGGAGTGGCGTAAAACCTAATGTTGATTATTTTCGAGTTTTTGGATGCATTGGGCATGTTCATGTATCAGACGGTAAGAGAAAGAAGTTAGATGATAAAAGTTTTCAGTGTGTGCTTCTAGGGATGAGTGAAGAGTCTAAAGCATATAGACTCTATGATCCAATGTCCAAGAAGATAGTTGAAAGCTGAGATGTGATTTTTGAAGAAAACAAATGCTGGAATTGGGGGAAAACTAATGAAGAAGCTAGACTTGATACCCTCGAATGGGAAGATAGTAATATAGAAAGAAGCGAACATGACCAAAGTGAGGAAGAATTTGAAGAGGAGACAATAGCAGAAGAAGAAGGAGAAGTTAGTATATCTTCCAGTGAGTAATCTAAATCAAATTCCTCAATATCTAAAGAAAGCACTCCCGAAGTGAGGAACAGAAGAACATCTTTCTGGATGGAAGATTATGTGAGCGGGGGAGAATTTTCTAAAGAAGCTGAGCACAACAATTTAATTCTATTAACCTCAACTACAAATCTGACTACCTTTGAAGAAGCTGTTCAAAGTTCAAAATGGAGAGCTGCAATGGACTTGGAGATAGAAGCCATCGAACGAAATGAGACTTGGGAGTTGACAGATTTGCCTAAAGGAATGAAGAAGATTGGAGTAAAGTGGGTTTTCAAAACCGAACTCAACGAAAATGACGAAGTTGACAAGTATAAGGCTAGGTTGGTAGCAAAAGGTTATGCACAACAACATGGTATAGACTATACCGAGGTGTTTGCACCTGTGGCTAGGTGGGATACTATTCGAATGATAATTGCTTTAGCAGCTCAGAATAGTTGGAACGTGTATCAGCTTGACGTGAAAAGTGCTTTCTTATATGGAAAATTAAAAGAAGTCGCCTTTGTTGGGCAACCATAAGGTTATGAGAAAAAAGGTCAAGAAACAAGATATACAAATTGAAGAAGGCATTATATGGCTTTAAACAAGCCCCACATGCATGGTATATTCGAATTGAAGCACATTTTGTCAAAGAAGGATTTGAGAGGTGCAACTGTGACCATACTTTATTCATACAAACAGGAGATGGAGGTAAAATTTTGATTGTTAGCCTATATGTTGACGATCTAATTTTTACTAGTAATGATGAGAGCATGTTTATTAAGTTCAAGAATTCTATGAAACTTGAATTTTAAATGACTGATTTGGAAAAAATGAAATATTTTCTAGTGTAGAGATTTTACAAAATCCTAAGGCGTTTATATTAGTCAGAGAAACTATGCAAAAGAAGTTTTGGAGAAGTTTAGGATGGAAAAAAGTAATAGTGTGAAAAACCCTATTGTTCCTGGGGTTAGACTAACAAAGGATGAAGAAGGAGCCAAGTTCAATGCTACCATGTATAAACAATTGATTGGAAGCCTTATGTATCTAACTGCAACAAGGCCGGATTTAATGTATGTAGTGTCTCTAATGAGTAGATTTATGGCAAGTCCAACAGAGTTGCATTTGCAAGCTACAAGAAGAGTATGTGAGTCAATGGGTATGTGTGTAGTACCACAAGTAAACTGAAAGCATCCCTGCAATCCGTTTAAGGGAGAAATTGTTAAAGATGATCATACTATACCTTTTCTCTAGGGTTGATGTCCACAGTCATACTAGACCTTTTCTCTATCTACTTCTCTAGTAAAGAACCACTAAATTAATTAATGGGTGGTTGCTTTTCCTATTTTTAGAGTTGACTAATTTTATGATTTCTAAAGTTGTTAGTCTGTAAGGCTAAACCAACCAAGTTGATCTGTTTGTCAATGCAATTGATTTCAAAGCTTTAGTTTGTGTGTTTACAACCGTCTAAGAAAATAAATACAACTACCCTATGCATGTGTCATGTTCTCGAGTTGCGATGTCGTCGTTAGCCGTACAGGAATGTCTTGCCTTCACCTGAAAAATGTATAGTTGTGATGTCATCGTCAACTGTACAGGAATGCCTTGCTTTAACCTGAAAAATGTAAATATCGTCGTCAGCGGTACATGAATACACGTTTAAATTAAAAACATCCTATTCCAGCCTAGGTCTAAGAAAATAAATACAACTACCCTATACATGTGTCATGGTCTCGAGTTGCGATGTCGTCATCAGCCATACAGGAATGTCTTGTCTTAACTGAAAAATGTAAAGTTGCAATGTCGTCGTCAGCCGTACAGGAATGCCTCGTCGTCAGCGGTACATGAATACACGTTTAAATTAAAAACATCATATTCCAGCCTTGGTCTAAGAAAATAAATACAACTACCCTATACATGTGTCATGGTCTCGAGTTGCGAAGTCGTCGTCAGCCATACAAGAATGCCTTGTCTTAACCTGAAAAATATAAAGTTGTGATGTCATCGTCAGCCGTACAGGAATGCCTTGCCTTAACCTAAAAAAATGTAAAGATGTGATGTTGTCGTTAGTCGTACAGGAATGCATTGACTTACCTAAAAAATGTCAAGTTGTGATGTCGTCGTCAACCGTACAGGAATGTCTTGCCTTAACCTGAAAAATGTAAAGATGTGATGTTGTCGTCAGCCATACAGGAATGCCTTTACTTAACCTAAAAAATGTAAAATTGTGATGTCGTCGTCAGCTGTATAGGAATGCACGTTTCAATTAAAAACATCCTATTCTAGCCTAGGTCTAAGAAAATAAATACGACTACCCTATGCATGTGTTATGGTCTCGAGTTGCGATGATGTCGTCAGTCGTACAGGAATGCCTTGCCTTAACCTAAAAATATAAAGTTGCAATGTCGTCGTCATCAGGAATGCCTTGACTTAACCTAAAAAATGTAAAATTGTGATGTCGTCGTCAGCTGTACAGGAATGCACGTTTCAATTAAAAACATCCTATTCTAGCCTAGGTCTAAGAAAATAAATACGACTACCCTATGCATGTGTTGTGGTCTCGAGTTGCGATGATGTTGTTAGTCGTAAAGGAATGCCTTGCCTTAACCTAAAAAATATAAAGTTGCAATGTCGTCGTCATCTGTACAAGAATGCACGTTTAAACTAAAAACATCCTATTCTAGCCTAGGTCTAAGAAAATAAATATGACTACCCTATGCATGTGTCATGGTCTTGAGTTGCGATGTCGTCGTCAGCCGTACAAGGGTCTTCAGTTGCAATGTCGTCGTCAGCCGTACAAGAATGCCTTGTGAGAAAAATGTAAAGTTGCGATGTCGTTGTCAATCGTACAGAATGCACGTTTAAATTAAAAACGTCCTATTCTAGTCTAAGTCTAAGAAAATAGATACGAAAACTTCAGCAACAATAGGATTCAAACCTATGCAAGCATAACCCAACAAATTTCATGTTTGTCTCCTTAACCACTCAGACATATTGACACACTGTAACCTAAAAAATATAAAGTTCTAATGTCGTCGTCATCTGTACAAGAATGCACGTTTAAATTAAAAACATCATATTCTAGCCTAGGTCTAAGAAAATAAATACGACTACCCTATGCACGTGTCATGGTCTCGAGTTGCGATGTCGTCGTCAGTCGTACAAGAATGTCTTGCCTTAACCTAAAAAATGTAAAGCTATGCACGTGTCATGGTCTCGAGTTGCAGGCAGGAATGTCTTGCTTTAACCTAAAAAATGTGAAGATGCGATGCCGTTGTTAGCCGTACGGGAATGCACGTTTAAATTAAAAACGTCCTATTCTAGCCTGACTACCCTGTGCATGTGTCATGGTTAGCCGTACAGGAATGTGAAATAAAGCTAAAAATTCGTCAACAGTAGGATTCGAACCTACGCAGGCATAGCCCAACAGATTTCGAGTCTGTCTCCTTAACCACTCGGACATATTGACACACCTAAACATAAAAAATTTAAAGTTGTAGTGTCGTCGTCATCTGTACAAGAAAGCAGGTTTAAATTAAAAACAACCTTCTAGCCTAGGTCTAAGAAAATAAATACGACTACCCCATGCATGTGTCATGGTCTCGAGTTGCGATGTCGTCGTCAGCCGTTCAAGAATGCCTTGTCTTAACCTGAAAAATGTTATTACGACTACCCCATGCATGTGTCATGGTCTCGAGTTGCGATGTCGTCGTCAGCCGTTCAAGAATGCCTTGTCTTAACCTGAAAAATGTAAAGTTGCGATGTCATCATCAGTCGTACAAGAATGCACGTTTAAATTAAAAACGTCCTATTCTAGCCTAGGTCTAAGAAAATAAAGACGACTACCCTGTGCATGTGTCATGGTCTGTAGGATTCAAACCTACGCAGGCATAGCCCAACAGATTTCGAGTCTGTCTCCTTAACCACTCGGACATATTGACACGCCTTAACATAAAAAATATAAAGTTGTAATGTCGTCGTCATCTGTGCAAGAATGCACGTTTAAATTAAAAACATCCTATTCTAGCCTAGGTAAAAGCTAAAAATTCATCAACAGTAGGATTCGAACCTACGCAGGCATAGACCAATAAATTTCGAGTCTATCTCCTTAACCACTCGGACATATTGACACACCTAAACCTAAAAAATTTAAAGTTGTAGTGTTGTCGTCATCTGTACAAGAAGCCTAGGTCTAAGAAAATAAAGACGACTACCCTGTGCATGTGTCATGGTTAGCCGTACAGGAATGTGAAATAAAGCTATAAATCTAAAAAATCGTCAACAGTAGGATTCAAACCTACGCAGGCATAGCCCAACAGATTTCGAGTCTATCTCCTTAACCACTCGGACATATTGACACTCTTTAACATAAAAAATATAAAGTTGTAATGTCGTCGTCAACCGTACAGGAATGTGAATAAAAGCTAAAAATTCATCAACAATAGGATTCGAACCTACGCAGGCATAGCCCAATAAATTTCGAGTTTATCTCCTTAACCACTCAGACATATTGACACACCTAAACCTAAAAAATTTAAAGTTGTAGTGTCGTCGTCATCTGTACAAGAATGCACGTTTAAATTAAAAACATCCTATTCTAGCCTAGGTCTAAGAAAATAAATACGACTACCCCATGCATGTGTCATGGTCTCGAGTTGCGATGTCGTCGTCAGCCGTACAAGAATGCCTTGTCTTAACTTGAAAAATGTAAAGTTGCGATGTCATCGTCAGTCGTACAGGAATGTCTTGCCTTAACCTAAAAAATGTAAAGATGCAATGTCGTTGTCACCCGTACAGGAATGCACGTTTAAATTAAAAACGTCCTATTCTAGCCTAAGTCTAAGAAAATAAATACGACTACCCTGTGCATGTGTCATGGTTAGCCGTACAGGAATGTGAAATAAAGCTAAAAATTCGTCATGGTTAGCTGTACAGGAATGTGAAATAAAGCTAAAAAATTCATCATCAATAGGATTTGAACCTACGCAGGCATAGCCTAACAGATTTCGAGTCTATCTCCTTAACCACTCAGACATACTAATACGTCTTAACATAAAAAAATATAAAGTTGTAATGTCGTCGTCATTTGTACAAGAATGCACGTTTAAATTAAAACATCCTATTCTAGCCTAGGTCTAAGAAACTAAATACGACTACCCTATGCATGTGTCATGGTCTCGAGTTGCGATGTCGTCGTCAGCCGTACAAGAATGCCTTGTCTTAACCTGAAAAATGTAAAGTTGCGATGTCGTCGTCAGTCGTACAGAAATGTCTTGTCTTAACCTAAAAAATGTAAATGTAAAGATGCAATGCCGTTGTCAGCCGTACAGGAATGCACGTTTAAATGAAAAACGTCCTATTCTAGCCTAGGTCGAAGAAAACGTCCTATTCTTGCTGAGACAACCTCTCCTGTTCCAACCCTGAGTATTATCTCGCCGTCCGCAAGCATTCTCGAGGAGCTAGTTTCCTGGTAAAAAGAACAAATATGATTAGTCGCCCCTGAATCTAGTATCCAAGTTGAGTTTTCATACTCTACTAAACATATTTCTACAACGAGTAAATCATATTTACCTTGTTGTGTCTTTTCGGCTTTCTTCTCTGCAAGGTATTTTAGGCAGTTTCTCTTCCAGTGCCTATTTTCGTTACAATGGAAACATTTTCCTTTATCTACCTTTTGAACCTTGTGTTTGCGGTTAATAGGAATCTTATTTTTCCCTTTACCCTTCTTCTTCATCAAAACACTTTTAGAAGTTGAAGGTCCAGACTTATTTTTGGAGGACGATCCTCGTAGTAATTTCTTGGAGATAGCAACATTTGCTTCTCCTGTTTGTCCCTTGTTCGTTAAGAGGGACTGATAAGTTTGTAGCTCATTGAGAAGAGCAGTCAAGTTATATTCTATTTTGTTCATTACCACATTGGTGCGGAACTGGAAGAAGCTCTTCGGAAAAGACATCATGATAAAACTGACTCGACTTTTCTCATCAATGACAGCTTCATTTTCTTCTACCACATTGAAATGGACCATCATGTCCAGGACATGTTCTCTAACTGAGGTTCCTTCTTTCATACGGCAGTTGTAAATGTATTTTATGGCTTCATGTCTAAGGGAGAAGGACGGTTGTCAAAACATCCCTTTTAGAGATTCCATAATCTCTTTAGAAGTACCCATAACATCGTGTTTCTTAGCCAAAACATCATATATGTTGGCTAGAATGTACACTCGGGCTTTGTCATTTGCCTTTATCCATCTGTCATACGCATCCCGAACTGTTCAGTTTGCATTTGAGCTGGGGTTTGGAGGACACTCCTCATTTAAAACAAACCTTAAATCATCAATTACCAGTATTGTGTTTAGATTTGATTTTCAAGTTGCGTAATTGTCGCCGTTTAATTTCTCAGAAGCGAGTAAATGTACTATTGAGTTTTTTATGCTGTGATATAAAGAAAATTCTATTAGTGATTTGACTTAATCCTGTTTAATCCAATCAGTTTTAGCAAATGTAATAATGTACCCAAAAATTATTAATTTGCAACGATACTTTAGTGAGTTAGAGCAACTGCTACCGAGGGGCAGTCAATCACTCATTCACTAAACCAAGACATTCTTGACTTAAACACTAATCCCAGAAAACTCTTGTTCCTATAGTGTTTTTAGTTATCTCTATTTTGGTCAAGAATATACTAACTCTTAGTAATTCTTCGTAAGTGTGACCCACCATTTTCAGACCTCAGAGATCGGTCCCAACAATGCTATCGAATGAAAAAGCCAAAGTTGGGAATGGACCTAAGAAATTCTATCCATTTCTGGAGTTTGCGTTGTTTCGACTCCCATGTTACGACCCTCTGAATGGGTAGTTGCTCAAGGGCAACATGCAGGCGGAACATAGGGAATCTCACGGTGCAACCTAGTGGTGGAGACCATAGGACGTTTTGATATACTTCCTTCTCCCACTTACTATAAATAATTTCTCTATTCACCTTGTTATTGACTCATGCAAATACCTTCCGAATGGAGGACACTCCCAGGGCGACACGAGGCCGAGCATGAATCTCACGGTGTGAATTTTTCAGAGAGCGTGAAGAGGAAAACGATGTATCTTATATACCTTTTTCCTCCCACTAAGTATTTTAGACGGTTGGGTATACTCATTACTTAGTTATATTCCGGCTAATTAAATATAACCTAAGTCTAGGTGATTTTTCCAAAACTTACATCACTCAAGCATGCTCATAAAACTTGGCTAACTAAGCTTAAGTACTGGTCCGATCTCCAGGTAGTAGGTGTTCCGTAAACCGTCAACTTAAGTACCTCCAGCCTTAGACAAGATCGTGCCAGGTGAACTTTCTTGTGAGCACAATTTTACAAGACATCGACCCATTTTAACTATTAAAATTGATCGTGCTTGGTTCTTAACCCTAAGTGAGCATGTACTTATGTTTATTATAGATTTTAACGTCTATTTCGTTTTATGACGTTAAAAATAACCAATAACATGCATCTAACATGCTTTATATAACAATTATATAATCATCCATTCCATGCAATAATATAACAATTTATATCAATCACTCATGGAACCCTAAACATGCATACTATACATTATAACACTTATAACATACTTGGAATGCTTGAAACATGCTTAGCCTATGGTGGGATTTTAAATCTATATGACATACTTTATGCATATACATTTTCTATTTAATTAAAACATACATTCATAATGCATAATTAATTAAACACGCTAAAGTGGATTGGTTTTGGCATTTTAAAACAAGCAATTAACTAAATTATTACATTAATAATTAAAAATAACTTGAACCGCTCCCGAGGATCACGAATTGGGCAAACCAACCCTTAAAAACGTTGAACCGGACACCAAAGGCAGAAAAAACACCCGAACCGCCTCTTCAATCTTCTTCTTCGGTTCAACTTGCTATCTCTTCCATTTTCGATCAATTACAACCTAAAATGGACTCTAATGACTCCATAAAATTACAGACCTTTCTTCATTCATTAAAGCCCATACACATTAGGCTTATTACAATAATTGTATCAAATGGAAGCACAAAAAAATGCCAAAACCAAAACCATCCACTTCAGCAACCACATAATTTCATTCATGAAATGGTACCCACCATGATCAAATTAATGTAAATAAAGTGCCTAAAACTTGCTCTAATACCAATTGATGGTGTTAATATAACACATGCGGAAGCAATTTGGATCTTAGGCACTTTTAGAACATCAATTATAGTAAATAACTAGCAAGTTTGAATACTAATATTTTGTAGTTCAAACTCCTTTTTCCTCACGAACCGGTTTCGAACCACCACTAGTGTCTTCTCCACTATCCTCCGGCCTTAGAACAGGATTGTGGAATCCGGTGAGTGACTAAACTTGGGAGGGATTTTGTATATATGAAGAGAGTGTTTGTGAGAGGTTTTTCTCAAGGTTTTTCACCAAGAAGAAGATCTTCCATGTACCATGATCACTCTATTTAAAGAATCATGTTTGCATGTTCAAGCATGCATGTTTGAGTTAACCAAATTTTGACACTCAAAATTTCACTCAAACTGATGGGGTTTATTTGGCATGCAAGTTTGATTAAACCAAATTTTGACACCTCAAAATTCCACTCACATGTATTTTTCCATTAAATGAAGTCAACATTTTGACTTTCTTTATTTTAATTCAACAATTAATTTGAATAATGAATTTCAAATTAAAGTAACATTAAATGATTAATTAAACTATTTAATTAATATTCAATATTAATTCAAATGCCAATCCCAATCAATTCCGACACATAATTGATTAAAATATTTAAATCTTATTTAAATATCTCAGATTCTCTCTTTTTGTTTAATTCGTCAATAAAACAAAAATTGCGCGCATATTCCCTAATTTGAATTCGAACACATCGAACTCACTAGTCACACTGTTCTATGGTTTTAGTCCGATACGAGCTAGCAGAGGGACCTAATGGACCTATAGATCATGGGCTCCAACGATCCAAGATTAACCGGTTAAACTCATTAACCTTGCTAACCAACATTCGTTAGCTACTAGGACACTCCACTATAGCCTAGTAGTTGCACTCCCCTCACTATAGATATATTTATGTTCATTTGATATAACCATGATTAGTAAGTCGATCCTTCACAGGTTGTTCGTAACTAGAGCTGGATCAATTTACCGTTTTACCCCTAAAGTTACTTCTTGTTTCTTATGTCTCACTGATCCTCTAATGAACAATTTGTTTGTGGTCCAACCAGTAAACTGAATCCCTGTCAGGCTAATGAGAGGGTGGGGCCCCTTGTTCAAGACCTGGAGTCAGTGCTTATGGGAACTACCTCTCTTCTATCCCTAAAAGTGGGTAGCAGTGAATTCCATCTTGCACCCCACGTCCCCAGCCATTCATCTAGTCTTACCCCTTAAATGGGAGGCCTATTGAGTCGGCGAACTAGAGCCACTCTCACCCATGCAAATCTAAGGATTTCCGAATAAACTGGAGTTCATGGTTAGCTCAGGATTAAAACCGAGTTACCTAGGTTATCGAATGAAAAGAAAATCAGTCTCAACAGTAAACGACATTATAAAGTGAGAGTGGTTTTCTTCATGGTCCGATCTTATGCAATACTCATTGCATAGGACGCCCCAATTCACATGTCTCCACATGTACAATTTAGTGATCACATTGTTTATATCATATACAAATGTGAGCTGCATCCATAGTGTCCCTAGAATAAGGTACTCAGCCTTATCCTTATACTATAGATCATTTTGACTATATACTTGAACTTGATCCACTCTTATGTCTCCACATATAGTTCAAGTAATCATACTATAGCCAGAGTGTTCTTAGTTTATTGGATTTAGATTAATGATCGTAAAGTTCACTTTATTCAATAACAATCTTTACTGAATAAACAACAATAATAACTTTATTGAAAATAGAATATGTTTTTGTTTACAAACTATGAGTTTTAGGACATAAAACCCAACAAATGTAAAAATGCGATGTCGTTGTCAGCCGTACAGGAATGCACGTTTAAATTAAAAACGTCCTATTCTAGCCTAGGTCTAAGAAAATAAATACGACTACCCTGTGCATGTGTCATGGTCTCGAGTGTGCATGTGTCATGGTTAGCCATACAGGAATGTGAAATAAAGCTAAAAAATCGTCAACAGTAGGATTCAAACATATGCAGGCATAGCCCAACAGATTTCGAGTCTGTCTCCTTAACCACTCGAACATATTGACACGCCTAAACCTGGAAAATATAAAGTTGTATTGTCGTCGTCATCTATACAAGAATGCACGTTTAAATTAAAAACATCCTATTCTAGCCTAGGTCTAAGAAAATAAATACGACTACCCTATGCATGTGTCATGGTCTCGAGTTGCGATGTTGTCGTCAGCCGTACAAGAATGCCTTGTCTTAACCTGAAAAATTTAAAATAAATACGACTATCCTATGCATGTGTCATGGTCTCGAGTTGCGATGTTGTCGTCAGCCGTACAAGAATGTCACATGGTCTCGAGTTGCGATGTTGTCGTCAGCCGTACAAGAATGTCTTGTCTTAACCTGAAAAATTTAAAGTTGCGATGTCGTCAGTCGTACAGGAATGTGAAATAAAGCTAAAAATTCATCAACAATAGGATTTGAACCTACGCAGGCATAGCCCAACAAATTTCATGCCTGTCTCCTTAACCACTCGAACATATTGACACACCTTAACCTTAAAAATATAAAGTTGTAATGTCGTCGTCATCTGTACAAGAATGCACGTTTAAATTAAAAACATCCTATTCTAGCCTTGGTCTAAGAAAATAAATACGACTACCCTATGCATGTGTCATGGTCTCGAGTTGCGATGTCGTCGTCAGCTGTACAAGAATGCCTTGTCTTAACCTGAAAAATGTAAAGTTGCGATGTCGTCGTCAGTCATACAGAAATGTCTTGTCTTAACCTAAAAATTGTAAATGTAAAGATGCGATGTCGTTGTCAGCCGTACATGAATGCACGTTTAAATTAAAAACGTCCTATTCTAGCCTAGGTCGAAGAAAATAAATACGACTACCCTGTGCATGTGTCATGGTCTCGAGTGTGCATGTGTCATGGTTAGCCATACAGGAATGTGAAATAAAGCTAAAAATTCGTCAACAGTAGGATTCAAACATATGCAGGCATAGCCCAACAGATTTCGAGTCTGTCTCCTTAACCACTCGAACATATTGACACGCCTAAACCTGGAAAATATAAAGTTGTATTGTCGTCGTCATCTGTACAAGAATGCACGTTTAAATTAAAAACATCCTATTCTAGCCTAGGTCTAAGAAAATAAATACGACTACCCTATGCATGTGTCATGGTCTCGAGTTGCGATGTTGTCGTCAGCCGTACAAGAATGCCTTGTCTTAACCTGAAAAATTTAAAATAAATACGACTACCCTATGCATGTGTCATGGTCTCGAGTTGCGATGTTGTCGTCAGCCGTACAAGAATGCCACATGGTCTCGAGTTGCGATGTTGTCGTCAGCCGTACAAGAATGTCTTGTCTTAACCTGAAAAATTTAAAGTTGCGATGTCGTCGTCAGTCGTACAGGAATGTGAAATAAAGCTAAAAATTCATCAACAATAGGATTTGAACCTACGCAGGCATAGCCCAACAAATTTCATGCCTGTCTCCTTAACCACTCGAACATATTGACACACCTTAACCTTAAAAATATAAAGTTGTAATGTCGTCGTCATCTGTACAAGAATGCACGTTTAAATTAAAAACATCCTATTCTAGCCTTGGTCTAAGAAAATAAATACGACTACCCTATGCATGTGTCATGGTCTCGAGTTGCGATGTCGTCGTCAGCTGTACAAGAATGCCTTGTCTTAACCTGAAAAATGTAAAGTTGCGATGTCGTCGTCAGTCATGCAGAAATGTCTTGTCTTAACCTAAAAATTGTAAATGTAAAGATGCGATGTCGTTGTCAGCCGTACATGAATGCACGTTTAAATTAAAAACGTCCTATTCTAGCCTAGGTCGAAGAAAATAAATATGACTACCTCGTATAGGAATGCACGTTTAAATTAAAAACGTCCTATTCTAGCCTAGGTCTAAGAAAATAAATACGACTACCATGTGCATGTGTCATGGTTAGCTGTACAGGAATGTGAAATAAAGCTAAAAATACGTCAACAGTAGGAATGTTATAGGTTTAAGAAAATAAATATGACTACCCCGTACTAAACTAAAAACGTCCTATTCTAGCCTAGGTCTAAGAAAATAAATATGACTACTCTGTGCATGTGTCATGGTTAGCCGTACAGGAATGTTTAATAAAGCTAAAAATTGAACCTACGCACGCAGGCATAGCCCAACAGATTTCGAGTCTGTCTCCTTAACCACTCGGACATATTGACACCCCTTAGTGTTTTTTTTTTTTTTTTTTTTTTTTTGAATCCTTACATCATATACCCCTAAAAGGAACTTTTGTCCTCGAAAGTGTAAACTTGTATCCTAAATTGGGGTACTTTTCTCTTATCTTATCTCGTATTCCAATGTGATCACTTTCATATACTTGTTTAGTCTCAATATTTTGACGAAGACAATCTCTTTCTTGTGAAGGCTTTCAACTCGTGGATTAAGATTTTCCTAGATTTCCCTTTGTAACTTAAGTTATTATTAATTTGACAGGGTTCATAGTCTATTTACGTGAATGAGGTTTGTCATATAGTACTAGTCTATGTGCCACCGAACCTTCCATTAATTTGTCTTCAAAATTTCATTTAAGCTAGGGTCCTTATATTCTGTTTCCTATGATCGATGTCTAGACACATGGAGTCATCTTTCTACTTGACCATTAATGTTGGCGCAACTCAAGGAGGGAATTTATGACGGATAAAACCCTTACCCAATAAGGCTTGTAATTACACCTCATATTCCTTTAATCCTATTGATGTCATGCTATAAGAGCTTTGGGTACGAATACGGGTAAGAATACCACTTTCTTTAATAGGGTGTCGTCCCTTTCCTCAACGTTCTATATCATGCCCTCCAGGCTAACATGTAACCATTCTGAAGTCTACTACTTCTATACCGTTCATCCCATATACATATAATTATAAACATATAATTTGGTAATATAAAATATCAATAGGCATAAAGTTTCATGTTAAGTTGCATTTAACCCTAGGAAGAAATCTTAGATTAAACAATCAATAACATTTTTTTAACAATCAATAACATTTTTTTAACAATCAATAACATTTTTTTTTATCTTATGTAGGACATACCCGACGGTGACGGGATATGAAAATGGGACCATGGAACATGCCAAGCCTACATCGTAGGGTAGTCTACAAGATCTGTAACCTAAAGCTCTAATACCAACTATAACGACCCTGAATTTTCTCCATTTAATCTAAGGTCATTCCTATACTTCTACATTTAATGCGTAATTGCTTTCATGGACACTTTATAGTTTCGACATTAATTCATACCTCGTGAATAAACAAATACAAGGGAAAGAAAGAAAAACAATGCTGAATTAAAAACCATATGTTAACCTATAGTTTATTAATGCAATTACAATTCAACCTATACTAACCTATACTAATAACGCAAATGAAATTCAACCTATACTTTTTCACCAAGAAGAAGAAGACCTTCCATGTACCATGATCACTCTATTTAAAAAGTCATGTTTGCATGTTCATGCAAATTTTGACACTTAAAATTCACTCAAATGTTTGGGATTATGTGGCAAGCATGCATGTTTGAGTTAACCAAATTTTGACACTCAAAATTTCACTCAAACTTGTGAGGTTTATTTGGCATGCATGCAAGTTTGGTTAAACAAAATTTTGACACCTCAAAATTCCACTAACATAGAATTTTCCATTAAATGAAGTCAACATTTTGACTTTCTTCATTTTAATTCAACAATTAATTTGAATAATGAATTTCAAAGTAAAGTAACATTAAATGATTAATTAAACTATTTAATTAATATTTAATGTTAATTCAAATGCCAATCCCAATCAATTCCGACACATAATTGATTAAGATATTTAAATCTTATTTAAATATCTCAGATTCTCTCTTTTTGTTTAATTTGTAAATAAAACAAAAATTGCGGTTAAATATATCGTATATATGTAGCGCATATTCCCTAATTTGAATTCGAACACTTCGAACTCACTGGTCACACTATTCTATGGTTTAGTCTGATATGAGCTAGCAAAGGGACCTAATGGACCTATAGATCATGGGCTCCAACGATCCAAGATAAACCGGTTAAACTCATTAACCTTGTTAACCAACATTCGTTAACTACTAGGACACTCCACTATAGCCTAGTAGTTGCACTCCCCTTACTATAGATATATTTATGTTCATTTGATATAACCATGATTAGTAAGTCGATCCTTCACAGGTTGTTCGTAAACTAGAGCTGGGTCAATTTACCGTTTTACCCCTAAAGTTACTTATTGTTCCTTATGTCTCACTGATCCTCTAATGAACAATTGGTTTGTGGTCCAACCAGTAAACCGAATCCCTCTTAGGTTAATGAGAGGGTGGGGCCCCTTGTTCAAGACCTAGAGTCGGTGCTTAGGGGAACTACCTATCTTCTATCCCTAAAAGTGGGTAGGAGTGAATTCCATCTTGCACCCTACGTCCCCAGCCATTCACCCAGTCTTACCCCTGAAATGTGAGGCCTATTGAGTCGACGAACTAGAGCCACTCTCACCCATGCAAATCTAAGGATAATTCCGAATAAACAGGAGTTCCTGGTTAGCTCAGGATTAAAACCGAGTTACCTAGGTTATCGAATGAAAAGAAAATCAGTCTCAACAGTAAATGACATTATAAAGTGAGAGTGGTTTTCTTCATGGTCCGATCTTATGCAATACTCATTGCATAGGACGCCCCCACTCACATGTCTCCCCATGTACAATTTAGTGATCACATTGTTTATATCATATACAAAAGTGGGCCGCATCCATAGTGTCTCCAGAATAAGGTACTCAGCCTTATCCTTATACTATAGATCATTTTGACTATATATACTTGAACTTGATCCACTCTTATGTCTCTACATATAGTTCAAGTAATCATACTGTAGCCAGAATGTTCTTAGTTTATTGAATTTAGATTAATGATCGTAAAGTTCACTTTATTCAATAACAATCTTTACTGAATAAACAACAATAATAACTTTATTGAAAATAGAATATGTTTTTGTTTACAAACTATGAGTTTTAGGACATAAAACCCAACAGTGACTTGTAATTTCAGCCGAGTGGTTTAATGCTGAAATTCAGTTACTCGGCGGGAATGTTTTGATGAGTTGGATAGTGTTGTTGCGCTGGAGCGAACTTTGGGTTGGAAGGTATTCTTGGGCTAGTATGTAGCCATTAGGTACTCGGGTTTGAGTCCGACTCGGTTGATTCTGCTTCTCCACCCGACTTCTTCGAGATTTCTCAAGGATTCTCTATCTTCTTTAAAACTCACCGATTTTGTTTTCGTTGATGTTTCTCGTTTATCCCGGTTTATTGTATGTTGTGGTTGATTCGTCTCACGCTCCCACAGTGTTGTACGTCTCAGATGTACCTACACCATACATTCGTTTAGTTTCTGTTTTTGTGGTTTTTATGGAAGTCCAAGCGCACCGACGGCAGAACGGATACAACAAGGTTAAGGTAGTTGGGAGTAGCTTATCGTGTACGTACGCAGTGTCACTAGCCGAGAAACACGTTTGGCATCTTGCCTGTCATTCTGCTTTCGGTTGGGTTTTTCCCTTATCCTCGTCGGCGTCAATTCTTGATGGAAAAAATGAAATATAGTTCGTCTTCTTCGTGATAATATCTTTGTATTTCGCTTTTTGTTTGTGTAGGTGACTTTTGGAAGGGAAACGACTGAGGGGAGCGTTTGGTCGGAGGGTGATTTTTCGTGGTTTAGTTGGGGGCGTGAAAACTCCGGCGCCTCGCCGGAATTTTTGCGTCTTTTTTAATGACTATATATATATATATATACACACACATATATTTAATTCCTAGACGTTACATTATATACTCTTAAAAAGAACTTTCATCCTCGAAAATCTCATTCTCTTGTATCAATACGAGGTATTTTTCTCTTTTCTCTTTTCTCTTTTCTCATCCTCCCACTCCCACGTGGCTTCCTTAGTGTGATGGTTCCGCCATAGTACTTTGACGAAAGCAATATCCTTGTTGCGTAGGTCTTTCACTTCACGAGCTATGATTCTTATAGGCTTCTCCTCGTAGCTCAAATCTTCGTTTAGCTGAAGGGGCTCGTAGTCTATTACATGGATAGGGTCCATCAAGTATTTCCTCACCATTGATACGTGGAATACATTATGTACACCTGAGATGGAGGGTGGTAGGGCTAGTATATATGTCACTGGTCCGATTCGCTAGAGTATTGTGAAGGGCCCAATTAATCGAGAACTTAGTTTGCCTTTACGCTCGAACCTCAAGACACCCTTCATTGGTGCCACTCTCAGGAATACCATATGCCCTATCTCGAATTCCAGGCTCCTATGCCTCACATCTGCATAGCTTTTTTGCCTACTTTGAGCAGTACACATCCTTGCTCTAAATTTTTGTACCGCCTCATTGGTGACATGAACCAACTCGGGTCCTACCAATTTTCTATCGCCTATTTTGTCCCAGCATAACGGGGATCTACACCATTTTCCGTATAAGACCTCGAATAGTGCCATTCTGATGGTTGCCTGGAAGCTGTTGTTGTACGAAATTCCATCAGGTGTAATTTAGAATCTCATTTCCCCTTAAAGTCTAGTACACAAGCGCGTAGCATGTCCTCTAGGATCTGATTCAAACATTCCTTTTGATCATATGTTTGAGGGTGGAAGATAGTTCTAAAATTGAGGTGAGTACCCAACGCTTTCTAAAGTCCGCGCCAAAATGCAGATATAAAGCGTGGGTCTCGATCTGACACTATCGACACTGGGACTCCATGCAGCCTTACTATCTCTTTAGCATATAGTTGGACCCAGTTGTCCACTATATACGTTGTCTTTCTTGGTAGAAAGTGTGCCGACTTTGTCAATCTATCGACGTTTATCCAGATTACGGTATAGCCCTTCAGCTTTCTAGGTAGTTGTACTATGAAGTCCATGGCTATATTTTCCCACCACTAAAGTGTACTCAAGGGTTGTAACATCTCAGCAATCTTTTATCTAGAAGCTTTTACCTGATGACATACTAGGCACTTGCTTACAAACTCTGTTACGTCTTTCTTCATACTCCGCCACCAGTAACGTTGTTTCAAATCTTGATAAATCTTAGTACTGTCTGGATGCATAGAAAATGACGAGTTGTAGGTTTCCGTCAATATCTCCTTCCTTAACTCATACATTGTTGGAATACATGGACATCCTTGACACAAAAGTCCATCATTTGAAGATTTTGAGAACCCATCCATTGCACTCTCTACTAGCTGACTCGGAATCTGGTGTAGGCTAGGGTCCTCTCGTTGGGACTCAATAATCCTCTGTCTGAGTGTGAGTTGTACTGTGAGCCGAGTCATCTGTGCTATGACTCCCTCGATCACTACAACAATGTTAGCTCGCTCAAAATCTCATTTTTCTCATACCTCTCTAGTAATGAGGGCGATGAGTGTGTCGTCTTTTGACATAGGCCATCCTTGATCAAATTTGCTTTTCTAGGGTGATACTGGATGTCTATGTTGTAATTCCTCACCAATTCCAACCATCTTCGTTGCCTCATGTTCAGCTCTTTCTATGTGAAGAAATATTTAAAAATCTTGTGGTCGATGTAAATTTGGGTCTTGACTCTACCGCGACCAACTCTAGATCGTGGGTGGTTTAGTTCTTCTCATATTCCTTTAATTTTTTGGATGCGTATGCAACAACCTTGCGTATTGAATCAACACACATCCTAATCCTTTCTTGGAAGCATAGCTATAAATTACGTACTCTTCGGAACTCTCTAGTACGGTGAGCATAAGGGTTGTTACCAACCTTTGTTTTAGATCTTGGAAGCTTGCCTCAAATGCTTCATTGCATATAAATGGTACATCCTTTGTTTTAGATCTTGGAAGCTTGCCTCAAATGCTTCATTCCATATAAGGAATTTTTTATAGTACCGTGCTAATCTTAGAAAACTTCGCAAGAATAAACTCCAAGTAGCAAGTAATAAGTAAATTATGATTCTACAGGGAACCTATCTTTTTGGTTAATTTTATCGCTGGACATTAAGTGAGTTCTTAATTAACATTCAAATGGGTGTTGGTAATTTTAACAACTTAAACAAAACTAAAACAGAGTGTCATTGCTGTCGAAAAACAGAAAATGATGAGAAAATCAACTATAATGAGGAAGGTTGGGCTAAGAAAGATTAAATAGATAAGTTGTTAAGTTTTGAGGTAGATTTTAGTTCCTTTTAATAGATTCTCAAGCTCACTTCCGAGGGTCATGAATGGTGTATGTTTATGAATACGTGATGCTTGCTAAATTGTATGTTGTGATTATATGCGGTTTGATGCAATTTATGTTAGCGAGCTATAGACTTAAGAAAAATGATATATTGGTTTTAGAACCATGTTGTCCAGAGGACACAGAAGATGACGAAGAGGAAGGGGACGACCCCCTATTAGATGACGATGAGGTTAGGGGACGACCACCTTGTCAAGGTTCAGTGACTAGGACAGATACATACAGCTGTGCCACCTCAAAATATGTCACCTAAAGCTACACCACATTTCGTAGCATCGGCAGCTAGAATAGATCCCACTACAAACCTGATGTGGGAATCATTATTAGACAATGATGAATACGATGATAGCCACTTAATAAGCCAATAGCTCAGAATCTACCAGAGGAGCGAGGTATTTACAGGACTTCAATAAGTATGACTCGCGCACTTTCAGTAGAACAGTCAGAGACCCAACAGAAGCTCAGATGTGGATTTCGTCCATGGAGGCAATATTTAAGTTAATAGAATATCTGGACGATCAGAAAGTGTTTTACATGTCATTCAAAATTTTGTGCCATGGAAAGAAGGATGCAAAATTGTGGTGGATGGATAATAAGGATATTCTCCGTCCTGATGGAAGTTTTGTGCCATGGACGCGATTTAAGGAGGCATTCTTAAAACAGTATTATCCGAAGGTAGCCTGACTCAAGAAACAACAGGAATTAACTCATCTAACATAGGGTGGACGTCCTGTAGACAGTTAAGACCAAGAATTCATGAGATTGAAGAGGTTCGCACCTTCACTAGTGAACACAGATAAAAAGAATTGTTGAGAAGTTCATCATGGGTTTGGACTTAGAGATCTGCCGCATGGTGGAAGCCATAGAACCTACCACCTATGAAGATGAACTACGGATGACCAAGGTCCTAGAGAAGCCCATAGATGAGGTGTGTCAAGAGCCACCTGTTACTCTTGCTTGTGAGGGCTTGTCCTTTCATTTGCATGGGTGAAAATGACTCTTTTAGCCGATTCAATTTGCCTACCATTTTGGGGACTTGACCAAATAGGGAGTTGGAAACATAATATCATGAAATGGAATTCACTTGTTTCCATAAAAAGAAAGTAGATGAGTTCGTTCTCTCAAGTACTGATTTTGGGACAGGAACAATGGGACCTCACTCTCTCATTGGCCCGAGAGGACTTGATTTATGATTGGATCATAAACAAAGTACTCATTAGAGAATCAATGGTACTTAAGGTTAAAGATGTAATTATCGAGATAAAACAGATTTTTGATCCGGATGTAATTGTGAAGAACTCATATAAAGGAGAAAATAAATTTAATTTGAAATATTTAAATTAATATTTAATATATTAAATAAATAGAGAAACATATATTTCATTTGAAGATTGAAATTAATTTAATATATTAGATATATTGAAAAGAAAGAAATATATTTATTACTGTATTTGATACCATTAAATATTAATCATATGGAAATAAATATCTCATGCTAAATTTTTTTTCTCGTCTCTACTCTTTTAAAGGTAAAAAATCTATCAAGAAACATTAATTTTCATTATTTGATCGTGAGATTAAGACCCTAATTTTCATCTTTTCCTACACATTGGTGTACCTAAAACTTTTAATGGTGAGAGGAAATTTTTTATACCAAAACCTCCAAATTTATTCAGTTGCCTTCAAACTATATAATGTATCATATCATATCAAATATATTGTGGCTAAGTCCATTCGATATTATTATAGCTCGTCACAACATCATATTTTCATCTTCATTTTAATCCGAGAAAGCTAAATGATTAAACATGTGTTTTTCCAAACATTCCCGTTCCTAATATTCATAATAATCGTTAAAATACCATCATAATTGGACAATTATTGAAAAAGAACCAGAGTTCATAACCAGCAATAGAGACAAAGGAAGTAAAAAGCCAAAATACTATAATCACATCGAAAACAAACTTGGGAACTGTCGAAAACTAAAATTGTCCCAAACTCCAAATAATAATAATAATAATAATAATAATTTGATCTTAGCTTTCAGCTTTCTTTCTCCATGCTTCCCTCTTCCAAATTTCGATAGGGTTGCCGTCTCCGCCGTCGCCGCCGTGTCCACAGCCGCAGCAACCACCGAGCCACAGCTGATCATGGCAGTGAGTGCTTTTTTTTTTTTTTTTTTTTTTTTCCATCTAAAATTAATTCATAGATTATTAGAAACTAATTTTTTTTATTCATATGGTAGGGGGCAAACTCGTCATTTCACGTTCCCAAATTCGGAAATTGGGACACCGACGACGTACCCTACACCATCTGTTTCGAAAACGCCCGAGAACTCCGAGCCGCCGGCATCACCTTCGATCCCAACGATCCCGACACCTACCCGCCGGAGGTCTTCAAGCCAGCCGCGCACGACGGCGGAGAACACCAGCGGCGGCCACGCCAACAACCAAATCGCGAGCGGGGAGCGATAATAAACTCCGGATCGGAGAAATTGAGCAGCGAAAGAAGCGGCTCCGATTACGCACTTCTGAAGAAGAGTAAGGAAAATGGAGTGGAAGATATCAATAGATTAGCTCCGGCGGTGGCCGGACATGGCGGAAACCCGGCGTCGGTACCGAAATTTGGAAGCTGGGATGCGAGGGATCCGAAATCGGGAGATGGGTATACGGCGATTTTCAATAAAATGAAGATTGAGAAGCAAATTGCAGCTTCAAATCCTCAGGCAGTTCCGCCATTGATGAACAAAACCAAGCAACCCATAGCTCACATGAACACTACTAGTGGATTCACTTCATTTGCTTCCAAGGTACCCACCTAAAATTAAAATTAAATACATCAAATTTACAACAAATTAACCTTCATGATTATGTTATTTTAGAGTTTTTTTATTTTTTATTTTTTTTTTTTGGGATTAATTATGTTTATAAACGAATTTGCAATAAATTTTTTATGAGATTTTTTTATTTATGTTGTCAATAATTATTTATGTTTTATTATTTTTATTATTTAAAAATAGTAATATATTTATTTATTGATGCAGATATGTTGTTGTTTACGTACAAAGTGAAGCATCATCACTACTCGATGATAGAACCAATGAAGTGTTTTGCTGGTTTTCCATAATTTTGTTGTTTTTCACTTTCAGAAATTTTCATCTCTTCTTGTATTTGGATATAGATGTCTCTCGGAATTTAAATAATATATATTATTGGTGTATAATTCTCTTTTTAATATAATAATTCATATATTAGGGTCGAACCTCCCGCTTCAGAAATTATTTCATGTAGGTGTTGTATTGTGACCGATAATTATATATAGTTGGATGTAGAAGAAAGAAATTGTGTAATGTTGTTTTGCCTTTGTATGGAAATGGTCGTTAGGATAAAGTATATTTTTAGGTCTATATTGGACGATTAAAACATATATGTTCAAATAAAATAAAATAGAGTTTGCTATAGAAGAATTTCAGGAGAGAACTTGTGTGGGATAAGCGTTTGACTCAACCCAAAAGTCCTTGTAACAACAAGATAAAAAATAATAAATAGTAGTGGTTGGAAAATTGCGAGTCGCTGTTTTTAGAGTTCCCATGTTTGCTTAGTTGGCGCAACATTGATCTTACTCATTGAATGGTGAAGTCCAAGCTGGTAAACCTTCAATTTTTAAGATGGTCGGGTCACGATTGAAAGGAGGGTGTAACGACCCTAAATTTTTACATACTCATAATCATTACAAAGGTCTCGTGTTTGTTTTTAATGTGGAAAGATAACTCTTAAAAAAAATTCATCTATACCGTAAATGTCAAAAACATTTAAAACATCCTCTTATGTGGAACAGTCATGGTGTTAAAGTGTTTATATATGAAATGCTGAAAGTTAGAGAAAATAAAAATAGATACAAAATGATTTTAAATGATGAAATGCGAAACAACCTATTCTAACCTAAGACTAGGAATTTAAATATGAGTTTACCCTATGCACGTGTCATAATTTCTGCTCGCGATGTCGGCATCATCTGTATAAGTGCGCCTTGCCTTTACTTGAAAAATGATAGGTGGAAAACACAGTCATGGTGTTACGTGTTTAAATTCGAAAGGCTGAAATTTAGAGAAAAAAAAATACAAATAATTTAAAACGATGAAATGCAAAACAACCCATTCTAACTGAGGACTAGGAATTTAAATATGAGTTCATCCTATGCACGTGTCACAATTTCTGCTCACGATGTCGGCATCATCTATACAAGTGCGTCTTGCCTTTACCTGAAAAATGATATGGCACACGGGGTGGCCTCCAATCTCGGACAAATTGGATATGTAGTACTTCTCTACACACGGCCCACACGTGTGAGTGTAAATCCCCAGGTGGGCTCGCACACCCCTTGGACCCTCTCTAGTCAAGCTAATCTGTAGCGACGTCTAGAGGTCAGCGGAACCCCTGGTGTCATGCGCCTCATGAACACTCCCACATCATACTGTGTGCATCCACACTCATCATCTCTGGGAGATTCCCCTATGCTTATGAGCATACAACATGCATGAGGTCCCTCTAAACTCCATCATAACGTCTCTTCTGATACAACCCTCTAGTCTCATCTTTTTGTTACTCTAGGTAACACATGCTCGTGAATATTTATATTAATATCATTTTCATGCTCTTAGGGTTGTGTCTTAGGTCGATCTAACGACACGATGCAGTATGGCAATCATCATCATAAAGCATGCTCGAAAACATCATCATATTGAGGAAAATGTCATGCAACATCATACTCATCAATAAACCATCAAGTGCATCAAACATAATATGTACGCCATGCATCGAAAAATAAATCATGTACAACATGCATCACAACTCAAGTCATACTTGTACATCGTCATAAACATCATACATCGTCATAAACATCATACATCATCATACTCATATCATCATGCTCGTAAATAAAACTATAACGCAAACAATTCTAGCCTATCCTACAGTAAAGGCACTTACTTGGTTGGCCTTAACCGATGTAATCACTAATTAGCTAAACGTAAGCTCCCGTTCCTTGAAAGATGCTTCAAACGTTGTTGAGGTTTACTTCCTATCGCACCGTAAGTCACCTTTCGTTAGTATTTAACATTTTAATTAATAATCCAACTGACAATGTGAAATACAACTCTAAAACGGCCTCAATTACCTAAATTGAAGCTGAAAATAGGTCCGAGGGGGTCGAAACAGTGGAAACCGGGCTAAAAATGGCAAGTCGTGCCGAAAATAGTAGAGGAGCCGCCAGAAAGGTCACCGGAGAGTTGCCGGAAAAGTCACTAGAGAGCCGTCAGAGTCAACGCCATGCCACCAAGCCAAGGGGCTGCTCGCGCCACTAGTTGCCTCGTAGCAGCAGCAGGACGAGCCACGTCACGTGGTGCTTCGGGTCGAAGACTGGTTCAAGTTGACACATGGGTCATCGACATCCGCTAGGCCTCGATTCATGGGATGGGCCGTAGGTGAGTTTGGACTTGGGCTACAGGATTGGATTGGTTTTGGGGCGAGAGAACTTGGGTTGCAGAATGGGTGCGGGTCACGATTTGGGTTTGCGGCGTGGGACGCTGCAGCTGGACTGTGTTGGTTACACCGGCCTCTGAAAAGTATATTATTTGTTAACACACGAGAGAAAAAGGAGTCCAATAATGAATCTCGTTGTTGGGGGAACAAACCCAAACCATCCGGTTCACCACTGTCGAATTTTGAATTCAATTAAAACTATCCAAAAGAAAATTAAAATCGTCACTGCAGGGGATCAGACTCGGGTCACCCACGTGACAGGCGGGAACACTCACCAATATACTATTGGGTTTTATGTCCTAAAACTCAAAGTTTGTAAACAAAAACATATTCTATTTTCAATAAAGTTATTATTGTTGTTTATTCAGTAAAGATTATTACTGAATAAAGTGAACTTTACGATCATTAATCTAAATCCAATAAACTAAGAACACTCTGGCTATAGTATGATTACTTGAACTATATGTAGAGACATAAGAGTGGATCAAGTTCAAGTATATATATAGTCAAAATGATCTATAGTATAAGGATAAGGCTGAGTACCTTATTCTAGGGACACTATGGATGTGACCCACTTTTGTATATGATATAAACAATGTGATCACTAAATTGTACATGTGGATACATGTGAGTGGGGGCGTCCTATGCAATGAGTATTGCATAAGATCGGACCATGAAGAAAACCACTCTCACTTTATAATGTCGTTTACTGTTGAGACTGATTTTCTTTTCATTCGATAACCTAGGTAACTCGGTTTTAATCCTGAGCTAACAATGAACTCCTGTTTATTCGGAATTATCCTTAAATTTGCATGGGTGAGAGTGGCTCTAGTTCGCCGACTCAAAAGGCCTCCCATTTTAGGGGTAAGACTGGGTGAATGGCTGGGGATGTGAGGTGCAAGATGGAATTCACTCCTACCCACTTTTAGGGATAGAAGAGAGGTAGTTCCCTTAAGCACTAACTCCAGGTCTTAAACAAGGGGCCTCACCCTCTCATTAGCCTGAGAGGGATTCAGTTTACTGGTTGGACCACAAACCAATTGTTCATTAGAGGATCAGTGAGACATAAGGAACAAGAAGTAACTTTAGGGGTAAAATGGTAAAGTGACCCAGCTCTAGTTACAAACAACCTGTGAAGGATCGACGTATTAATCATGGTTATATCAAATGGACAGAAATATATCTATAGTGAGGGGAGTGCAACTACTAGGCTATAGTGGAGTGTCCTAGTAGTTAACGAATGTTGGTTAACAAGGTTAATGAGTTTAACCGGTTAATCTTAGATCGTTGGAGCCCATGATCTATAGGTCCATTAGGTCCCTCTGCTAGCTCATATCGGACTAAGCCATAGAACAGTGTGACGAGTGAGTTCGAAGTTTTCGAATTCAAATTAGGGAATATGCGCTACATATATACGATATATTTAACGCATTTTTGTTTTATTTACGAATTAAACAAAAAGAGAGAATCTGAAATATTTAAATAAGATTTAAATATCTTAATCAATTAGGTGTCGGAATTGATTGGGATTGGCATTTGAATTAATATTAAATATTAATTAAATAGTTTAATTAATCATTTAATGTTACTTTAATTTGAAATTCATTATTCAAATGAATTGTTGAATTAAAATGAAGAAAGTCAAAATGTTGACTTCATTTAATGGAAAAATCCATGTTAGTGGAATTTTGAGGTGTCAAAATTTGGTTTAACCAAACTTGCATGCTTGCCAAATAAATCCCACAAGTTTGAGTGGAATTTTGAGTGTCAAAATTTGGTTAACTCAAACATGCATGCTTGCCACATAATCCCAAACATTTGAGTGAAATTTGAAGTGTCAAAATTTGGTGATCTCAAATTTGCATGAACATGCAAACATGACTTTTTAAATAGAGTGATCATGGTACATGGAAGGTCTTCTTCTTCTTGGTGGAAAACCTTGAGAAAAACCTCTCACAAACACTCTCTTCACATATACAAAATCTCTCCCAAGTTTAGTCACTCACCGGATTCCACAATCCCGTTCTAAGGCCGAAGGATAGTGGAGAAGACACTAGTGGTGGTTCGAAACTGGTTCGTGAGGAAAAAGGAGTTTGAACTAAAAAAGGTTAGTATCTAAACTCGTTAAGTTTTAATACTTATGAACATGCTAGTTATTTACTATAATTGATGTTCTAAAAGTGCCTAAGATCCAAATTGCTTCCGCATGTGTTATATTAACACCATCAATTGGTATCCGAGCAAGTTTTAGGCACTTTATTTACATTAATTTAATCATGGTGGGTACCATTTCATGAATGAAATTTGTGGTTGCTAAAGTGGATGGTTTTGGTTTTGGCATTTTTTTTTGCTTCCATTTGATACAATTATTGTAGTAAGCCTAACGTGTATGGGCTTTAATGAATGAAGAAATGTGTGTAATTTTTATGGAGTCATTAGAGTCCATTTTAGGTTGTAATTGATCGAAAATGGAAGAGATAGCAAGCTGAACCGAAAATGGAAGAGATAGCAAGCTGAACCGAAGATGGAAGAGGCGGTTCGGGTGTTTTTTCTGCCGTTGGGGTCCGATTCAACGTTTTTAAGGGTTGGTTCGCCCAGTTCGTGATCCTCGGGAGCGGCTCAAGTTATTTTTAATTATTAATGTAATAATTTAGTTAATTGCTTGCTTTAAGATGCCAAAACCAACCCACTTTAGTGTGTTTAATTAATTATGCATTATGAATGTATGTTTTAATTAAATAGAAAATGTATATGCATAAAGTATGTCATATAGATTTAAAATCTCACCATAGGCTAAGCATGTTTCATGCATTCCAAGTATGCTATAAGTGTTATAATGTATAGTATGCATGTTTAGGGTTCCATGAGTGATTGCTATAAATTGTTATATTATTGCATGGAATGGATGATTATATAATTGTTATATAAAGCATGTTAGATGCATCTATAGGTTATTTTCAACGTCATAAAACGAGATAGACGTTAAAATCTATAATAAAGATAAGTGCATGATCACTTAGGATTAAGAACCGAGCACGATCAATTTTAATAGTTAAAATAGGTCGATGTCTTACAAAATTGCGGTTACGAGAAAGCTCACCTGGCACGATCTTGTCTAAGGCTAGAGGTACTTAAGTTGACGGTTTACGGAACACCTACTACCTGGAGATCGGACCAGTACTTGAGCTTAGTTAGCCCAGTTTTATGAGCATGCTTAAGTGATGTAAGATTTAGAAAAATCACCTAGACTTAAGTTATATTTAATTAGCCGGAATATACTTAAGTACTGAGTATACCCAACCATCTAAAATACTTAGTGGGAGGAAAAAGGTGTATAAGATACATCATTTTCTTTTACACTCTCTGTAAAATTCACACAGTGAGATTCATGCTCGGCCTCGTGTCGCCCTAGGAGCGTCCTCCATTCGGAAGGTATTTGCATGAGTTAATAACAAGGTGAATAGAGAAAGTATTTATAGTAAGAGGGAGAAGGAAGTATATCAAATAAGTCCTATGGTCTCCACCACTAGGTTGCACCGTGAGATTCCCATGTTCCACCTGCATGTTGTCCTAGAGCAACTACCCATTCGGAGGGTCGTAACATGGGAGTCGAAACAACGCAAACTCCAGAATGGATAGGATTTCTTAGGTCCGTTCCCAACTTTGGCTTTTTCATTCGATAGCATTGTTGGGACCGATCTATGAGGTCTGAAAATGGCGGGTCACACTTACGAAGAAATACTAAGAGTTGGTATATTCTTGACCAAAATAGCGATAACTAAGAACACTATAGGAACAAGAGTTATTCTGGGATTAGTGTTTAAGTCAAGAATGTCTTGGTTTAGTGAATGAGTGATTGACTGCCCCTCGGTAGCAGTTGCTCTAACTCACTAAAGTATCGTTGCAAATTAATAATGATTTGGGTACATTATTACATTTGCTAAAACTGATTGGATTAAACAGGATTAAGTCAAATCACTAATAGAATTTTCTTTATATCACAGCATGACAAACTCAATAGTACAATTACTCGCTTCTGAGAAATTAAACAGCGACAATTACACAACTTGGAAATCAAACCTAAACACAATACTGGTCATTGATGATTTAAAGTTTGTTTTAACTGAGGAGTGTCCTCCAAACCCCAGCTCAAATGCAAACCGAACAGTTCGGGATGCGTATGACAGATGGATAAAGGCAAATGACAAAGCCCGAGTGTACATTCTAGCCAGCATATCTGATGTTTTGGCTAAGAAACACGATGTTATGGGTACTGCTAAAGAGATTATGGAATCTCTAAAAGGGATGTTTGGACAACCGTCCTTCTCCCTTATACATGAAGCCATAAAATACATTTACAACTGCCGTATGAAAGAAGGGACCTCAGTTAGAGAACATGTCCTGGATATGATGGTCCATTTCAATGTGGCAGAAGCAAATGAAGTTGTCATTGATGAGAAGAGTCAAGTCAGTTTTATCATGATGTCTCTTCCGAAGAGCTTCTTCCAGTTCCGCACCAATGTGGTAATGAACAAAATAGAATATAACTTGACTGCTCTTCTCAATGAGCTACAGACTTATCAGTCCCTCTTAACGAACAAGGGACAAACAGGAGAAGCAAATGTTTCTATCTCCAAGAAATTACTACGAGGATCGTCCTCCAAAAATAAGTCTGGACCTTCAACTTCTAAAAGTGTTTTGATGAAGAAGAAGGGTAAAGAGAAAAATAAGATTCCTACTGACCGCAAACACAAGGTTCAAAAAGCAGATAAAGGAAAATGTTTCCATTGCAACGAAAACGGGCACTGGAAGTGAAACTGCCCAAAATACCTTGCAGAGAAGAAAGCCGAAAAGACACAACAAGGTAAATATGATTTACTCGTTGTAGAAATATGTTTAGTAGAGTATGACAACTCAACTTGGATACTAGATTCAGGGGCGACTCATCATATTTGTTCTTTTTACCAGGAAACTAGCTCCTGGAGAATGCTTGCGGACGGTGAGATAACACTCAGGGTTGGAACAGGAGAGGTTGTCTCAACAAGATCAGTAGAAAATTTAAAGTTGTTTTTTGGAGATAGATTCATTATATTAGATAATGTACTTTTTGTTCCTGAAATGAAAAGAAATCTAATATCTATCTCTTGTTTATTAGAACAATTGTATAAAGTATCTTTTGAAATCAATGAAGTGTTCATTTGCAAAAGAGGTATTCATATTTGTTCTGCAAAACTAGAAAACAACTTATATATGTTAAAACCGAGCGAAACAAAAGCTATTTTAAATACTGAGATGTTTAAAACAGCTGAAACTCAAAATAAATGACAAAAGATTTCTCCTAATACCTATCTTTGGCACTTAAGACTAGGCCACATTAATCTCAATAGGATTGAGAGATTGGTTAAAAAAGGACTTCTAAATGAGTTAGAAGACAACTCCTTACCTCCATGTGAGTCTTGTCTTGAGGGTAGAATGACTAAATGATCATTTTCCGGAAAAGGTTATAGAGCCAAAGAAACCTTAGAACTCGTGCATAAAGATCTCTCTGGTCCAATGAATATCAAAGCACGAGGAGGGTATGAATATTTCATCAGTTTTATTGATGATTATTCAAGGTATGGCTATCTTTACCGAATGCATCACAAGTTCGGAGCTCTTGAAAAATTCAGAGAGTATAAGACTGAAGTTGAGAATCTATTAGATAAAACTATTAAAACACTTCGATCAGATCGAGGAGGAGAGTACATGGACTTAAGATTTCAGGACTATATGATAGAACATGGAATAAGATCTCAACTCTCAGCCCCTGGTATGCCTCAACAAAATGGTGTATCAGAAAGGAGAAATAGAACTCTATTAGACATGGTTCGGTCTATGATGAGTTTTGCTCAATTACCCGATCCGTTTTGGGGATATGCAGTGGAGACTGCTACATACATTTTGAACATGGTTCCTACTAAGAGTGTTTCAGAAACACCTTATGAGTTATGGAAAGGGTGTAAAGGTAGTTTACGTCACTTCAGAATTGGGGATGTCCAGCACATGTGTTGTTGCAAAACTCCAAGAAATTAGAACGTCGTTCAAAATTATGTCTATTCGTAGGATACCCCAAAGAGACGAAAGGTGGTTTGTTTTATGACCCTCAAGAAAATAGAGTGTTTGTATCAACAAATGCTACATTCTTAGAGGAAGACCACATAAGAAGTCATCAACCTCATAGCAAACTAGTATTAAGTGAGATTTCTAAAGAAGCTATTGATAAAACAACAAGAGTTGTTGATCAAGCTGGTTCTTCAACAAGAGTTGTTGATGGAGCTGACACTTTTGGTCAATCACATCATTCTCAAGAGTTGAGAATGCCTCGACGTAGGAGGGTTATAACTCAACCCGATCGTTACTTGGGTTTGGCAGAAACTCAAGTCATCATACCTAATGATGGCGTTGAGGATCCATTGACCTATAAACAGGCAATGAATGATGAAGATAGAGATCAGTGGATTAAAGCCATGAATCTTGAAATAGAGTCAATGTACTTCAATTCAGTTTGGGAACTTGTAGATCAACCAGATGGGGTAAAACCTATTGGTTGCAAATGGATCTATAAGAGGAAACGAGACCAAACTGGTAAGGTACAGACCTTTAAAGCTCGACTAGTAGAAAAGGGTTATACCCAAAGAGAGGGGGAGGACTATGAAGAAACCTTCTCTCCTGTTGCTATGCTTACATCGATTAGAATACTCTTGTCTATTGTCACATTTTATGATTATGAAATTTGGCAAATGGATCACGAGCAAAGGGTTTGCAATCTTAAAAGATCCATTTATGGGTTGAAGCAAGCATCTCGATCCTGGAATATAAAGTTTGATACTGTGATCAAATCTTATGGCTTTAAACAGAATGTTGACGAACCTTGTGTTTATAAAAGGATAGTCAACTCTACAATAACTTTCCTGGTGTTGTACGTTGATGATATCTTACTCATTGGAAATGATGTGGGATTTCTGACTGACATTAAGCATTGGCTAGCGACACAATTCCAAATGAAAGATTTGGGAGAGGCTCAGTTTGTTCTTGGAATCCAAATTGTTCGGAATCGCAAGAACAAAACACTAGCATTGTCTCAGGCATCGTACATCGACAAAATGTTCATTCGATATAAGATGCAGGACTCCAAGAAAGGATTATTACCTTTCAGGCATGGAGTTCATTTGTCTAAGGAACAAAGTCCTAAGACACCTCAAGAAGTTTAGGATATGAGACACATTCCCTATGCATCAGCGGTCGGTAGTCTGATATATGCCATGCTATGTACCCGACCCGACATATGCTATGCTGTGGGAATTGTCAGCAGATACCAATCCAATCCGGGACGTGCTCATTGGACTGCCGTTAAGAATATCCTCAAGTATCTTAGGAGAATGAGGGACTATATGCTAATGTACGGTGCTAAGGATCTGATCCTTACAGGGTACACTGACTCAGATTTTCAGACCGATGTAGATTCGAGAAAATTGACATCAGGATCTGTCTTCACTCTGAACGGAGGAGCAATAATATGGAGAAGCATAAAGCAAGGTTGCATTGTTGATTTCACAATGGAGGCTGAGTATGTTGCTGCTTGTGAAGCAGCGAAAGAATCTGTATGGCTTAGGAAGTTATTAACTGATTTGGAAGTCGTTCCAAATATGCATCTTCCCTTCACTCTTTATTGTGATAACAGTGGAGCAGTTGCAAATTCAAAAGAACCAAGAAGCCATAAGCGAGGAAAACATATTGAGCCCAAATATCATCTCATAAGGGAGATTGTGCAACGAGGAGATGTGATCGTCACATAGATAGCTTCAGAGCACAACATTGCTGATCATTTACAAAGCCCCTCACGGCTAAAGTGTTTGAAGGGCACCTAGTGAGTTTAGGACTACGAATTATGTAATTTAGGGCAAGTGGGAGAAAAGGCATGAGTATGTGATGCCCTAGTTTATTGTATTTCTCTCTACTCAACGTTATAAAAGCCACTAGAGTTTTAGTCCAAGTGGGAGTTTGTTGGGTTTTATGTCCTAAAACTCATAGTTTGTAAACAAAAACATATTCTGTTTTCAATAAAGTTATTATTGTTGTTTATTCAGTAAAGATTGTTACTGAATAAAATGAACTTTACGATCATTAATCTAAATCAATAAACTAAGAACACTCTGGCTATAGTATGATTACTTCAACTATATGTAGAGACATAAGAGTCGATCAAGTTCAAGTATATATAGTCAAAATGATCTATAGTATAAGGATAAGGCTGAGTACCTTATTCTGGGGACACTATGGATGCCGCCCACTTTTGTATATGATATAAACAATGTGATCACTAAATTGTACATGTGGAGACATGTGAGTGGGGGCGTCCTATGCAATGAGTATTGCATAAGATTGGACCATGAAGAAAACCACTCTCACTTTATAATGTCGTTTACTGTTGAGACTGATTTTCTTTTCATTCGATAACCTAGGTAACTCAGTTTTAATCCTGAGCTAACTATGAACTCCTGTTTATTCGGAATTATCCTTAGATTTGCATCGGTGAGAGTGGCTCTAGTTCGCCGACTCAAAAGGCATCCCATTTTAGGGGTAAGACTGGGTGAATGGCTGGGGACGTGAGGTGCAAGATGGAATTCACTCCTACCCACTTTTAGGGATAGAAGAGAGAAGCACTAACTCTAGGTCTTGAACAAGGGGCCCCACCCTCTCATTAGCCTGAGAGGGATTCAGTTTACTGGTTGGACCACAAACCAATTGTTCATTAGAGGATCAGTGAGACATAAGGAACAAGAAGTAACTTTAGGGGTAAAACGGTAAAGTGACCCAGCTCTAGTTACGAACAACCTGTGAAGGATCGACTTATTAATCATGGTTATATCAAATGGACAGAAATATATCTATAGTGAGGGGAGTGCAACTACTAGGCTATAGTGGAGTGTCCTAGTAGTTAACGAATGTTGGTTAACAAGGTTAATGAGTTTAACCGGTTAATCTTAGATCGTTGGAGCCCATGATCTATAGGTCCATTAGGTCCCTCTGCTAGCTCATATCGGACTAAGCCATAGAATAGTGTGACGAGTGAGTTCGAAGTTTTCGAATTCAAATTAGGGAATATGCGCTACATATATACGATATATTTAACGCATTTTTGTTTTATTTACGAATTAAACAAAAAGAGAGAATCTGAAATATTTAAATAAGATTTAAATATCTTAATCAATTAGGTGTCGGAATTGATTGGGATTGGCATTTGAATTAATATTAAATATTAATTAAATAGTTTAATTAATCATTTAATGTTACTTTAATTTGAAATTCATTATTCAAATGAATTGTTGAATTAAAATGAAGAAAGTCAAAATGTTGACTTCATTTAATGGAAAAATCCATGTTAGTGGAATTTTGAGGTGTCAAAATTTGGTTTAACCAAACTTGCATGCTTGCCAAATAAATCCCACAAGTTTGAGTGGAATTTTGAGTGTCAAAATTTGGTTAACTCAAACATGCATGCTTGCCACATAATCCCAAACATTTGAGTGAAATTTGAAGTGTCAAAATTTGGTGATCTCAAATTTGCATGAACATGCAAACATGACTTTTTAAATAGAGTGATCATGGTACATGGAAGGTCTTCTTCTTCTTGGTGGAAAACCTTGAGAAAAACCTCTCACAAACACTCTCTTCACATATACAAAATCTCTCCCAAGTTTAGTCACTCACCGGATTCCACAATCCCGTTCTAAGGCCGAAGGATAGTGGAGAATACACTAGTGGTGGTTCGAAACCGGTTCGTGAGGAAAAAGGAGTTTGAACTACAAAAGGTTAGTATCTAAACTCATTAAGTTTTAATACTTATGAACATGCTAGTTATTTACTATAATTGATGTTCTAAAAGTGCCTAAGATCCAAATTGCTTCCGCATGTGTTATATTAACACCATCATATACAACGACGACTTTCGAAAAATATAACATTTGTTAACACACCAGATTTTTATCAACCGTCGTCAGAAAAGTAATCCGATTAAAATTGCCAAAACAAAATTAAACTTGTTATTGTTGGGGATCAAACTCACGTCACTCGAGTGACAAGCTGGAATACTCACCCTTGTACTACAACGACCTCTGGACCATAACAACTTGAGTGACAAGCGGAAATACTCACCACTGTAGTACCACTGCAACGACTGCTGAAAATGTATTATTTGTCAACCCACGAGATTTCATAAACCACTTTTTAGGAAAAGCAATCCTGTTCCGACTTTCGTCAAACTACCGCTGTTGAGAATCGAACCCAAACTACCGGCATGACAGGTTCACCGCTATCCAATTTCGAATTTCGTTAAAACTACCAAAATAAAATTAAAATCGCCTGACAGGTTCACCGCTGTCCAATTTCGAATTCCGTTAAAACTACCAAAATAAAATTAAAATCGCCGTTGTCGGGGATCAAACCAGGGTCACTTGTGTGACAGGCAGGAATGCTCACCACTATACTACAACGACTCATCAAAAAAATATTATTTGTTAACTTTCCAGATTTTATCAATCATCTTTAGAAAAAGTAATCCATTGTTAACGCTCTAGGTTTTATCAATCATCTTCGGAACAAGTAATCCAACTTCAAGTCCAGTGAAAATTGTCAAAAGAAAATTAAACTTTTTATTGTTGGGGTTCAAACTTAGGTCTCTCGAGTGACAAGCGGGAATACTCACTACTGTATTACACCGACCTCTGAAAAGTATATTATTTGTTAACACACGAGAGAAAAAGGAGTCCAATTTCGAATCTCGTTGTTGGGGGAACAAACCCAAACCATCCAGTTCACCATTGCCGAATTTTGAATTCAATTAAAACTATCCAAAAGAAATTAAAATCGTCGCTGCGGGGGATCGGACTCGGGTCACCCACGTGACAGGCGGGAACACTCACCACTATAAGTAATCCGATTAAAATTGCCAAAACAAAATTAAACTTGTTATTGTTAGGGATCAAACTCAGGTCACTTAAGTGACAAGCTGGAATACGTACCCTTGTACTACAACGACCTTTGGACTATAACAACTCGAGTGACAAGTAGAAATACTCACTACTGTAGTACCACTACAACGACCGCTGAAAATGTATTATTTGTCAACACACGAGATTTCATAAACCACCTTTTAGGAAAAGCAATCCAGTTCCGACTTTCGTCAAACTACCGCTGTTGGAGATCGAACCGAAACTACCGGCACCCAAGTCACCTGCGTGATAGGCAAGAATACTCACCACTAGACTACAACGACTCATCAAAAATAAATTATTTGTTAACGCTCCAGATTTTATCAATCGTCTTTAGAAAAAGTAATTCAATGTTAACACTCTAGATTTTATCAATCGTCTTCGGAACAAGTAATCCAATTTCAAGTTCGGTGAATATTGTCAAAAGAAAATTAAACTTATTATTGTTCGGGTTCAAACTCAGGTCTCTCGGGTGACAAGCGGATACTCACTACTGTATTACACCAACCTTTGAAAAGTATATTATTTGTTAACACACGAGAGAATCATCACTATACAAGAACAACTTTTAAAAAATATAATATTTGTTAACACATCAGAATTTATCAATTGTCGTTAGAAAAAGTAATCTAGTTTTGAGTCTTATTAAAATTGTCAAAACAAAATTAAATTTGACAAGCGAGAATACTAAGCCTTGTAGAACCTTGGGAACATAATAACTCAATTGATAAGCATAAATACTCACCCTTGTACTACAATGATCTCTGAAAATATATTAAACTTATTATTGGTTGGGTTAAAACTCAGGTCTCTCGAGTGACAAGCGGGAACACGCATCACTATACTACAATGACCTCCGAAAAAGATTAACTCGAGTAACATGCGGGAATTCTCTCTACTATACTACATCGACCTTTAAAAAATATATTATTTGTTAACACAAGATTTTATGAACATTCTTTTACAAAAAAAGTAATTCAATTTCGAGTCTAATTAAAATTTTTAAAAGAATACAAACTTGTTTTTGTTGGAGATCAAACTTCTAAGTGACAAGCTGGAATATTCGTCACTGTACTATAATAACCTCTTAAAAATTCATTTTCAGAAAAGCAATCCAGTTAAACTCGTTGTAAAGGATTGAACATGAGTCACGCATGTTATGAAAATATTAACTATACTACACGTTAATAAAATATTAAACATGAGTCAAAACCTTTGAAAAAAATATTATTCATTAACATAGAAGATTTATTGTTCATTTTTTAGGAAAAGCAATCCCGTTAAAATTCTCAAAGGAAAATTAAACTAATCGTTGTTAGGGATCAAATCATGGTCAATCTCATGAGAAGTAAGAATACCCACAACTATACTACAATGACATTTGAAAATAAATTATTTGTTAACACACTATATTTTTAGAAAAAGTAATCCAATTTTAAGTTCGATTAAAATTCTCAAAAAAAAAAAAAAAAAAAAACTTGCTATAGTCGAAGATCCAACAGATTAAAATTTATCATCCTCATCTTAAATTCTAATAATAAATAAAGAAGGAAAAAGGAGAAAATGTCAATGTCAAGGTAATTATCTAAAAGTTATATATTCGTGTAGTCAAAGGTTGTAGTTCTATGGAAGATAGTTATATCATGTTGAAACATTCCTTAAAGTTTGTTACGATCAACATTATGATAGTAAGAATGTTGATTAATCCACCACACCTAAATGATGTGAACGTTATCTTATTTATATTCAAATAAATTACAAGGATATGGAAAAAGTAATAAACGAAAATAACAATAAATGGAAAGATACTTATGGTAATAAGGCAAATATTTAGATACTTGCTTTATAATAAAATATAAAATATAATATATATGGTAAACTATAATTTATTACTAAATATCCTTAACAACCCACCGCAAGCTAAGCGTCGGATTTAAATGAACGTGAAGCTTGAATCTGAAAAATTCAAAGAGGTTGAGAAACACTTATCGTGAAAATGTCAACAGCCTGGTTCAGAGGAGGCATAGAGAAACACTTTCTTGGCCATCAAAAACTGCAGAGGGATCATCGCTCAGCGGCGATGGTGCCTTGACTTCGGTGCCCATGAAGAGGGATCGTAGCTTACCGACGACGCTACCTTGGCTCTAGTGAGAATATGTCAACCCAAAAAGTAGAAGGGGAAACCTAGAGCAAGGGATAAATACAATGTTGAAGCCGGAAGAGTCGTCACAGTGGGCGAAGAAGCCAATTTTGGCTAGAAGGTAGCGGCGACTTGGTTGGCGAAGAGGCCAGTGCGGGCCCCAGATTTGAAAGGTAAATCTCTGTAGAAGGTTGATAGGTTTAAGTTAGGGGTTTATGTGAAGGATGAAGGGAAGATTGGGAAGAAAATGAAAGAGACTATATTGGTTGAGGGAAAATCGATTGTGTTGAAAAATGTGAGGTTGTATGTACAAAGTATGGGGAAGAATGATTTGGAGGTCAAAAGGGTGGAGCCGAAGAGTAATCAATCGGCTCTGCATGTGGCAGCCATGACGACTGCCCCTGCGGCGTCAAAGCCAGCAGTAGTGGTGGAGAAGAACAATAAAAGATTTCAAAAGCCATTGAAAAGAAAGGATCCGGGTTGCTAAACCAAAATGGCTCTTATATCATAAGAAGGTTTGATTAATCCACCCCACTTAAATGGTGTGAATGTTATCTTATTTATATTCAAATAAATTACAAGGATATGGAATGAGTAGTAAACAGAAATAACAACAAATGGAAACATTGGAAACAAACTTATGGTAATAAGACAAATATTTAGATACTTGCCTTATAATAAAATATCAAATATAATATATATAGTAAACTATAATTTATTACTAAATATCTTTAACAGATAGAATGTCATTCTTGTCTTGATCGATTCTATCTCATTTGTTGTTTACTTTTAATTTCGTTTATTTCTAGTTTTTGTTATTTTACTATATACAAATTTTGTATGATTATTCACTTAGTAATTTGTTTATACTCGGTTATGTTGAAATTTATTTGCTAATGTTACTTACGTGAACCTTTCGGTTAGTAACTATGGGTAACAAAATAATAAGATTCCTATGCCCAAATGTGGGATTCACTCATTTTTAACAATAGTAATGAAGCCCCCGTGTTCTGAGATGAGGTAAGCAAACGCGGCTGTTAGGACGAAAGTTGGTCCAAACCATCAATGAGGCCATGTAAAAGATCGAGGCAAAAATGTGCATGACCTAGAGTAGACAAAAGAGTTACGCCAACGTGAGACATAGAAACTTGGACTTTGAGGTAGCCGATAAGGCATTCTTGAAGGTCTCCTTGATGAAAGACATTTTGAGGTTCGGACAAAAGGGCAAGCTAAGCCCACACTTTATCAGACCCTTCAACATTTTGGATTGAATCGGACTGGTGACATATAGATTAACCCTATCACTGTCTCTTTTCGTGGTGCATAACGTATTCACGTATTCATGCTTCACATATACGTGAATGACCCAACTCACGCGGTAGCCTAGGACCCTATTACGAGTCCAAGTTTTAAGGTTATAGCCTAGGACCCTATTCGACTTTTCAATAAGTCTATCTTTGACACTCTTGTCTACTCTTTGCCCCTACTTATTTATGCCTCGTCTTAGCTTCAATACCTACTCTATATGGTGTGTTGAATTGATAAGCAACCCTAATCCTCAACCCAACGATCCAAGCTTTTGTTTAAGTATGAACCCTTGAATCAAAGAAATTAATACCTCCTTATACAAAATTCGGATCAACCAATAGATAAGACTAGAATTAGGTTACCTGTTACGATCTAGAAAATTGGGTCACTCTACAATCGAACTTGATCAAGGCTTGATTGAATGACTCAGAATTGCATGAAACTTAGAAATGGCAAAGATGATGCTCGGATTTTCAAGGGTGAACGTCACAACTTGAACTTGATCAAGGCTTGATTGAATGGCTCAGAATTGCATGAAACTTAGAAATGGCAAAAATGATGCTCGGATTTTTAAGGGTGAACGTCACAACTTGAGAGATCAATTTCATTCATCACAAATCTGCTCTTTACCTAATAATTTGTGAGTATTTATAGTCCTCCCACAAAAGACGTTTGTGGCCATGATTTAATCTCGTTCCCCCTTAAATCTCCACAAAAGATAAGTCAATTTGACCACTTGACTATAAAAACTTTATGAAATTAAAAATAATAAATAGAGTTTTCTAACTTTATGAAATTAAAAATAATAAATAGAGTTTTCTAACAACTCATGAAATGATGCTCGCAATTTCATCCACTACTTCAACCGTGCAAATATTCACTTCTAAAGCTCCAAATGGTCCTTCCTCAATCAAATCAGCTTGTAACACATGAAACGATGGTTGAACCGAGTCTATCCAATTTTGTAGATGAAGAATGAATGCTTGTTAAATCTTCTTGGCCTTGGATCGTGTAATAGGTTCAGTTGGAACATTTGGAATACCGTGATTCATATCAGCCTTGGATCATGTAATAGGTCAGGTTGGAACATTTGGAACACCATGATTCTTATCATGAATGATGCATTGCCTCCTCGGTTGTATCATGGCACTCATCTATCTTTGCCCTCACGTGGTCGGATGGGCACCACTTGAGGGTCACTGCTTTGCTTGTCTCAACGTGAGAGTCACAATCTACTATCTTCATAGTATTATTGTGCATCTGGTTGCTCGTTAACGTGTCTAGTTTGATGAGCCAGGCCCAGGGGGTACGCGAGTTCAGCGTGTGAGCTCATGTGCATGTGCTTGGGTCATGTGTAGGGAAGTACTACACATTCAATCTTGCCCGAACTGGAAAGTTGCCTAAGACCATGTCATGATGTTTTTAGAAGGATATGTCTCATTATATCGCATGTGTTTACATTTTTCTACACTAACAGTTAGGTTAGTTACTCAGTATTTCTTAAAATACTCAAACCACGTGCTACTCTTATTTTACAAGTAAAAGTAAGGCACCCATATACGGATGACGGCGTTGCGATGAAAGCCATGAAACCAAAGGTAGAGTAGTCGCAATTATGTCTGTTTAGTAGCTCTCACGATAGTTCAAGGATTTTATTTTGAACCTTTTAAGTCTATGACATCATTTACAAATGTATTTTAAAAAATGTTTTCGCGCATCGTAGTCATGACATGCATGTAGTAGCGACTATATCTCAGTAGTAAAACTCTATTTCAGTAGTAAAACTCTATTTCAGTAGTAAAAATAGGGTCGTTGATATTAATTTAACAAAAATATAATTAATTGTTTGATTTAATAAATCAATAATAATTTATTAAAATATTTACTTCATCTCTAATTATTTAATTAAAAATATAGCATGTATAATTCATTCTTCCACTTCAATTTTTTTAAAAAAAATTAAGTCATATTATGATTAATATATTTATTAATGAATGACAATAAAATTAAAATTTTATTGTTTATAATTATTTTAATAAATTGTTGTAAATATTTGCAAAAACTAAATTTAAGTCATATTAATAGTAGGACGATTGTAGGGATGCTTTTACGGTGGATTGCAGCATATGTGAACATGTGATTAATGGGGGTGGCTGATTTCAATTTTGAACTTTTTTTTTTTCTTCTTTGGTAAAGTTTTGATCTCTACGCTACTCGTTTTTAATATCAAATACGTTTCTTTTTAACTTTAGTAAAATAATACATAGGTTAAGTTAAAACATCGGAATCAAGCCCAATAATAGTATGATTTAATTATCTATACATATTTTAGTAATAAATATCTCTTAATAAAAATATTTAGATATTTTAAGAAAAAAAATTAAGTATTTTAGAAATAAAGATATCTAGGTATTTTAAGAATAAATATTCCTACCATTTTATCTAGTTACTTTAGGAATAAACGTTTAGATATTTTAAGAATAAATTTGGTCTGTCCGACTATAAATACCCTTCCACCCCATTTTCACAATCAACGTCCTAAACCACTAACTGCAATTCTGAAAAACTACTTTCTCTCTATATCTCAACATTCCCGAAGGAATTAGTACAAGAACTTTAATTTCTAAGAAAAATAGTCTATAGCACTATATATGTGCATAAAACTAAAACTCTAGTTAGACAATTTGAAGCACACGGTTAAAAAAACTAAGTTATGGTCGATATTTTTCGACGCAATTCCAAGAAACTCCAAGCTACCGTAAGAAAACCAAACTGCAGAAATAAAGTAATCTTGTAATCTTTTCTTGATTGGTTTTTGTGTTCAAGAATCTGGTACCAGGGCAAGACCAACTACTCCAAGAGCACTCAACCATAAACCAGTTACCGGTACAAATAACATAAAGAAATGTAACCAACGTTTATTGGAAAAAGCAACCCCAAAAATTTGGGACCAAAAGCGGTTAGCAGTGACCATTGAATAAGTTTCTTCAGCTTGAGTTGGGTTAAAAACACAGAATGTATTTGCACCATCACCATCTTCAAATAAGGTATTTTCTATGGTAGCATCATGACTAACGCATAGCAGAACAGCGCCCAATACACCAGCAACTCCCATCATATGAAATGGGTTCAATGTAAGTAAAAGTCGGAGTAACACTAAGCTACATGTGTAACGCCCCTAATTTTCTTTAACCTAATTAGTGACGTCACCCATGCATATATAACTTATTAAGCGGAAACTCATCATAAATAACCTTGGAAGAGTCTCTCATAAAGATTCATAAATCCAAAACAAAACCTATCTCCGAAAATAAACCTTCAATAACTGAATTCAAAATAAATCCAAATAAAACAATACTCAATGCTATAACTTAAAAAGAGTACAATAAAAGTAAACTCCTAAAAAAATCCCATCTCCAACTTCTATGGTGTCCTCAACTCCGCCGTCAACCGTACATTGGCACCTTGCCTTTACCTGAAATATATAGGTAACACGTGCCTTGAGTATTTTATGAAATACTCAGTAAGTCCCCCCACTGTTGGGGTTAGGAATGCGAACACATGCAACATATGAGCGGGACCTAACTTTTCATAAACTTTACCTGGCCTTGGGCGCTTTTCTATTCCAGGTAGGGTTGGATGTGTGGTACTCCTTCACACATGGCCCATGTACGCGTACATGGACCCACTAGGCGGGCTCATATACGTACCCCCTAGGCCTAGCTTGGTCGGGCACAACGTACTACACGTCGCCGGACACCACATAATAGAAAAGGGCCCGCATGATATCATAGCGAACATAAATATCGTATTTCATTCTTTCGTAACATAAAGAGGAAGAATCTCATGCACGTGACATACATATATGCATGAGGTTCCTTAACATATCTAACATGACATTACATAAGTAGTGCTAACATCGCATATACGTTCTTACATTACATGACATCTCACGTGACTTACATTACATGGCATATTACATAACATGAAAGTACATTCCAGTTGCATAAACATCTCATGACATGACTCGATAATTCTACGTGTATCCATGGCCTCGATCAACATTTTCATGGCATACATTACTAACATATCATTCATAACTTCACATATCATAAACAGTCAACAGTTAACAATCTATAATCACATAATCATATCACATAAATATGGTGCATGCAGGGGCCACAGGTCACGCACCATCATACAACACGTAGTAAGCTAACTCCAACAGTAAGGTCACTTATCTCGATTGTCTTGGTTGAAGTCACTCACAACGAGCTAATCCCAGCGGTTAAATATGTCCTATGATAACCACATAAAAATTTAGGAACCTTTCATAACATAGACTAGCTAAACCTCATGCTATTTATCAAAATAAACCGCCAACCTAATTTGTCTTTAACGTTTAGGAACCATACTAACCTTGAATGGTAAAACAATGGGCAGAAACGGCTTCGGAAGGATCGAAAACCTTGGAATCGATATATTATAGTGATACCGAGTCACCAAGTCAAGCTGTCGAGCCGACCAACTAAGCCGCTAAGCCGAGCTGCGGGATTTGACAGAGCCGAGCCGCGGGTTTTGACGGAGCCGAGCCACCATACACGTCAAGTCGAGCCGAGAGCACACGTGCGGAGCCGAGACCAAGGCTGCAGCGCGCGTCCGTGTTGGGCCGAAACGCACAGGGCCCGCATTCGTTCCGTGGGCCGGTTCAGAGGCCGAAACTTGACCCGACTTTGCGTCTTCTTAGCCCGAACCCTCACGAAAACCCTAATCTGATGTGCTGCCGCCGCCGACACGGACGACGCGATCCCTTCCGTTTCAGACAACGGTATGTGGCGTCCTCCTCCTTTGTTCTGACGGGTTTCCTTCTTTGACGCAGCAATTTCGACGCCGATGTTAACTTCCACTCGACTCTCCCTCCAAAACAGCAACACAATCGGTTTCGAGAACTCGCCGAACAAGAAAACTACCCAGCGAACCACCCACACGTTTTCTCGGCTAACACTCGATTTTTCCGTACTCTCAGACACCCTCTAAAACACAAACAAGTTTGGAGAGCAAAAGTCGTTTTCAAGGAAGGAAAAGAGTTGAATATAGGAATATAAAAGGTGTTTATGACTTTTCCATTAAAGTAGTAACTTCCTGGTTTAAAATAGCAACTTTTCCGAGAATAAATGCATAACATAATATCTTGTAATGAAATAAAAATAAAATCTTAACCAAATAAGATAAAAATGGAAAATCTGAATCGTTAGAACATGGATACAAAATTGGTGACAAATGAAGAATCAACCAAGGGACTGCACAACCTAAAAGATCTTAGAAGAAGGACAATAAGAGTTCTCAAAGAAAGAAATTTGAAGGAATTTGCTACAATTACGGAAAGAAGGGTCACATGTCTAAGGATTATTGGTCCTAAAAAAAAATTCATCGAAAGAAATGTGGCAACCTTCAAAATGGAGATGGAGGATGAATGGATGCAGAGATAATATATGTCATGGAAGAAAATGAGCTTGCACTTATGGCGATGGTGGGAGAGCATATCGATAATGAGAATGACTACGTCGTTGATTTAGGATGCTCAAACTAGTACATAAGACGACAATCATACTTGGTAATAACAATCATGCTTGGTAATAAATCTAACATGGTGTCAGTACGTAACATCTATCATGTACTAGGTATAAAGAAAAGCATGTTGTCAGTGTCATAACTAACAACATCATGAAACTATGTCTTGTTTGGGTCAGAAGATTGAAAATCTATGAAGATGTTACGATATTAGGAAAACCAACGACGAAAGGGTGAAGAGTAGAATTTGTTTACGTGCTATCTACCGAGTTTGTCTATGTAGACAAGACTCAGAAGAATGAAACAACATATGACATACAAGATTGGAACATGTTGGCTACACAAATTGAAGGTGATTACGAAGAAGTCCAAAACTACCTCAACTTGAGGTCGAAACCAGAGTTGTAAGTGTTGGATGTTAAGAAAAACTCATCAATTAATATATAAAGAGTCAAAATTTAGCATAAATTTGTTTATATATTTACACAAGTGCGAGATACGTCATCAGTTTATATATTCCAACACGCCCCAACAAAATAATCCAGCATAAATTTGTTGATAAATTTGTTGATGCATGCCACACGTAAAGAATTTTTCACGAAGATTTTTGGAGCCAGCCGGTAACAACACTAAAAAAAAATAAAAAAAAAAAAATTAATAAAAAAAAAAATTAATAATTAAAAATAAAAAATAATTAAAAATAAATGAAGAGGTAACAAATAAAAATAGTAACCACTCTCCCCATATTTTTCTCTCCAGTAGTAACATCAAAACTCTCCCCAAAACTCTTAACTCTTTCCCGGTCAAATGAAAAAGTGTGAATGGTTAGAATCTCCATTTTTTTTTTTTACCGAGAGCTTTCTAAACTTGATTTGAAAGTGGGTTATTCAACTATTCACCCCACTTCACTAAAAGGTTTTGTTAGTTCTTCCTTTTTATTCTATACTTTTTCGTCACGAATTAGAATGGGACGGAAGTTCTTAATATGGTAAATTATCTCGGCAAGTCAAGCCAATCTTAGAAATAGGATAAAATGTCGGCTAAGGTCAATCAAGTGAGCGATCTTATCTATGTTATGATATTCTGTTGGTTCTCATATTCTCTGTCACTCTACAAAATGCAGGTTACACTTATTTCAAAGCATATTACTATTTATTTACTAAGGTAAAGATACTTCTTTCACTGTAGTTCTTATCTATGTCTTATCTATGTCGTTCGTATTCTGTTGGTAGACAATGATCTCAAACAAATTCAACATCTCAAGACTTGATTACTCGAGAAATCCCTTATTAAAGATTTAGGGAATTTGAAATATTTTCTAGGCATTGAATTTTTTCGTTCTAGAAAATGAATTTTTATGTCTCAAAGAAAGTATGATTTAAACACTCTTCAATACACAAGTAAAATAATACGTTTCTTTTTAAACACTCTTCAATACACAAGTAAAGTTTTGATCTCTACGTTACTCGTTTTTAATATCAAATACGTTTCTTTTTAACTTTAGTAAAAAAATACATAGGTTAAGTTAAAACATCATCACTAAGTTAATGAATCAAGCCCAATAATAGTATGATTTAATGATCAATAAATATCTCTTAATAAAAATATTTACATATGGTAGAAAAAAAATTAAGTATTTTAGAAATAAAGATATCTAGGTATTTTAAGAATAAAGATTCCTACCATTTAAGTAGTTTATAAATAAATATATCTAGTTAGTTAAGGAATAAATGTTCAGATATTTTAAGAATAATTTTGGTCTACATTGTCGGACTATAAATACCCTTCCACCCCATTTTCGCAATCAACATCGCCTACCATTGGCGGCTTTTGATTCGTGTTTTGGGGCAATTCTGAAAAACTACTTTCTCTCAATATCTCAACCTTCCCAAAGGAATTACTACAAGAACTTTAATTTCTAAGAAAAATAGTTTATAGCACTATATATATATACACGCACGCATAAAACTAAAACTCTAGTTAAACAATTTGAACCACACGGTGAAAAAAAACTAAGTTATGGTCGATATTTTTCGACGCAATTCTAAGAAACTCCAAGTTCCCGTAAGAAAACCAAACTGCAGAAATAAAGTGTCTTGTAATCTTTTCTTGATTGGTTTTTGTGTTCAAGGATCTATATCAGAATGAAGTTGGTATAGGTTGTCTGATCTCCTATAATTCTTAGTATATTTTGCAGATATTTCTGATTATTAGTGAGTGAGTTTCTTCGTGTCGTGAGTAGCTGTGACCTTGCAAGTTTTATGTCGAAAAAAACTTGTTTGATATTACAGAGGTATTGCCAACATGATGGGTGATCTCCAAGTCGTCGAATGAATCAAGAAACTCAATAGCAAAAACTACAACATGTGGGCAACATGCATGATGCCTAATTTACAAGAACAAGACCTTGAATGGTCATTGGTGAAAGCGAAATTACGTCGACAGAGGAGAATTCTAATGAGACCTTGCGCAAATGAAGAATCAAAGTAAACAAAGTAATGTTTTCCTTGTAAACCATAGTCAAAGAAGAGAGGTTGGAGCACATTCGGGATGACAAGATACTGAATTTTGAGACATGTTCATGAAGTTTTTCTTAAAGAAGAACATTACCAGGCTACAACATCTAGAGAACAGGGTGTTATCAATCTCACAACGGTACAACGACCTCTGAAAATGTATTATTTGTTAACACACGAGATTTCATAAACCACTTTTTAGTGAAAGCAATCCAGTTTTGACTTTCGTCAAACGACCGTTGTTGGGGATCGAACCCAAACTACCGGCATGACGGGTTCACCGCTGTCCAATTTCGAATTTCGTCAAAACTACTGGGATAAAATTAAAATCGCCGTTGCCGGGAACCGAACCTAGGTTCACCGCTGTCTGTCAAAACTACACCAGGATAAAATTAAAATCGCCGTTGTCGGGGATCGGACCCGGGTCACCTGTGTGACAGGCTGGAATACTCACCACTATAATACAACGAATGATAAAAAATAAATTATTTGTTAACGCTCCTGATTTTATCAATCGTCTTTAGAAAAAGTAATCCATTGTTAACGCTCTAAATTTTATCGATCGTCTTCGGAACAAGTAATCCAATTTCAAATCCGGTGAAAATTGTCAAAAGAAAATTAAACTTATTATTGTTGGGGTCCAAACTCCGGTCTCTCGAGTGACAAGCGGGAATACTCACTACTGTATTACACCAACCTCTGAAAAATATATTCTTTGTTGACACACGAGAGAAAAAGGAATCCAATTCCGAATTTCGTTGTTGGGAACAAACCCAAACCATCCGGTTCACCACTGCCGAATTTCGAGTTCAATTAAAACTATCCAAAGAAAAATTAGAAATCGCCGCTGCGGGGGATCAGACTCGGGTCACCCGCGTGACAGGCGGGAACAGTCACCACTATACAACGACGACTTTCGAAAAATATAACATTTGTTAACACACCAGATCTTTATCAACTGTCGTTAGAAAAAGTAATCTGATTAAAATTGTCAAAACAAAATTGAACTTATTATTGTTGGGGGGATCAAACTCAGGTCACTCGAGTGACAAGCACGAATACTCACCCTTGTACTACAACGACCTCTGGAACATAATAACTCGAGTGACAGGCGGAAATGTTCACCACTGTACAACTACAACGCCAGGATAAAATGAAAATCGATGTTGCCGGGGATCAAACCCAGGTCACCTGGGTGACAGGCGGGAATACTCACCACTATACTACAACGACTGATAAAAAATAAATTATTTGTTAACGCTCCAAATTTTATCAATCGTCTTTAGAAAAAGTAATCCATTGTAAACGCTCTAGATTTTATCGATCGTCTTCAGAACAAGTAATCCAATTTCAAATCCGGTGAAAATTGTCAAAAGAAAATTAAACTTATTATTGTTGGGGTCCAAACTCCGGTCTCTCGAGTGACAAGCGGGAATACTCACTATTGTATTTCACTGACCTCTGAAAAATATATTCTTTGTTGACACACTAGAGAAAAAGGAATCCAATTCCGAATTTCGTTGTTGGGGAACAAACCCAAACCATCCGGTTCACCACTGCCGAATTTCGAGTTCAATTAAAACTAGCCAAAGGAAAATTAGAAATCGCCGCTGCGGGGGATCAGACTCGGGTCACCCGCGTGACAGGCGGGAACAGTCACCACTATACAACGACGACTTTCGAAAAATATAACATTTGTTAACACACTAGATCTTTATCAACCGTCGTTAGAAAAAGTAATCCAATTAAAATTGTCAAAACAAAATTGAACTTGTTATTGTTGGGGGGATCAAACTGAGGTCACTCGAGTGACAAGCAGGAACACTCACCCTTGTACTACAACGACCTCTAGAACATAATAACTCGAGTGACAGGCGGAAATGCTCACCACTGTACCACTACAACGACCTCTGAAAATGTATTATTTGTTAATACACGAGATTTCATAAACCACTTTTTAGTGAAAGCAATCCAGTTCCGACTTTTGTCAAACGACCGTTGTTGGGGATCGAACCCAAACTACCGGCATGACGGGTTCACCGCTGTCCAATTTCGAATTCCGTCAAAACTACCGGGATAAAATTAAAATCGCCGTTACCGGAGACCAAACCCAGGTTCACCACTGTCCGTCAAAACTACACCAGGATAAAATTAAAATCGCTGTTGCCGGGGATCGAACCAGGGTCACCTGCGTGACAGGTGGGAATACTCACCACTATACTACAACGACTAATAAAAAATAAATTATTTGTTAACACTCCAGATTTTATCAATCGTCTTTAGAAAAAGTAATCCATTGTTAACGCTCTAGATTTTATCGATCGTCTTCGGAACAAGTAATCCAATTTAAAATCCAGTGAAAATTGTCAAAAGAAAATTAAACTTATTATTGTTGGGGTTCAAACTCCAGTTTCTTGAGTGAGAAGCGGGAATACTCACTACTGTATTACACCGACCTCTGAAAAATTTATTCTTTGTTGACACACGAGAGAAAAATGAATCCAATTTCGAATTTCGTTGTTGGGGAACAAACCCAAACCATCCAGTTCACAACTGCCGAATTTTGAGTTCAATTAAAACTATCCAAAGGAAAATTAGAAATCGCCGCTGCGGGGGATCAGACTCGGGTCACCCGCGTGACAGGCGGGAACAGTCACCACTATACAACAACGACTTTCGAAAAATATAACATTTGGTAACACACCAAATCTTTATCAACCGTCATTAGAAAAAGTAATCCGATTAAAATTGTCAAAACAAAATTGAACTTGTTATTGTTGGGGGGATCAAACTCAGGTCACTCGAGTGACAAGCAGGAATACTCACCCTTGTACTACAACGACCTCTGTGATGGTGTTAATATAACACATGCGGAAACAATTTGGATCTTAGGCACTTTTAGAACATCAATTATAGTAAAGACTAGCATGTTCATAAGTATTAAAACTTAATGAGTTTGAATACTAACCTTTTGTAGTTCAAACTCTTTTTTCCTCACGAACCGGTTTCGAACCACCACTAGTGTCTTCTCCACTATCCTCCGACCTTAGAACGGGATTGTGGAATCCGGTGAGTGACTAAACATGGGAGGGATTTTGTATATATGAAGAGAGTGTTTGTGAGAGGTTTTTGTCAAGGTTTTTCACCAAGAAGAAGACCTTCCATGTACCGTGATCACTCTATTTAAAGTCATGTTTGCATGTTTATGCAAATTTGAGATCACCAAATTTTGACACTCAAAATTCCACTCAAATGTTTGGGATTATGTGGCAAGCATGCATGTTTGAGTTTATTTGGCAAGCATGCAAGTTTGGTTAAACCAAATTTTGACACCTCAAAATTCCACTAACATGGATTTTTCCATTAAATGAAGTCAACATTTTGACTTTCTTCATTTTAATTCAACAATTAATTTGAATAATTAATTTCAAATTAAAGTAACATTAAATGATTAATTAAACTATTTAATTAATATTTAATATTAATTCAAATGCCAATCCCAATCAATTCCAACACATAATTGATTAAGATATTTAAATCTTATTTAAATATCTCAAATTCTCTCTTTTTGTTTAATACCTAAATAAAACAAAAATGCGGTTAAATATATCGTATATATGTAGCGCATATTCCCTAATTTGAATTCGAACACTTCGAACTCACTCGTCACACTGTTCTATGGTTTAGTCCGATATGAGCTAGGAGAGGGACCTAATGGACCTATAGATCATGGGCTCCAACGATCCAAGATTAACCGGTTAAACTCATTAACCTTGTTAACCAACATTTGTTAACTACTAGGACACTCCACTATAGCCTAGTAGTTGCACTCTCCTCACTATAGATATATTTCTGTCCATTTGATATAACCATGGTTAGTAAGTCAATCCTTCACAGGTTGTTCGTAACTAGAGCTGGGTCAATTTACCGTTTTACCCCTGAAGTTACTTCTTGTTCCTTATGTCTCACTGATCCTCTAATGAACAATTGGTTTGTGGTCCAACCAGTAAACCGAATACCTCTCAGGCCAATGAGAGGGTGGGGCCCCTTGTTTAAGACCTAGAGTCAGTGCTTAAGGGAGCTACCTCTCTTTTATCCCTAAAAGTGGGTAGGAGTGAATTCCATCTTGCACCCCACGTCCCCAGCCATTCACCCAGTCTTACCCCTGAAATGGGAGGCCTATTGAGTCGGCAAACTAGAGCCACTCTCACCCATGCAAATCTAATGATAATTTCGAATAAACAGGAGTTCATGGTTAGCTCAGGATTAAAACCGAGTTACCTAGGTTATCGAATGAAAAGAAAATCAGTCTCAACAGTAAACGACATTATAAAGTGAGAGTGGTTTTCTTCATGGTCCGATCTTATGCAGTATTCATTGCATAGGACGCCCCCACTCACATGTCTCCACATGTATAATTTAGTGATCACATTGTTTATATCATATATAAAAGTGGGCCGCATCCATAGTGTCCCCAGAATAAGATACTCAGCCTTATCCTTATACTATAGATCATTTTGACTATATACTTGAACTTGATCTACTTTGATGTCTCTACATATAGTTCAAGTAATCATACTATAACCAGTGTGTTCTTAGTTTATTGGATTTAGATTAATGATCGTAAAGTTCACTTTATTCAATAACAATCTTTACTACATAAACAACAATAATAACTTTATTGAAGAATATGTTTTTGTTTACAAACTATGAGTTTTAGGACATAAAACCCAACAAACTCCCACTTGGACTAAAACTCTAGTGGGGTTTTATAACGTTGAGCGGAGAGAAATACAATAAACTAGGGCATCACATACTCATGCCTTTTCTCAGATAGTCAGAGTGCCAGACTATCTAGAAGAATTAGGCCGGAAGCAGTGCAAGAAGATCCTTTATACAGATAGTCAGAGTGCCATACAGTTGATGAAAAATCCAGTCTATCATTCAAGGACAAAACACATTAGAAGACGGTACCATTTCACTCGCAGGTTAGTGGAAGAAGGCGATATGTGTTTGGAGAAGATAGAGGGTGCAAAGAATCGAGCAGACATGTTGACAAAATGTGTTGATGTTGGAAAATTAAGGTTATGCAAAGCCCTAATTGGTATGGTGTAGGATCAGTCTCCAAGTGGGAGAATTGTTAAGTTATGGAGTCTGCTCCCTATATTTATAGTTTGGTCAACGGCTATATCTGGTAAAGCTATATTTGGTAAAGCCATATATGGTAAAGCTATATCCGGTAAAGCTATATATGGTAAATAGCTATATATAGTAGATGGTTAAATCTGGTAAAGCTATATTTAGTAGACTGAACCATATATATATCCCGTCCAGTAAAGATTTGGAAATGTACTTTCTATTCTCTGTACTCTCTCTTGTTGTACATACCTGAAGTCATCAATAAAAAATTCTTTTAGCCAGAGTTCTCCTTGCAATTTTCTCTATCCTTTTCTTTGTGTTAATCAAGATCGAGCGTGTGCGTTGTTGTGCGATCCTAACACAAACCACCCTCAAACTAACACCAAACGACCTGTTACCACCATGAGAAGGATCCTTAACGAAAGCACAATAACTCAGGGTGCGTTTTGTGTTATTTCGTAAGCGTCGTCGTTGGTAATCAAGGTCGGAAAATTAGGTTTTCCTAATCGTTCTTAGATCTGTTGCTTTTAGGAGCTTTTAGGCCACAAAACTCCCAGAAAAGAAAGAAGAACAACGAATAAAGAGGAAAAGGGAAGAAAGAGGACCGAAATCGGCAACGGAAACGCCGCGGGAAGGAGAGAGAAAGCTCGCCAGAAAATCGGCCGAAGTCGGGTAAGGAAGACGAGATCCACGGATCCGGGTCAACCCGAACCCAAACCCGAGAGAGCCAGCCCATTCCTCCCTTGGCCTCTGCCTTCAGCCCAGCCCAACTACAGCGTCCCAAACCTCAAACCAGCCCAGAAGCTACGGTTCAGTTGAACCAACCCAGACTAGACCCACGGTCCAATTGAGCCGGCCTGCAAACCAAACACTTGCGGCCCAGCCTAGTAAGCCGAGGCCCAACGATTAGTTTTGGCCCAGTAACCTTCCACAGCCCGCGACCCAAACCACGACCCAAACTGGATTGCGACCCGCGCTTCGACCCGACACTACCGCTCGACGTCGCTCTCTCTACTGCCGCCACGTGTCACACAGCGGCACAGGCAGTCCCTCGGCTCGGCTCGGCGCAAACGGCTCGGGCTCCCTCCGGTGACGCTCCGACGGCTCCTCCGGCGTCTCAAGCGGCTGTTCGGCTCGGCTCACCTGTTTTCAGCCCGGTTTCTACTGTTTCGACCCTCCCAGATCTGTTTTCGGCCCCGATTAAGGTATCCGAGGCCGGTTTAGAGCAGTATTTCACATTTATTAAATTATAGGTAAATTAATTGTGAAATACTAACGGAAAGTGGTGAACGGTGTGATAGGAAACAAACCTCGGCGACGTAGGAAGCAGCTCTCACTGAACGGGAGCTTACGTTTAGCTATTTAGGGAGTACTTCGGCCAAGGCCAACCAAGTAAGTGGCCTTACTATAGGATAGGCTAAATAAATTGTATGATGCTTGATGATATGTGCCAGTATATACATATTTTGTTGAGTGACGCTTGATATGTTTGACGCACGTTGTGGCATTATGATGAGCATGATGATTGCATGATTTTTACCTTAATATGATGATGTTTTCCATATTGAGCATGCTAGATGATGATGAGTGCCATATTGCATCATGTCGTTAGATCGACGTAGGACACAACCCTAAGAGCATGAAAATGATATTAATATAAATATCCACGAGTATGCGTTACCTAGAGTAACAAAGAGATGAGACTAGAGGGTTGTGTCAGAAGAGACATTATGATGGATTTAGAGGGACCTCATGCATTTTGTATGTTCATAAGCATAGGGCTACTTTCCCTAGAGATGATGAGTGCGGACGCGCACCTTATGATGAGCGCGAATGCGCACAGGTGCGAAAGCACACAGATGAGGGTGTTCATGAGGCGCATGACACTATGGGGTTCCGCTGACCTCCGGACGTCGCTACAGATTAGCTTGACCAGAGGGTCCAGGGGGTGTGCGAGCGCCCTGGGGACTCACACTCACACGTGTGAGTCGTGTGTAGGGAAGTACTACACATCCAATTTGTCCGAGACTGGAGGCCACCCCTAAAATGATTAGAGATGGGTCCCTATTCATGATTGCATGTGTTTGCATTAGCATGGCCTCTATAGTGGGGTCACTTACTGAGTATTTCTTCGAAATACTCAGGCCGTGTGCCATATTGTTTTTCAGGTAAAGGCAAGGCTCCCATGTACGGTTGACGGTGGCATCGTGATTAGAGACTGTGGCGCGTGCATAGGATAGTTGCATATTTAAAATTCCTAGTCTTGGTTAGGATAGGGTGTTTTCATTTCATTCATTTATATTAATTAATTTGTAATCGTTTTATTTTATCTTTTGAACTCCAGCACGATGTTTGAAACACGTAAGTCTGGCAGTGTTTTCCAATGTTTAAATGTATTCTGAAGTTTTAAATTTTTCCGCTAATAAAGATGAGCATTCTTAGATTTTTATTCTGCATTAGAGATGAGCATGAGACGTTAGTGGCGACTCTAGATATGTGGAAATTTAGGGTCATCACAGTTGGTATCAGAGCTCTAGGTTTTAGATTCTGTAGACTAGCCTACGATGTAGGCTTGGCACACTCCACGGTCCCAACGTCGATGCCCCGTTACCGTCAGGTACGCCTTGCATAAGATAAGAAAAGAGAAACGTTTTAAAACTCGCATGCATGTTTTTTTATGTTGACATTACTGAAATGGTTGTGATGTTTCACGTATTTATTTAAGAGTATGATGTCATGTGTTGCATGCTGAGTAATTTTGTTAGTAGCATGATATGATGCTTAGCATGATGAATGTTTACTTCTTTGGCGTTACGATGTATTGTATAGTGTGCGTTTTGTTATTTATATATATGCATAGTATTAAGACCTTAGACTTAAGCAACCTTATATTGGTTTATAGAACCATGCCCAAAGGACGAGGAAGAGGAAGGGGAAGAGGAAGAGGAAGACGACGATGGGGGCGACCCCGTCGTAGAGAAGTAGGATAAGGTGTGGCAGTAGAGGGCCCACCTCAAGAAAGATCAGAGACTGGGCCGGTAACAGTTACGCCGCCCCCAGTCTTACCACCAGTTGAGCTACCTTCTCTAGCTCCACTACAAGCTGAGCCTCCACCACCAGTAGAGCCTCCACCATAAGTAGAACCTCCACCCCAACCTACCCTACCACTCCAAGTCGCACCTGAAGCTGCACCCTCAGCGGGCGGAGTAGATGCTAATACTAGGTTAATGTGTGACTCTATCCAAGCCCTAATTCAAACCTTGGTAACTAATCAGCAAGCCAGTCTACAACAGGCCCAGGAACAAGCCCGAGCACAGGCCCAGGAACAGGCGTTGGCACTGGCACAGGTACAGGCACAGGCCACTACTCAGGCCAATGCCCCAGTAAACCCTCCACAACCTGTGAGATGTTCAAACTGGATAAGGGACTTCAAGAGATACGACCCTCGACCATTCACTGGTTCCTTAGTAAACCCCATAGAAGCCCAAATGTGGATTACAGCGGTGGAAACCACCTTTGAGACTATGGAGTGCCCAGAAAACCAAAAGGTCGCCTGTGCAACCTTCGTCCTACAAAAGGACGCAGAGATATGATGGAGAGATAACAAAACCCTTCTTAACCCAGAAGGGGGACCAATGAACTGGTAACAATTTAAGGAGGCCTTCCTTAAAGAATATTATCCTAAGTCAGAGCGACTTAAAAGGCAACAGGAGTTCGCCCACCTGGTACAGGGAGGACTCACAGTGGAGAAGTACAACCGAGAGTTTAATAGACTCAAGAGATTATCACCGTCCATGGTGGACACTAAGGAAAAGATGACAGAGAAATTTGTATTGGGTTTAGAACCAAGAATCCACCGCATGTTGGAGGCGTTCAACCCAAAGACCTATGAGGAAGCCTTGAGAACTGCCAAGGCTTTAGAGAAACCAAAGGATGAGAAACGACAGTTATAATAGGGCAGAAGCGTCCTCATGAATCAGGAGGCTCTGACCGTCCACCACCAGCACGTAGGCACCGTTCCAATAACAGACCCGCTCCTAGATGGGATGAGCGACGCCCTCCCCGACATACTGACAGGAACCCCAGGAATCAAGATGGGGCCAGAGGGAGGAGAGAGGAAGGGTGCACTATCTGTGGAAGACTACACGGTGGGAGGTGCATGGCTGGCAGCCGAGCGTGTTATAGATGTGGTCAAGAGGGGCACATCGCCGTGAACTGCACGGCCGGAAATGGTGCAGCACAAGCAAACCCGCCCAGAGTAGTAGAGCAAACGGATCAACCAGCACCACCACGAGCTCAAGCTAGGGCATACGCGTCAACCAGCAAGGACACTGGGAGGTCCGACGCCGTGGTGACAGGTACACTATCCATTTTAGGTCATTTCGCTTTTACCTTATTTGATTCTGGTTCCACGCATTCCTTTATTTCCATGCCTTTTGTTGTACAAGCAGGGTTCGAATTAGAACCCTTATTGCATGAAATGTCTGTAAGCACCCCTACGGGGGTAGACTTAATATCTAGGGATAGAGTAAAGGATGGCCAAGTAATCATAGGGAACCAAACTTTAAGCGTTGACCTGATGGTGGTAAACATGACAGATTTCGACGTCATACTAGGCATGGATTGGTTAGCTAAAAATCGAGCTAGTATAGACTGTCGCAAAAAGGAAGTAAAATTTTCACCACCGACAGGACCTACCTTTAAATTTAAAGGCACAAATACCGGGATTACCCCCAAGGTAGTCTCGATGATGAAAGCAAAGAGGTTAGTCCAACAAGGTGGATGGGCTATATTAGCATGTGCTGTAGACGTAAGAGGAAAGGAAAAGACCCTAGTAAACGTGCCAATAGTAAACGAGTTCCCGGATGTATTTCTGGATGACTTACCTGGAATACCCCCTTCTCGAGCGGTCGACTTCGTCATCGAACTCAAGTCGGGAACTGGGCTTATTTCCAAAGCACCCTATCGCATGGCGCCAACAGAGTTGAAAGAACTCAAGGCGCAATTGCAAGACTTACTAGATAAAGGATTCATTCGACCTAGCGTGTCCCCCTGGGGTGCGCCAGTGTTGTTTGTTAAGAAGAAAGATGGATCGATGCGTCTGTGCATCGATTACAGAGAGCTAAACAAGAGAACCGTAAAAAACAAATATCCTCTGCCTAGAATAGAAGACTTGTTTGATCAACTCAGAGAGGCAACAGTATTCTCTATGATAGATCTTCGGTTCGGTTACCACCAAATTAGGATTAATGAAAAAGACGTACCAAAAACAGCGTTTAGGACAAGGTACGGTCACTACGAGTTCGTGGTGATGTCATTTGGCCTCACCAATGCCCCAGCTGTGTTTATGGAGTTAATAAACTGGGTATTCAAAGAATGCCTAGACATGTTCGTGATTGTGTTCATTGACGACATCCTCATATACTCGAGAATCGACCTAGAGGACGAGGAACACCTCCGAAAATTCCTAACCACCCTAAGAGAGCACAAGTTGTACACCAAGTTCTCCAAATGCGAATTTTGGTTACGACAAGTCTCTTTCCTGGGACACGTGGTGTCAAAGGACGGAATATCTATAGACCCCACCAAGGTCGAAGCGATCACAAAGTGGGAACGCCCAACTACGGTAACCGAAGTAAGGAGTTTCCTAGGATTGGCGGGATATTATCGAAGGTTCGTGCTGGACTTCGCTAAAATATCCTCGCCTTTAATGAAGTTAACAAAAAAAGGGGTGCCATTTAGATGGGATGATGCTTGTGAGGCAAGCTTCCAGAACCTAAAAGAGAGATTGGTAACCGCCCCGGTACTCATAGTACCCGAGAGCTCAGAAGGATATGTGATCTATAGTGATGCCTCCATGAAAGGACTGGGATGTGTGTTAATGAAACACGGCAAGGTTGTCGCATACGCATCTCGTCAACTTAAAGAATATGAAAAGAACTACCCTACCCATGACCTAGAGTTGGCCGCTGTAGTGTTCGCGCTGAAAATCTGGCGACATTACCTGTATGGCGAGAAAACCCAAATTTTTACCGACCACAAAAGTTTGAAATACTTCTTCACCCAGAAAGAGTTAAACATGAGGCAGGAAGGTGGTTAGAATTGGTGAAGGATTATGACGTAGATATCCAGTACCACCCTGGGAAAGCAAATGTGGTTGCAGATGCCTTGAGTAGGAAGACGGTCCACTCGTCGGCCCTCATTACGAGGGAAGTAAGGGTACAAAGAGAGTTTGAGCGAGCCAACATAGCTGTAGCGACCGAGGGAGTCATAGCACAGCTGGCCCGACTCACGGTACAACCTACGCTTAGGCAGAGAATTATTACCTCCCAACGAGAGGATCCTAACCTACAGAAAGTCCTAGGACAGCTAGATGAAAGTCCAGTAGATGGATTCTCGAAGTCATCAGATGAAGGACTATTGTATCAGGGGCGCTTATGTGTTCCGGCAATAGAAGATTTAAGGAAGGAGATACTGATGGAAGCTCACAACTCGCCATTTGCCATGCATCCAGGAGGTACTAAGATGTACCAAGATTTAAAACAACACTTTTGGTGGAAGAGCATGAAGAGAGATGTGGCCGGGTTTGTGAGCAAGTGCTTAGTTTGTCAACAAGTGAAAGCTCCAAGACAAAAGGTGGCGGGGTTGTTGCAGCCCCTAAGCATACCGAAGTGGAAGTGGGAAAACATAGCGATGGACTTCATAGTAGGTTTACCCAAAATGCCTAAAGGCTATACAGTGATCTGGGTAGTTGTCGATAGGTTGACAAAGTCGGCAGACTTTCTACCTGGGAAGGTTACATATACAGTTGACAATTGGGCACAACTGTATGTGAAAGAAATAGTAAGACTACATGGAGTCCCAGTTTCTATAGTGTCGGATCGGGATCCACGCTTTACGTCAGCGTTTTGGCGCGGACTTCAAAAAGCACTGGGTACCTGCCTCGACTTTAGTACCGCCTTTCACCCCCAAACAGATGGACAAACAGAGTGTTTAAACCAAATTCTAGAGGACATGCTACGCGCTTGTGTACTAGATTTTAAGGAAAGTTGGGATTCCAAACTCCACCTGATGGAATTCTTTTATAACAATAGTTTCCAAGCAACTATTGGAATGACACCGTTTGAGGCCCTGTAGGGGAAACGGTGTAGGTCCCCACTATGTTGGGACGAGGTAGGAGAGAGAGAATTAGTAGGACCCGAGTTGGTTCGACTCACCAATGAGGCTGTCCAGAAAATTCGAGTGAGGATGCGTACCGCTCAAAGTAGACAGAAAAGCTACGCCGATGTAAGGCGTAAAAGCCTGGAGTTTCAGGTGGGGGACCCAGTATTCCTCAAGGTGGCACCTATGAAATGTGTGTTAAGATTCGGACATAAGCACAAGTTAAGTCCTAAATTCATTGGACCATTTGAGATCCTAGAGTGAGTTGATCCGGTAGCGTATAAGTTAGCCTTACCTCCAGCCCTCTCAGGAGTACATGATGTATTTCACGTGTCGATGCTGAGGAAGTACATCACGGATCCTATCCATGTAATAGACTACGAACCACTCCAACTCAATGAAGATCTGAGCTACGAGGAAAAATCAGTAAGAATCTTAGCTAGAGAAGTAAAAACCTTACGCAACAGGAGCATTGCGTTCGTTAAGGTACTGTGGCGGAATCACCACAGTGAGGAAGCCACGTGGGAGCGTGAGGATGAAATAAGAGAGAAATACCCCGAGTTGGTACAAGAGTTTGAGACTTTCGAGAACGAAAGTTCTTTTTAGGCGTAGATAATGTAACGACCCGGGAAAGAAAGAAGAAAAATATATATATATATATAATAAAAAATAAAATAAATTAAAAAAAATTAGAAACTCAGTCGCCGAAAAACCCGCGAGTTTTCCGGCGACCGCCGAGTTTCGCGGAACCCACGCGAAACGATGGCCACAGCACGCCCACCCTCAGCCCACGACACCCAGCATCTTCAGAACACCTGCAAAGGGAGAAAAGAGAGAAAATTTCGAGAGAGAGAGAGAGAGAGATTTCGGACAAACGTCGGCGAGTGTCCAGTTTCTCCGACGAGCCCTCAAACCACCCTCAAACCGACACCAAACAACCTTTTACCACCATGAGAAGAATCCCTAACGAAAGCACAATAACTCAGGGTGCGTTTTGTGTTATTTCGTAAGCGTCGTTGTCGGTAACCGAGGTCAGAAAATTAGGTTTTCCTAATCGTTCTTAGATCTGTGGCTTTTAGGAGCTTTTAGGCCTCAAAACTCCCTCAAAAGAAAGAAGGACAACGAACAAAGAGAAAAAGGGAAGAAAGAGGACCGAAATCGGCAACGGAAACGCCGCAGGAAGGAGAGAGAAAGCTCGCCGGAAATTGGCCGAAGTCGGGTAAGGAAGACGAGATCCACGGATCCGGGTCAACCCGAACCCAAAACCCCAGAGAGCCAGCCCATTCCTCCCTTGGCCTCTGCCTTCGGCCCAGCCCAACTACAGCGGCCCAAACCTCAAACCAGCCCAGAAGCTACGGTTCAGTTGAACCAACCCAGACTAGACCCACGGTCCAATTGAGCTGGCCTGTAAACCAAACACTTGCGGCCCAGCCCAGTAAGCCGAGGCCCAACGATTAGTCTTGACCCGACACTACCGCTCGACGTGGCTCTCTCTACTGCTGCCACGTGTCACACAGCGGTGCAGGCAGTCCCTCGGCTCGGCTCGGGCTCCCTCCGGTGACGCTCCGGCGGCTCCTCCGGCGGCTCAAGCGGCTGTTCGGCTCGGCTCACCTGTTTTCAGCCCGGTTTCTACTGTTTCGACCCTCCCAGATCTATTTTCGGCCCCGATTAAGGTATCCGAGGCCGTTTTAGAGCCGTATTTCACATTTATTAAATTATAGGTAAATTAATTGTGAAATACTAACGGAAAGTGGTGAACGGTGTGATAGGAAACAAACCCCGGCGACGTAGGAAGCAGCTCTCACTGAACGGGAGCTTACGTTTAGCTATTTAGGGAGTACTTCGGCCAAGGCCAACCAAGTAAGTGGCCTTACTATAGGATAGGCTAAATAAATTGTATGATGCTTGATGATATGTGCCAGTATATACATATTTTGTTGAGTGACGCTTGATATGTTTGACGCACGTTGTGGCATTATGATGAACATGATGATTGCATGATTTTTACCTTAATATGATGATGTTTTCCATATTGAGCATGCTAGATGATGATGAGTGCCATATTGCATCATGTCGTTAGATCAACGTAGGACACAACCCTAAGAGCATGAAAATGATATTAATATAAATATCCACGAGTATGCGTTACCTAGAGTAACAAAGAGATGAGACTAGAGGGTTGTGTCAGAAGAGACATTACGATGGATTTAGAGGGACCTCATGCATTTTGTATGTTCATAAGCATAGGGCTACTTCCCCTAGAGATGATGAGAGCGGACGCGCACCTTATGATGAGCGCGAATGCGCACAGGTGCGAAAGCACACAGATGAGGGTGTTCATGAGGCGCATGACACTATGGGGTTCCGCTGACCTCCGGACGTCGCTACAGATTAGCTTGACCAGAGGGTCCAGGGGGTGTGCGAGCGCCCTGGGGACTCACACTCGCACGTGCGAGTCGTGTGTAGGGAAGTACTACACATCCAATTTGTCCGAGACTGGAGGCCACCCCTAAAATGATTAGAGATAGGTCCCTATTCATGATTGCATGTGTTTGCATTAGCATGGCCTCTATAGTGGGGTCACTTACTGAGTATTTTTCGAAATACTCAGGCCGTGTGCCATATTGTTTTTCAGGTAAAGGCAAGGCTCCCATGTACGGTTGACGGTGGCATCGTGATCAGAGACTGTGGCGCGTGCATAGGATAGTTGCATATTTAAAATTCCTAGTCTTGGTTAGGATAGGGCGTTTGCATTTCATTCATTTATATTAATTAATTTGTAATCGTTTTATTTTATCTTTTGAACTCCAGCACGATGTTTGAAACACGTAAGTCCGGCAGTGTTTTGCAATGTTTAAATGTATTCTAAAGTTTTAATTTTTTCCGCTAATAAAGATGAGCATTCTTAGATTTTTATTCTGCATTAGAGATGAGCATGAGACGTTAGTGGCGACTCTAGATATGTGGAAATTTAGGGTCGTTACATCACTAATCATACTATAGCCAAGCCAGAGTGTTCTTAGTTTATTGGATTTAGATTAATGATCGTAAAATTCACTAATCATACTATAGCCAGAGTGGTCTTAGTTTATTGGATTTAGATTAATGATCGTAAAGTTCACTTTATTCAATAACAATCTTTACTGAATAAACAACAATAATAACTTTATTGAAAATAGAATATGTTTTTTGTTTACAAACTATGAGTTTTATGACATAAAACCCAACAAAATCAACAACATTTCCTTTTCTTATCTTATGCATGACATACCTGATGATGAATGGGGGGCATAAGATGTGGGACCATGGAACATGTCAAGCCTATCTCGTAGGCTAGTCTATAGAATCTATAACCTAGAACTCTGATATCAACTATAACAACCCTAGATTTCTACTATACTAGCCAAAGTCTAAGAAAAGAAAATATTACTATCCTATGCACGTGGCATGGTCTCTGATTGCAATGCCGTCGTCAACGGTACAGGGGTGCCTTGCCTTTACCTAAAGTAGAAATAACACATGACTCGAGTATTTTAAGAAATACTAAGTAAATGACTCCACTGATAGGGTCAAAGAATGTAAACATGTGTAACTAATGATATAGGACCTATCGCTAAAACGATCATGGGGTGTCCTCCAGTTTAGACAACATTGGATGTGTAGTACTTCCCTACACACAACCCACACGTGCGAGCTGGATCCCAGGCAGTTCACACACCCTAGACTAGCCTACGACGTATATCTTGTGGACTTGACGTGTTCCATGGTTCAATCATTGATGCTCTGTCACCATTATATACACAATGCATAAGATTAAAAAAGGAAAATGTTAGGATGATATTTATTGTGATTGGCTCTATGTTTTAAATGTTATGTAGCATGAAAATTGACGAGCTTTAATTATATTATATATTGCAGCGGTTTTTAGAACCATGTCACCCAAAGGATGTGGAAGAGGAAGAAGAGGAAGGGGAGGATCCCTTATTAGATGTAGAGGAAGAAGAGGAAGGGGAGGACCCCTTATTAGATGTAGAGGAAGAAGAGGAAGGGGAGGACCCCTTATTAGATGTAGAGGAAGAAGAGGAAAGGAAGGTTAGATGTAGAGGAAGAAGAGGAAGGGGAGGACCCCTTATTAGATGTAGAGGAAGAAGAGGAAGGGAAGGTTAGATGTAGAGGAAGAAGAGGAAGGGGAGGACCCCTTATTAGATGTAGAGGAAGAAGAGGAAGGGAAGGTTAGATGTAGAGGAAGAAGAGGAAGGGGAGGACCCCTTATTAGATGTAGAGGAAGAAGAGGAAGGGGAGACCCCTTATTAGATGTAGAGGAAGAAGAGGAAGGGGAGGACCCCTTATTAGATGTAGAGGAAGAAGAGGAAGGGGAGGACCCAAGAAGAGGAAGGGGAGGACCCAAGAAGAGGAAGGGTGAGGCTAAAGAGAGCTCACCTGAAAATAGAATATGTTAAGTTTTAGGACATAAAACCCAAGAAACTCCCACTTGGGTATCGAACCCGGATCGGCTGCGTGTCAGGCAAGAATACTCACCACTATACTACAACGACTGATAAAATTAAGTTATTTGTTAACGCTCCAGATTTTATCAATCGTCTTTAGAAAAAGTAATACATGGTTAACGCTCTAGATTTTATCGATCGTCATGGCTAAGGCTCACTACTGTATTACAGCGACCTCTGAAAAATATATTCTTTGTTGACACACGAGAGAAAAAGGAATCCAATTCCGAATTTCGTTGTTGGGGAACAAATCCAAACCATCCAGTTCACCACTGCCGAATTTCGAGTTCAATTAAAACTGTCCAAAGGAAAATTAGAAATCGCCGCAGCGGGGGATCAGACTCGGGTCACCCGCGTGACAGGCGGGAACAGTCACACTACACAACGACGAATTTCAAAAAATATAACATTTGTTACAAACCAGATCTTTATCAACCGTCGTTAGAAAAAGTAATCCGATTAAAATTGTTGAAACAAAATTGAACTTGTTATTGTTGGGGGCATCAAACTCAGGTCACTCGAGTGACAAGCAGGAATACTCACCCTTGTACTACAACGACCTCTGGAACATAATAACTCGAGTAACAGGAAGAAATGCTAACTACTGTACCACTACAACGACCTTTGAAAATGTATTATTTGTTAACACACGAGATTTCATAAACCACTTTTTAGTGAAAGCAACCCAGTTCCGACTTTTGTCAAACGACCGTTGTTGGTGATCGAACCCAAACCACCTGCATGACGGGTTCACCGCTGTCCAATTTCAAATTCCGTCAAAACTATCGGGATAAAATTAAAATCGCCGTTGCCGGGGACCGAACCCAGGTTCACCGCTGGCCGTCAAAACTACACGAGGATAAAATTAAAATCGCTGTTGCCGGGGATTGAACCCAGGTCAACTGTGTGACAGGCAGGAATACTCACCGCTATACGACAACAACTGATCAAAGATAAATTATTTGTTAACGCTCCAGATTTTATCAATCGTCATTAGAAAAAGTAATCCATTGTTAACGCTCTAGATTATATCGATCGTCTTCGGAACAAGTAATCCAATTTCAAATGCGGTGAAAATTGTCGAAAGAAAATTAAACTTATTATTGTAGGGGTCCAAACTCCGGTCTCTCGAGTAACAGGCGGGAATACTCACTACTGTATTACACCGACCTCTGAAAAATATATTCTTTGTTGACACACGAGAGAAAAAGGAATCCAATTCCGAATTTCGTTGTTGGGGAACAAACCCAAACCGTCCGGTTCACCACTACTGTATTACACCGACCTCTGAAAAATATATTCTTTGTTGACACACGAGAGAAAAAGGAATCCAATTCCGAATTTCGTTGCTGGGGAACAAACCCAAACCATCTGGTTCACCACTGCCGAATTTCGAGTTCAATTAAAACTATCCAGAGGAAAATTAGAAATCGCCGCTGCGGGGGATCAGACTCGGGTCACCCGCGTGACAGGCGGGAACAGTCACCACTACACAACGACGACTTTCGAAAAATATAACATTTGTTCACACACCAGATCTTTATCAACCGTCGTTAGAAAAAGTAATCCGATTAAAATTGTCAAAACAAAATTGAACTTGTTAATGTTGGGGGGATCAAACTCAGGTCACTCGAGTGACAAGCAGGAATACTCATCCTTGTACCACAACGACCTCTGGAACATAATAACTCGAGTGACATGCAGAAATGCTCACCAGTGTACCACTACAACGACCTCTGAAAATGTATTATTTGTCAACACACGAGATTTCATAAACCACTTTTTAGTGAAAGCAATCCAGTCCTGACTTTCGTCAAACGACCGTTGTTGGGGATGGAACCCAAACTATCGACATGACGGGTTCACCGCTGTCCAATTTCGAATTCCGTCAAAACTACCGGGATAAAATGAAAATCGCCGTTACCGGGGACCGAACCTAGGTTCACCGCTGTCCGTCAAAACTACACCAGGATAGAAACTAAAATCGCAGTTGCCGGGGATCGAACCCAGGTCACCTGCGTGACAAGCAGGAATACTCACCACTATACTACAACAACTGATCAAAGATAAATTATTTGTTAACGCTCCAGATTTTATCAATCGTCTTTAGAGAAAGTAATCCATTGTTAACGCTCTAGATTTTATCGATCGTCTTCGGAACAAGTAATCCAATTTCAAATGCGGTGAAAATTGTCGAAAGAAAATTAAACTTATTATTGTTGGGGTCCAAACTCCGGTCTCTCGAGTGACAAGCGGGAATACTCACTACTGTATTACACCGACCTCTGAAAAATATATTCTTTGTTGACACACGAGAGAAAAAGGAATCCAATTCCGAATTTCGTTGCTGGGGAACAAACCCAAACCATCCGGTTCACCACTGCCGAATTTCGAGTTCAATTAAAACTATCCAGAGTAAAATTAGAAATCGCCGCTGCGGGGGATCAGACTCGGGTCACCCGCGTGACAGGCGGGAAATTTCACCACTACACAACGACGACTTTCGAAAAATATAACATTTGTTCACACACCAGATCTTTATCAACCGTCGTTAGAAAAAGTAATCCGATTAAAATTGTCGAAACAAAATTGAACTTGTTATTGTTGGGGGGATCAAACTCAGGTCACTCGAGTGACAAGCAGGAATACTCACCCTTGTACTACAACGACCTCTAGAACATAATAACTCGAGTGACAGGCGGAAATGCTCACCAGTGTACCACTACAACGACCTCTGAAAATGTATTATTTGTCAACACACGAGATTTCATAAACCACTTTTTAGTGAAAGCAATCCAGTCCCGACTTTCGTCAAACGACCGTTGTTGGGGATCGAACCCAAACTACCGGCATGACGGGTTCACCGCTGTCCAATTTCGAATTCCGTCAAAACTACCGGGATAAAATTAAAATCGCTGTTGCCGGGGATCGAACCCAGGTCACCTGCGTGACAGGCAGGAATACTCACCACTATACTACAACAACTGATCAAAGATAAATTATTTGTTAACGCTCCAGATTTTATCAATCGTCTTTAGAGAAAGTAATCCATTGTTAACGCTCTAGATTTTATCGATCGTCTTCGGAACAAGTAATCCAATTTCAAATGCGGTGAAAATTGTCGAAAGAAAATTAAACTTATTATTGTTGGGGTCCAAACTCCGGTCTCTCGAGTGACAAGCGGGAATACTCACTACTGTATTACACCGACCTCTAAAAATATATTCTTTGTTGACACATGAGAGAAAAAGGAATCCAATTCCGAATTTCGTTGCTGGGGAACAAACCCAAACCATCCGGTTCACCACTGCCGAATTTCGAGTTCAATTAAAACTATCCAGAGGAAAATTAGAAATCGCCGCTGCGGGGGATCAGACTCGGGTCACCCGCGTGACAGGCGGGAACAGTCACCACTACACAACGACGACTTTCGAAAAATATAACATTTGTTCACACACCAGATCTTTATCAACCGTCGTTAGAAAAAGTAATCCGATTAAAATTGTCAAAACAAAATTGAACTTGTTATTGTTGGGGGGATCAAACTCAAGTCACTCGAGTGACAAGCAGGAATACTCACCCTTGTACTACAACGACCTCTGGAACATAATAACTCGAGTGACAGGCGGAAATGCTCACCAGTGTACCACTACAACGACCTCTGAAAATGTATTATTTGTCAACACACGAGATTTCATAAACCACTTTTTAGTGAAAGCAATCCAGTCCCGACTTTCTTTAAACGACCGTTGTTGGGGATCGAACCAAAACTACCGGCATGACGGGTTCACCGCTGTCCAATTTCGAATTCCGTCAAAACTACCGGGATAAAATTAAAATCGCCGTTGCCGGGGACCGAACCCAGGTTCACCGCTGTCCGTCAAAACTACACCAGGATAGAAACCTAAAATCACCATTGCCGGGGATCGAACCCGAGTCACCTGCATGACAGGCAGGAATACTCACCACTATACTACAACGACTGATCAAAGATAAATTATTTGTTAACGCTCCAGATTTTATCAATCGTCTTTAGAGAAAGTAATCCATTGTTAACGCTCTAGATTTTATCGATCGTCTTCGGAACAAGTAATCCAATTTCAAATGCGGTGAAAATTGTCGAAAGAAAATTAAACTTATTATTGTTGGGGTCCAAACTCCGGTCTCTCGAGTGACAAGCGTGAATACTCACTACTGTATTACACCGACCTCTGAAAAATATATTCTTTGTTGACACATGAGAGAAAAAGGAATCCAATTCCGAATTTCGTTGCTGGGGAACAAACCCAAACCATCCGGTTCACCACTGCCGAATTTCGAGTTCAATTAAAACTATCCAGAGGAAAATTAGAAATCGCCGCTTCGGGGGATCAGACTCGGGTCACCCGCGTGACAGGCGGGAACAGTCACCACTACACAACGACGACTTTCGAAAAATATAACATTTGTTCACACACCAGATCTTTATCAACCGTCGTTAGAAAAAGTAATCCGATTAAAATTGTCAAAACAAAATTGAACTTGTTATTGTTGGGGGGATCAAACTCAGGTCACTCGAGTGACAAGCAGGAATACTCACACTTGTACTACAACGGCCTTTGGAACATAATAACTCGAGTGACAGGCGGAAATGCTCACCACTGTACCACTACAACGACCTCTGAAAATGTATTATTTGTCAACACACGAGATTTCATAAACCACTTTTTAGTGAAAGCAATCCAGTCACGACTTTCGTCAAACGACCGTTGTTGGGGATCGAACCCAAACTACCAGCATGACGGGTTCACCGCTGTCCAATTTCGAATTCCGTCAAAACTACCGGGATAAAATTAAAATCGCCGTTGCCGGGGACCGAACCCAGGTTCACCGCTGTCCGTCAAAACTACACCAGGATAGAAACCTAAAATCGCTGTTGCCGGGGATCGAACCCGAGTCACCTGCGTGACAGGCAGGAATACTCACCACTATACTACAACGACCGATCAAAGATAAATTATTTGTTAACGCTCCAGATTTTATCAATCGTCTTTAGAGAAAGTAATCCATTGTTAACGCTCTAGATTTTATCGATCGTCTTCGGAACAAGTAATCCAATTTCAAATGCGGTGAAAATTGTCGAAAGAAAATTAAACTTATTATTGTTGGGGTCCAAACTCCGGTCTCTCGAGTGACAAGCGGGAATACTCACTACTGTATTACACCGACCTCTAAAAATATATTCTTTGTTGACACATGAGAGAAAAAGGAATCCAATTCCGAATTTCGTTGCTGGGGAACAAACCCAAACCATCCGGTTCACCACTGCCGAATTTCGAGTTCAATTAAAACTATCCAGAGGAAAATTAGAAATCGCCGCTGCGGGGGATCAGACTCGGGTCACCCGCGTGACAGGCGGGAACAGTCACCACTACACAACGACGACTTTCGAAAAATATAACATTTGTTCACACACCAGATCTTTATCAACCGTCGTTAGAAAAAGTAATCCGATTAAAATTGTCAAAACAAAATTGAACTTGTTATTGTTGGGGGGATCAAACTCAAGTCACTCGAGTGACAAGCAGGAATACTCACCCTTGTACTACAACGACCTCTGGAACATAATAACTCGAGTGACAAGCGGAAATGCTCACCAGTGTACCACTACAACGACCTCTGAAAATGTATTATTTGTCAACACACGAGATTTCATAAACCACTTTTTAGTGAAAGCAATCCAGTCCCGACTTTCTTTAAACGACCGTTGTTGGGGATCGAACCAAAACTACCGGCATGACGGGTTCACCGCTGTCCAATTTCGAATTCCGTCAAAACTACCGGGATAAAATTAAAATCGCCGTTGCCGGGGACCGAACCCAGGTTCACCGCTGTCCGTCAAAACTACACCAGGATAGAAACCTAAAATCACCATTGCCGGGGATCGAACCCGAGTCACCTGCGTGACAGGCAGGAATACTCACCACTATACTACAACGACTGATCAAAGATAAATTATTTGTTAACGCTCCAGATTTTATCAATCGTCTTTAGAGAAAGTAATCCATTGTTAACGCTCTAGATTTTATCGATCGTCTTCGGAACAAGTAATCCAATTTCAAATGCGGTGAAAATTGTCGAAAGAAAATTAAACTTATTATTGTTGGGGTCCAAACTCCGGTCTCTCGAGTGACAAGCGTGAATACTCACTACTGTATTACACCGACCTCTGAAAAATATATTCTTTGTTGACACATGAGAGAAAAAGGAATCCAATTCCGAATTTCGTTGCTGGGGAACAAACCCAAACCATCCGGTTCACCACTGCCGAATTTCGAGTTCAATTAAAACTATCCAGAGGAAAATTAGAAATCGCCGCTTCGGGGGATCAGACTCGGGTCACCCGCGTGACAGGCGGGAACAGTCACCACTACACAACGACGACTTTCGAAAAATATAACATTTGTTCACACACCAGATCTTTATCAACCGTCGTTAGAAAAAGTAATCCGATTAAAATTGTCAAAACAAAATTGAACTTGTTATTGTTGGGGGGATCAAACTCAGGTCACTCGAGTGACAAGCAGGAATACTCACACTTGTACTACAACGGCCTTTGGAACATAATAACTCGAGTGACAGGCGGAAATGCTCACCACTGTACCACTACAACGACCTCTGAAAATGTATTATTTGTCAACACACGAGATTTCATAAACCACTTTTTAGTGAAAGCAATCCAGTCACGACTTTCGTCAAACGACCGTTGTTGGGGATCGAACCCAAACTACCAGCATGACGGGTTCACCGCTGTCCAATTTCGAATTCCGTCAAAACTACCGGGATAAAATTAAAATCGCCGTTGCCGGGGACCGAACCCAGGTTCACCGCTGTCCGTCAAAACTACACCAGGATAGAAACCTAAAATCGCTGTTGCCGGGGATCGAACCCGAGTCACCTGCGTGACAGGCAGGAATACTCACCACTATACTACAACGACCGATCAAAGATAAATTATTTGTTAACGCTCCAGATTTTATCAATCGTCTTTAGAGAAAGTAATCCATTGTTAACGCTCTAGATTTTATCGATCGTCTTCGGAACAAGTAATCCAATTTCAAATGCGGTGAAAATTGTCGAAAGAAAATTAAACTTATTATTGTTGGGGTCCAAACTCCGGTCTCTCGAGTGACAAGCGGGAATACTCACTACTGTATTACACCGACCTCTGAAAAATATATTCTTTGTTGACACATGAGAGAAAAAGGAATCCAATTCCGAATTTCGTTGCTGGGGAACAAACCCAAACCATCCGGTTCACCACTGCCGAATTTCGAGTTCAATTAAAACTATCCAGAGGAAAATTAGAAATCGCCGCTGCGGGGGATCAGACTCGGGTCACCCGCGTGACAGGCGGGAACAGTCACCACTACACAACGACGACTTTCGAAAAATATAACATTTGTTCACACACCAGATCTTTATCAACCGTCGTTAGAAAAAGTAATCCGATTAAAATTGTCAAAACAAAATTGAACTTGTTATTGTTGGCGGGATCAAACTCAGGTCACTCGAGTGACAAGCAGGAATACTCACCCTTGTACTAAAACGACCTCTGGAACATAATAACTCGAGTGAAAGGCGGAAATGCTCACCAGTGTACCACTACAACGACCTCTGAAAATGTATTATTTGTCAACACACGAGATTTCATAAACCACTTTTTAGTGAAAGCAATCCAGTCCCGACTTTCTTTAAACGACCGTTGTTGGGGATCGAACCCAAACTACCGGCATGACGGGTTCACCGCTGTCCAATTTCGAATTCCGTCAAAACTACCGGGATAAAATTAAAATCGCCGTTGCCGGGGACCGAACCCAGGTTCACCGCTGTCCGTCAAAACTACACCAGGATAGAAACCTAAAATCACCATTGCCGGGGATCGAACCCGAGTCACCTGCGTGACAGGCAGGAATACTCACCACTATACTACAACGACTGATCAAAGTTAAATTATTTGTTAACGCTCCAGATTTTATCAATCGTCTTTAGAGAAAGTAATCCATTGTTAACGCTCTAGATTTTATCGATCGTCTTCGGAACAAGTAATTCAATTTCAAATGCGGTGAAAATTGTCGAAAGAAAATTAAACTTATTATTGTTGGGGTCCAAACTCCGGTCTCTCGAGTGACAAGCGGGAATACTCACTACTGTATTACACCGACCTCTGAAAAATATATTCTTTGTTGACACACGAGAGAAAAAGGAATCCAATTCCGAATTTTGTTGCTGGGGAACAAACCCAAACCATCCGGTTCACCACTGCCGAATTTCGAGTTAAATTAAAACTATCCAGAGGAAAATTAGAAATCGCCGCTGCGGGGGATCAGACTCGGGTCACCCGCGTGACAGGCGGGAACAGTCACCACTACACAACGACGACTTTCGAAAAATATAACATTTGTTCACACACCAGATCTTTATCAACCGTCGTTAGAAAAAGTAATCCGATTAAAATTGTCAAAACAAAATTGAACTTGTTATTGTTGGGGGGATCAAACTCAGGTCACTCGAGTGACAAGCAGGAATACTCACCCTTGTACTACAACGACCTCTGGAACATAATAACTCGAGTGACAGGCGGAAATGCTCACCAGTGTACCACTACAACGACCTCTGAAAATGTATTATTTGTCAACACACGAGATTTCATAAACTTCTTTTTAGTTAAAGCAATCCAGTCCCGACTTTCGTCAAATGACCGTTGTTGGGGATCGAACCCAAACTACCGGCATGACGGGTTCACCGTTGTCCAATTTCGAATTCCGTCAAAACTACCGGGATAAAATTAAAATCGCCGTTGTCGGGGACCGAACCCAGGTTCACCGCTGTCCGTCAAAACTACACCAGGATAGAAACCTAAAATCGCCGTTGCCGGGGATCGAACCCGGGTCACCTGCGTGACAGGCAGGAATACTCACCACTATACTACAACGACTGATCAAAGATAAATTATTTGTTAACGCTCCAGATTTTATCAATCGTCTTTAGAGAAAGTAATCCATTGTTAACGCTCTAGATTTTATCGATCGTCTTCGGAACAAGTAATCCAATTTCAAATGCGGTGAAAATTGTCGAAAGAAAATTAAACTTATTATTGTTGGGGTCCAAACTCCGGTCTCTCGAGTGACAAGCGGGAATACTCACTACTGTATTACACCGACCTCTGAAAAATATATTCTTTGTTGACACGCGAGAGAAAAAGGAATCCAATTCCGAATTTCGTTGCTGGGGAACAAACCCAAACCATCCGGTTCACCACTGCCGAATTTCGAGTTCAATTAAAACTATCCAGAGGAAAATTTGAAATCGCCGCTTCGGGGGATCAGACTCGGGTCACCCGCGTGACAGGCGGGAACAGTCACCACTACACAACGACGACTTTCGAAAAATATAACATTTGTTCACACACCAGATCTTTATCAACCGTCGTTAGAAAAAGTAATCCGATTAAAATTGTCAAAACAAAATTGAACTTGTTATTGTTGGGGGGATCAAACTCGAGTCACTCGAGTGACAAGCAGGAATACTCAACCTTGTACTACAATGACCTCTGGAACATAAAAACTCGAGTGACAGGCGGAAATGCTCACCAGTGTACCACTACAACGACCTCTGAAAATGTATTATTTGTCAACACACGAGATTTCATAAACCACTTTTTAGTGAAAGCAATCCAGTCCCGACTTTCTTTAAACGACCGTTGTTGGGGATCGAACCCAAACTACCGGCATGACGGGTTCACCGCTGTCCAATTTCGAATTCCGTCAAAACTACCGGGATAAAATTAAAATCGCCGTTGCCGGGGACCGAACCCAGGTTCACCGCTGTCCGTCAAAACTACACCAGGATAGAAACCTAAAATCACAATTGACGGGGATCGAACCCGAGTCACCTGCGTGACAGGCAGGAATACTCACCACTATACTACAACGACTGATCAAAGATAAATTATTTGTTAACGCTCCAGATTTTATCAATCGTCTTTAGAGAAAGTAATCCATTGTTAACGCTCTAGATTTTATCGATCGTCTTCGGAACAAGTAATCCAATTTCAAATGCGGTGAAAATTGTCGAAAGAAAATTAAACTTATTATTGTTGGGGTCCAAACTCCGGTCTCTCGAGTGACAAGCGTGAATACTCACTACTGTATTACACCGACCTCTGAAAAATATATTCTTTGTTGACACATGAGAGAAAAAGGAATCCAATTCCGAATTTCGTTGCTGGGGAACAAACCCAAACCATCCGGTTCACCACTGCCGAATTTCGAGTTCAATTAAAACTATCCAGAGGAAAATTAGAAATCGCCGCTTCGGGGGATCAGACTCGGGTCACCCGCGTGACAGGCGGGAACAGTCACCACTACACAACGACGACTTTCGAAAAATATAACATTTGTTCACACACCAGATCTTTATCAACCGTCGTTAGAAAAAGTAATCCGATTAAAATTGTCAAAACAAAATTGAACTTGTTATTGTTGGGGGGATCAAACTCAGGTCACTCGAGTGACAAGCAGGAATACTCACACTTGTACTACAACGGCCTTTGGAACATAATAACTCGAGTGACAGGCGGAAATGCTCACCACTGTACCACTACAACGACCTCTGAAAATGTATTATTTGTCAACACACGAGATTTCATAAACCACTTTTTAGTGAAAGCAATCCAGTCACGACTTTCGTCAAACGACCGTTGTTGGGGATCGAACCCAAACTACCAGCATGACGGGTTCACCGCTGTCCAATTTCGAATTCCGTCAAAACTACCGGGATAAAATTAAAATCGCCGTTGCCGGGGACCGAACCCAGGTTCACCGCTGTCCGTCAAAACTACACCAGGATAGAAACCTAAAATCGCTGTTGCCGGGGATCGAACCCGAGTCACCTGCGTGACAGGCAGGAATACTCACCACTATACTACAACGACCGATCAAAGATAAATTATTTGTTAACGCTCCAGATTTTATCAATCGTCTTTAGAGAAAGTAATCCATTGTTAACGCTCTAGATTTTATCGATCGTCTTCGGAACAAGTAATCCAATTTCAAATGCGGTGAAAATTGTCGAAAGAAAATTAAACTTATTATTGTTGGGGTCCAAACTCCGGTCTCTCGAGTGACAAGCGGGAATACTCACTACTGTATTACACCGACCTCTGAAAAATATATTCTTTGTTGACACATGAGAGAAAAAGGAATCCAATTCCGAATTTCGTTGCTGGGGAACAAACCCAAACCATCCGGTTCACCACTGCCGAATTTCGAGTTCAATTAAAACTATCCAGAGGAAAATTAGAAATCGCCGCTGCGGGGGATCAGACTCGGGTCACCCGCGTGACAGGCGGGAACAGTCACCACTACACAACGACGACTTTCGAAAAATATAACATTTGTTCACACACCAGATCTTTATCAACCGTCGTTAGAAAAAGTAATCCGATTAAAATTGTCAAAACAAAATTGAACTTGTTATTGTTGGCGGGATCAAACTCAGGTCACTCGAGTGACAAGCAGGAATACTCACCCTTGTACTAAAACGACCTCTGGAACATAATAACTCGAGTGAAAGGCGGAAATGCTCACCAGTGTACCACTACAACGACCTCTGAAAATGTATTATTTGTCAACACACGAGATTTCATAAACCACTTTTTAGTGAAAGCAATCCAGTCCCGACTTTCTTTAAACGACCGTTGTTGGGGATCGAACCCAAACTACCGGCATGACGGGTTCACCGCTGTCCAATTTCGAATTCCGTCAAAACTACCGGGATAAAATTAAAATCGCCGTTGCCGGGGACCGAACCCAGGTTCACCGCTGTCCGTCAAAACTACACCAGGATAGAAACCTAAAATCACCATTGCCGGGGATCGAACCCGAGTCACCTGCGTGACAGGCAGGAATACTCACCACTATACTACAACGACTGATCAAAGATAAATTATTTGTTAACGCTCCAGATTTTATCAATCGTCTTTAGAGAAAGTAATCCATTGTTAACGCTCTAGATTTTATCGATCGTCTTCGGAACAAGTAATTCAATTTCAAATGCGGTGAAAATTGTCGAAAGAAAATTAAACTTATTATTGTTGGGGTCCAAACTCCGGTCTCTCGAGTGACAAGCGGGAATACTCACTACTGTATTACACCGACCTCTGAAAAATATATTCTTTGTTGACACACGAGAGAAAAAGGAATCCAATTCCGAATTTTGTTGCTGGGGAACAAACCCAAACCATCCGGTTCACCACTGCCGAATTTCGAGTTAAATTAAAACTATCCAGAGGAAAATTAGAAATCGCCGCTGCGGGGGATCAGACTCGGGTCACCCGCGTGACAGGCGGGAACAGTCACCACTACACAACGACGACTTTCGAAAAATATAACATTTGTTCACACACCAGATCTTTATCAACCGTCGTTAGAAAAAGTAATCCGATTAAAATTGTCAAAACAAAATTGAACTTGTTATTGTTGGGGGGATCAAACTCAGGTCACTCGAGTGACAAGCAGGAATACTCACCCTTGTACTACAACGACCTCTGGAACATAATAACTCGAGTGACAGGCGGAAATGCTCACCAGTGTACCACTACAACGACCTCTGAAAATGTATTATTTGTCAACACACGAGATTTCATAAACTTCTTTTTAGTTAAAGCAATCCAGTCCCGACTTTCGTCAAATGACCGTTGTTGGGGATCGAACCCAAACTACCGGCATGACGGGTTCACCGTTGTCCAATTTCGAATTCCGTCAAAACTACCGGGATAAAATTAAAATCGCCGTTGTCGGGGACCGAACCCAGGTTCACCGCTGTCCGTCAAAACTACACCAGGATAGAAACCTAAAATCGCCGTTGCCGGGGATCGAACCCGGGTCACCTGCGTGACAGGCAGGAATACTCACCACTATACTACAACGACTGATCAAAGATAAATTATTTGTTAACGCTCCAGATTTTATCAATCGTCTTTAGAGAAAGTAATCCATTGTTAACGCTCTAGATTTTATCGATCGTCTTCGGAACAAGTAATCCAATTTTAAATGCGGTGAAAATTGTCGAAAGAAAATTAAACTTATTATTGTTGGGGTCCAAACTCCGGTCTCTCGAGTGACAAGCGGGAATACTCACTACTGTATTACACCGACCTCTGAAAAATATATTCTTTGTTGACACGCGAGAGAAAAAGGAATCCAATTCCGAATTTCGTTGCTGGGGAACAAACCCAAACCATCCGGTTCACCACTGCCGAATTTCGAGTTCAATTAAAACTATCCAGAGGAAAATTTGAAATCGCCGCTTCGGGGGATCAGACTCGGGTCACCCGCGTGACAGGCGGGAACAGTCACCACTACACAACGACGACTTTCGAAAAATATAACATTTGTTCACACACCAGATCTTTATCAACCGTCGTTAGAAAAAGTAATCCGATTAAAATTGTCAAAACAAAATTGAACTTGTTATTGTTGGGGGGATCAAACTCGAGTCACTCGAGTGACAAGCAGGAATACTCAACCTTGTACTACAATGACCTCTGGAACATAAAAACTCGAGTGACAGGCGGAAATGCTCACCAGTGTACCACTACAACGACCTCTGAAAATGTATTATTTGTCAACACACGAGATTTCATAAACCACTTTTTAGTGAAAGCAATCCAGTCCCGACTTTCTTTAAACGACCGTTGTTGGGGATCGAACCCAAACTACCGGCATGACGGGTTCACCGCTGTCCAATTTCGAATTCCGTCAAAACTACCGGGATAAAATTAAAATCGCCGTTGCCGGGGACCGAACCCAGGTTCACCGCTGTCCGTCAAAACTACACCAGGATAGAAACCTAAAATCACCATTGACGGGGATCGAACCCGAGTCACCTGCGTGACAGGCAGGAATACTCACCACTATACTACAACGACTGATCAAAGATAAATTATTTGTTAACGCTCCAGATTTTATCAATCGTCTTTAGAGAAAGTAATCCATTGTTAACGCTCTAGATTTTATCGATCGTCTTCGGAACAAGTAATCCAATTTCAAATGCGGTGAAAATTGTCGAAAGAAAATTAAACTTATTATTGTTGGGGTCCAAACTCCGGTCTCTCGAGTGACAAGCGGGAATACTCACTACTGTATTACACCGACCTCTGAAAAATATATTCTTTGTTGACACACGAGAGAAAAAGGAATCCAATTCCGAATTTTGTTGCTGGGGAACAAACCCAAACCATCCGGTTCACCACTGCCGAATTTCGAGTTCAATTAAAACTATCTAGAGGAAAATTAGAAATCGCCGCTGCGGGGGATCAGACTCGGGTCACCCGCGTGACAGGCGGGAACAGTCACCACTACACAACGACGAATTTCGAAAAATATAACATTTGTTCACACACCAGATCTTTATCAACCGTCGTTAGAAAAAGTAATCCGATTAAAATTGTCAAAACAAAATTGAACTTGTTATTGTTGGGGGGATCAAACTCAGGTCACTCGAGTGACAAGCAGGAATACTCACCCTTGTACTACAACGACCTCTGGAACATAATAACTCGAGTGACAGGCGGAAATGCTCACCAGTGTACCACTACAACGACCTCTGAAAATGTATTATTTGTCAACACACGAGATTTCATAAACCACTTTTTAGTGAAAGCAATCCAGTCCCGACTTTCGTCAAACGACCGTTGTTGGGGATCGAACCCAAACTACCGGCATGACGGGTTCACCGCTGTCCAATTTCGAATTCCGTCAAAACTACCGGGATAAAATTAAAATCGCCGTTGTCGGGGACCGAACCCAGGTTCACCGCTGTCCGTCAAAACTACACCAGGATAGAAACCTAAAATCGCCGTTGCCGGGGGATCGAACCCGGGTCACTTGCGTGACAGGCAGGAATACTCACCACTATACTACAACGACTGATCAAAGATAAATTATTTGTTAACGCTCCAGATTTTATCAATCGTCTTTAGAGAAAGTAATCCATTGTTAACGCTCTAGATTTTATCGATCGTCTTCGGAACAAGTAATCCAATTTCAAATGCGGTGAAAATTGTCGAAAGAAAATTAAACTTATTATTGTTGGGGTGCAAACTCCGGTCTCTCGAGTGACAAGCGGGAATACTCACTACTGTATTACACCGACCTCTGAAAAATATATTCTTTGTTGACACGCGAGAGAAAAAGGAATCCAATTCCGAATTTCGTTGCTGGGGAACAAACCCAAACCATCCGGTTCACCACTGCCGAATTTCGAGTTCAATTAAAACTATCCAGAGGAAAATTTGAAATCGCCGCTGCGGGGGATCAGACTCGGGTCACCCGCGTGACAGGCGGGAACAGTCACCACTACACAACGACGACTTTCGAAAAATATAACATTTGTTCACACACCAGATCTTTATCAACCGTCGTTAGAAAAAGTAATCCGATTAAAATTGTCAAAACAAAATTGAACTTGTTATTGTTGGGGGGATCAAACTCAAGTCACTCGAGTGACAAGCAGGAATACTCACCCTTGTACTACAATGACCTCTGGAACATAATAACTCGAGTGACAGGCGGAAATGCTCACCAGTGTACCACTACAACGACCTCTGAAAATGTATTATTTGTCAACACACGAGATTTCATAAACCACTTTTTAGTGAAAGCAATCCAGTCCCGACTTTCTTTAAACGACCGTTGCTGGGGATCGAACCCAAACTACCGGCATGACGGGTTCACCGCTGTCCAATTTCGAATTCCGTTAAAACTACCGGGATAGAATTAAAATCGCCGTTGCCGGGGACCGAACCCAGGTTCACCGCTGTCCGTCAAAACTACACCAGGATAGAAACCTAAAATCGCCGTTGCCGGGGATCGAACCCGGGTCACCTGCGTGACAGGCAGGAATACTCACCACTATACTACAACGACCGATCAAAGATAAATTATTTGTTAACGCTCCAGATTTTATCAATCGTCTTTAGAGAAAGTAATCCATTGTTAACGCTCTAGATTTTATCGATCGTCTTCGGAACAAGTAATCCAATTTCAAATGCGGTGAAAATTGTCGAAAGAAAATTAAACTTATTATTGTTGGGGTCCAAACTCCGGTCTCTCGAGTGACATGCGGGAATACTCACTACTGTATTACACCGACCTCTGAAAAATATATTCTTTGTTGACACACGAGAGAAAAAGGAATCCAATTCCGAATTTCGTTGCTGGAGAACAAACCCAAACCATCCGGTTCACCACTGCCGAATTTCGAGTTCAATTAAAACTATCCAGAGGAAAATTAGAAATCGCCGCTGCGGGGGATCAGACTCGGGTCACCCGCGTGACAGGCGGGAACAGTCACCACTACACAACGACGACTTTCGAAAAATATAACATTTGTTCACACACCAGATCTTTATCAACCGTCGTTAGAAAAAGTAATCCGATTAAAATTGTCAAAACAAAATTGAACTTGTTATTATTGGGGGGATCAAACTCAGGTCACTCGAGTGACAAGCAGGAATACTCACCCTTGTACTACAACGACCTCTGGAACATAATAACTCGAGTGACAGGCGGAAATGCTCACCAGTGTACCACTACAACGACCTCTGAAAATGTATTATTTGTCAACACACGAGATTTCATAAACCACTTTTTAGTGAAAGCAATCCAGTCCCGACTTTCGTCAAACGACCGTTGTTGGGGATCGAACCCAAACTACCGGCATGACGGGTTCACCGCTGTCCGTCAAAACTACACCAGGATAGAAACCTAAAATCGCCGTTGCCGGGGATCGAACCCGGGTCACCTGCGTGACAGGCAGGAATACTCACCACTATACTACAACAACTGATCAAAGATAAATTATTTGTTAACGCTCCAGATTTTATCAATCGTCTTTAGAGAAAGTAATCCATTGTTAACGCTCTAGATTTTATCGATCGTCTTCGGAACAAGTAATCCAATTTCAAATGCGGTGAAAATTGTCGAAAGAAAATTAAACTTATTATTGTTGGGGTCCAAACTCCGGTCTCTCGAGTGACAAGCGGGAATACTCACTACTGTATTACACCGACCTCTGAAAAATATATTCTTTGTTGACACGCGAGAGAAAAAGGAATCCAATTCCGAATTTCGTTGCTGGGGAACAAACCCAAACCATCCGGTTCACCACTGCTGAATTTCGAGTTCAATTAAAACTATCCAGAGGAAAATTTGAAATCGCCGCTGCGGGGGATCAGACTCGGGTCACCGGCGTGACAGGCGGGAACAGTCACCACTACACAACGACGACTTTCGAAAAATATAACATTTGTTCACACACCAGATCTTTATCAACCGTCGTTAGAAAAAGTAATCCGATTAAAATTGTCAAAACAAAATTGAACTTGTTATTGTTGGGGGGATCAAACTCAGGTCACTCGAGTGACAAGCAGGAATACTCACACTTGTACTACAACGGCCTTTGGAACATAATAACTCGAGTGACAGGCGGAAATGCTCACCACTGTACCACTACAACGACCTCTGAAAATGTATTATTTGTCAACACACGAGATTTCATAAACCACTTTGTAGTGAAAGCAATCCAGTCCCGACTTTCGTCAAACGACCGTTGTTGGGGATCGAACCCAAACTACCGGCATGACGGGTTCACCGCTGTCCAATTTCGAATTCCGTCAAAACTACCGGGATAAAATTAAAATCGCCGTTGCCGGGGACCGAACCCAGGTTCACCGCTGTCCGTCAAAACTACACCAGGATAGAAACCTAAAATCGCTGTTGCCGGGGATCGAACCCGGGTCACCTGCGTGACAGGCAGGAATACTCACCACTATACTACAACGACCGATAAAAGATAAATTATTTGTTAACGCTCCAGATTTTATCAATCGTCTTTAGAGAAAGTAATCCATTGTTAACGCTCTAGATTTTATCGATCGTCTTCGGAACAAGTAATCCAATTTCAAATGCGGTGAAAATTGTCGAAAGAAAATTAAACTTATTATTGTTGGGGTCCAAACTCCGGTCTCTCGAGTGACAAGCGTGAATACTCACTACTGTATTACACCGACCTCTGAAAAATATATTCTTTGTTGACACATGAGAGAAAAAGGAATCCAATTCCGAATTTCGTTGCTGGGGAACAAACCCAAACCATCCGGTTCACCACTGCCGAATTTCGAGTTCAATTAAAACTATCCAGAGGAAAATTAGAAATCGCCGCTGCGGGGGATCAGACTCGGGTCACCCGCGTGACAGGCGGGAACAGTCACCACTACACAACGACGACTTTCAAAAAATATAACATTTGTTCACACACCAGATCTTTATCAACCGTCGTTAGAAAAAGTAATCCGATTAAAATTGTCAAAACAAAATTGAACTTGTTATTGTTGGGGGGATCAAACTCAGGTCACTCGAGTGACAAGCAGGAATACTCACCCTTGTACTACAACGACCTCTGGAACATAATAACTCGAGTGACAGGCGGAAATGCTCACCAGTGTACCACTACAACGACCTCTGAAAATGTATTATTTGTCAACACACGAGATTTCATAAACCACTTTTTAGTGAAAGCAATCCAGTCCCGACTTTCTTTAAACGACCGTTGTTGGGGATCGAACCCAAACTACCGGCATGACGGGTTCACCGCTGTCCAATTTCGAATTCCGTCAAAACTACCGGGATAAAATTAAAATCGCCGTTGCCGGGGACCGAACCCAGGTTCACCGCTGTCCGTCAAAACTACACCAGGATAGAAACCTAAAATCACCAATGTCGGGGATCGAACCCGAGTCACCTGCGTGACAGGCAGGAATACTCACCACTATACTACAACGACTAATCAAAGATAAATTATTTGTTAACGCTCCAGATTTTATCAATCGTCTTTAGAGAAAGTAATCCATTGTTAACGCTCTAGATTTTATCGATCGTCTTCGGAACAAGTAATCCAATTTCAAATGCGGTGAAAATTGTCGAAAGAAAATTAAACTTATTATTGTTGGGGTCCAAACTCCGGTCTCTCGAGTGACAAGCGGGAATACTCACTACTGTATTACACCGACCTCTGAAAAATATATTCTTTGTTGACACACGAGAGAAAAAGGAATCCAATTCCGAATTTTGTTGCTGGGGAACAAACCCAAACCATCCGGTTCACCACTGCCGAATTTCGAGTTCAATTAAAACTATCCAGAGGAAAATTTGAAATCGCCGCTGCGGGGGATCAGACTCGGGTCACCCGCGTGACAGGCGGGAACAGTCACCACTACACAACGACGACTTTCGAAAAATATAACATTTGTTCACACACCAGATCTTTATCAACCGTCGTTAGAAAAAGTAATCCGATTAAAATTGTCAAAACAAAATTGAACTTGTTATTGTTGGGGGGATCAAACTCAGGTCACTCGAGTGACAAGCAGGAATACTCACCCTTGTACTACAACGACCTCTGGAACATAATAACTCGAGTGACAGGCGGAAATGCTCACCAGTGTACCACTACAACGACCTCTGAAAATGTATTATTTGTCAACACACGAGATTTCATAAACCACTTTTTAGTGAAAGCAATCCAGTCCCGACTTTCGTCAAACGACCGTTGTTGGGGATCGAACCCAAACTACCAGCATGACGGGTTCACCGCTGTCCAATTTCGAATTCCGTCAAAACTACCGGGATAAAATTAAAATCGCCGTTGCCGGGGACCGAACCCAGGTTCACCGCTGTCCGTCAAAACTACACCAGGATAGAAACCTAAAATCGCTGTTGCCGGGGATCGAACCCGGGTCACCTGCGTGACAGGCAGGAATACTCACCACTATACTACAACGACCGATCAAAGATAAATTATTTGTTAACGCTCCAGATTTTATCAATCGTCTTTAGAGAAAGTAATCCATTGTTAACGCTCTAGATTTTATCGATCGTCTTCGGAACAAGTAATCCAATTTCAAATGCGGTGAAAATTGTCGAAAGAAAATTAAACTTATTATTGTTGGGGAACAAACTCCGGTCTCTCGAGTGACAAGCGTGAATACTCACTACTGTATTACACCGACCTCTGAAAAATATATTCTTTGTTGACACACGAGAGAAAAAGGAATCCAATTCCGAATTTCGTTGCTGGGGAACAAACCCAAACCATCCGGTTCACCACTGCCGAATTTCGAGTTCAATTAAAACTATCCAGAGGAAAATTAGAAATCACCGCTGCGGGGGATCAGACTCGGGTCACCCGCGTGACAGGCGGGAACAGTCACCACTACACAACGACGACTTTCGAAAAATATAACATTTGTTCACACACCAGATCTTTATCAACCGTCGTTAGAAAAAGTAATCCGATTAAAATTGTCAAAACAAAATTGAACTTGTTATTGTTGGGGGGATCAAACTCAGGTCACTCGAGTGACAAGCAGGAATACTCACCCTTGTACTACAACGGCCTCTGGAACATAATAACTCGAGTGACAGGCGGAAATGCTCACCAGTGTACCACTACAACGACCTCTGAAAATGTATTATTTGTCAACACACGAGATTTCATAAACCACTTTTTAGTGAAAGCAATCCAGTCCCGACTTTCGTCAAACGACCGTTGTTGGGGATGGAACCCAAACTACCGGCATGACGGGTTCACCACTGTCCAATTTCGAATTCCGTCAAAACTACCGGGATAAAATTAAAATCGCCGTTGCCGGGGACCGAACCCAGGTTCACCGCTGTCCGTCAAAACTACACCAGGATAGAAACCTAAAATCGCCGTTGCCGGGGATCGAACCCGGGTCACCTGCGTGACAGGCAGGAATACTCACCACTATACTACAACGACCGATCAAAGATAAATTATTTGTTAACGCTCCAGATTTTACCAATCGTCTTTAGAGAAAGTAATCCATTGTTAACGCTCTAGATTTTATCGATCGTCTTCGGAACAAGTAATCCAATTTCAAATGCGGTGAAAATTGTCGAAAGAAAATTAAACTTATTATTGTTGGGGTCCAAACTCCGGTCTCTCGAGTGACAAGCGGGAATACTCACTACTGTTTTACACCGACCTCTGAAAAATATATTCTTTGTTGACACACGAGAGAAAAAGGAATCCAATTCCGAATTTCGTTGCTGGGGAACAAACCCAAACCATCCGGTTCACCACTGCCGAATTTCGAGTTCAATTAAAACTATCCAGAGGAAAATTAGAAATCGCCGCTGCGGGGGATCAGACTCGGGTCACCCGCGTGACAGGCGGGAACAGTCACCACTACACAACGAAGACTTTCGAAAAATATAACATTTGTTCACACACCAGATCTTTATCAACCGTCGTTAGAAAAAGTAATCCGATTAAAATTGTCGAAACAAAATTGAACTTGTTATTGTTGGGGGGATCAAACTTAGGTCACTCGAGTGACAAGCAGGAATACTCACCCTTGTACTACAACGGCCTCTGGAACATAATAACTCGAGTGACAGGCGGAAATACTCACCAGTGTACTACTACAACGACCTCTGAAAATGTATTATTTGTCAACACACGAGATTTCATAAACCACTTTTTAGTGAAAGCAATCCAGTCCCGACTTTCGTCAAACGACCGTTGTTGGGGATCGAACCCAAACTACTGGCATGACGGGTTCACCGCTGTCCAATTTCGAATTCCGTCAAAACTACCGGGATAAAATTAAAATCGCCGTTGTCGGGGACCGAACCCAGGTTCACCGCTGTCCGTCAAAACTACACCAGGATAGAAACCTAAAATCGCCGTTGCCGGGGATCGAACCCGAGTCACCTGCGTGACAGGCAGGAATACTCACCACTATACTACAACGACTGATCAGAGATAAATTATTTGTTAACGCTCCAGATTTTATCAATCGTCTTTAGAGAAAGTAATCCATTGTTAACGCTCTAGATTTTATCGATCGTCTTCGGAACAAGTAATCCAATTTCAAATGCGGTGAAAATTGTCGAAAGAAAATTAAACTTATTATTGTTGGGGTCCAAACTCCGGTCTCTCGAGTGACAAGCGGGAATACTCACTACTGTATTACACCGACCTCTGAAAAATATATTCTTTGTTGACACGCGAGAGAAAAAGGAATCCAATTCCGAATTTCGTTGCTGGGGAACAAACCCAAACCATCCGGTTCACCACTGCCGAATTTCGAGTTCAATTAAAACTATCCAGAGGAAAATTAGAAATCGCCGCTGCGGGGGATCAGACTCGGGTCACCCGCGTGACAGGCAGGAACAGTCACCACTACACAACGACGACTTTCGAAAAATATAACATTTGTTCACACACCAGATCTTTATCAACCGTCGTTAGAAAAAGTAATCCGATTAAAATTGTCAAAACAAAATTGAACTTGTTATTGTTGGGGGGATCAAACTCAGGTCACTCGAGTGACAAGCAGGAATACTCACCCTTGTACTAAAACGACCTCTGGAACATAATAACTCGAGTGACAGGCGGAAATGCTCACCAGTGTACCACTACAACGACCTCTGAAAATGTATTATTTGTCAACACACGAGATTTCATTAACCACTTTTTAGTGAGAGCAATCCAGTCCCGACTTTCGTCAAACGACCGTTGTTGGGGATCGAAGCCAAACTACCGGCATGACGGGTTCACCGCTGTCCAATTTCGAATTCCGTCAAAACTACCGGGATAAAATTAAAATCGCCGTTGCCGGGGACCGAACCCAGGTTCACCGCTGTCCGTCAAAACTACACCAAGATAGAAACCTAAAATCGCCGTTGCCGGGGATCGAACCCGGGTCACCTGCGTGACAGGCAGGAATACTCACCACTATACTACAACGACTGATCAAAGATAAATTATTTGTTAACGCTCCAGATTTTATCAATCGTCTTTAGAGAAAGTAATCCATTGTTAACGCTCTAGATTTTATCGATCGTCTTCGGAACAAGTAATCCAATTTCAAATGCGGTGAAAATTGTCGAAAGAAAATTAAACTTATTATTGTTGGGGTCCAAACTCCGGTCTCTCGAGTGACAAGCGGGAATACTCACTACTGTATTACACCGACCTCTGAAAAATATATTCTTTGTTGACACGCGAGAGAAAAAGGAATCCAATTCCGAATTTCGTTGCTGGGGAACAAACCCAAACCATCCGGTTCACCACTGCCGAATTTCGAGTTCAATTAAAACTATCCAGAGGAAAATTAGAAATCACCGCTGCGGCGGATCAGACTCGGGTCACCCGCGTGACAGGCGGGAACAGTCACCACTACACAACGACGACTTTCGAAAAATATAACATTTGTTCACACACCAGATCTTTATCAACCGTCGTTAGAAAAAGTAATCCGATTAAAATTGTCAAAACAAAATTGAACTTGTTATTGTTGGGGGGATCAAACTCAGGTCACTCGAGTGACAAGCAGGAATACTCACCCTTGTACTACAACGGCCTCTGGAACATAATAACTCGAGTGACAGGCGGAAATGCTCACCAGTGTACCACTACAACGACCTCTGAAAATGTATTATTTGTCAACACACGAGATTTCATAAACCACTTTTTAGTGAAAGCAATCCAGTCCCGACTTTCGTCAAACGACCGTTGTTGGGGATGGAACCCAAACTACCGGCATGACGGGTTCACCGCTGTCCAATTTCGAATTCCGTCAAAACTACCGGGATAAAATTAAAATCGCCGTTGCCGGGGACCGAACCCAGGTTCACCGCTGTCCGTCAAAACTACACCAGGATAGAAACCTAAAATCGCCGTTGCCGGGGATCGAACCCGGGTCACCTGCGTGACAGGCAGGAATACTCACCACTATACTACAACGACCGATCAAAGATAAATTATTTGTTAACGCTCCAGATTTTACCAATCGTCTTTAGAGAAAGTAATCCATTGTTAACGCTCTAGATTTTATCGATCGTCTTCGGAACAAGTAATCCAATTTCAAATGCGGTGAAAATTGTCGAAAGAAAATTAAACTTATTATTGTTGGGGTCCAAACTCCGGTCTCTCGAGTGACAAGCGGGAATACTCACTACTGTTTTACACCGACCTCTGAAAAATATATTCTTTGTTGACACACGAGAGAAAAAGGAATCCAATTCCGAATTTCGTTGCTGGGGAACAAACCCAAACCATCCGGTTCACCACTGCCGAATTTCGAGTTCAATTAAAACTATCCAGAGGAAAATTAGAAATCGCCGCTGCGGGGGATCAGACTCGGGTCACCCGCGTGACAGGCGGGAACAGTCACCACTACACAACGACGACTTTCGAAAAATATAACATTTGTTCACACACCAGATCTTTATCAACCGTCGTTAGAAAAAGTAATCCGATTAAAATTGTCAAAACAAAATTGAACTTGTTATTGTTGGGGGGATCAAACTCAGGTCACTCGAGTGACAAGCAGGAATACTCACACTTGTACTACAAGGACCTCTGGAACATAATAACTCGAGTGACAGGCGGAAATGCTCACCAGTGTACCACTACAACGACCTCTGAAAATGTATTATTTGTCAACACACGAGATTTCATAAACCACTTTTTAGTGAAAGCAATCCAGTCCCGACTTTCGTCAAACGACCGTTGTTGGGGATCGAACCCAAACTACCGGCATGACGGGTTCACCGCTGTCCAATTTCGAATTCCATCAAAACTACCGGGATAAAATTAAAATCGCCATTGCCGGGGACCGAACCCAGGTTCACCGCTGTCCGTCAAAACTACACCAGGATAGAAACCTAAAATCGCCGTTGCCGGGGATCGAACCTGGGTCACCTGCGTGACAGGCAGGAATACTCACCACTATACTACAACGACCGATCAAAGATAAATTATTTGTTAACGCTCCAGATTTTATCAATCGTCTTTAGAGAAAGTAATCCATTGTTAACGCTCTAGATTTTATCGATCGTCTTCGGAACAAGTAATCCAATTTCAAATGCGGTGAAAATTGTCGAAAGAAAATTAAACTTATTATTGTTGGGGTCCAAACTCCGGTCTCTCGAGTGACAAGCGGGAATACTCACTACTGTATTACACCGACCTCTGAAAAATATATTCTTTGTTGACACACGAGAGAAAAAGGAATCCAATTCCGAATTTCGTTGCTGGGGAACAAACCCAAACCATCCGGTTCACCACTGCCGAATTTCGAGTTCAATTAAAACTATCCAGAGGAAAATTAGAAATCGCCGCTGCGGGGGATCAGTCTTGGGTCACCCGCGTGACAGGCGGGAACAGTCACCACTACACAACGACGACTTTCGAAAAATATAACATTTGTTCACACACCAGATCTTTATCAACCGTCGTTAGAAAAAGTAATCCGATTAAAATTGTCGAAACAAAATTGAACTTGTTATTGTTGGGGGGATCAAACTCAGGTCACTCGAGTGACAAGCAGGAATACTCACCCTTGTACTACAACGGCCTCTGGAACATAATAACTCGAGTGACAGGCGGAAATGCTCACCAGTGTACCACTACAACGACCTCTGAAAATGTATTATTTGTCAACACACGAGATTTCATAAACCACTTTTTAGTGAAAGCAATCCAGTCCCGACTTTCGTCAAACGACCGTTGTTGGGGATCGAACCCAAACTACCGGCATGACGGGTTCACCGCTGTCCAATTTCGAATTCCGTCAAAACTACCGGGATAAAATTAAAATCGCCGTTGCCGGGGACCGAACCCAGGTTCACCGCTGTCCGTCAAAACTACACCAGGATAGAAACCTAAAATCGCCGTTGCCAGGGATCGAACCCGGGTCACCTGCGTGACAGGCAGGAATACTCACCACTATACTACAATGACCGATCAAAGATAAATTATTTGTTAACGCTCCAGATTTTATCAATCGTCTTTAGAGAAAGTAATCCATTGTTAACGCTCTAGATTTTATCGATCGTCTTCGGAACAAGTAATCCAATTTCAAATGCGGTGAAAATTGTCGAAAGAAAATTAAACTTATTATTGTTGGGGTCCAAACTCCGGTCTCTCGAGTGACAAGCGGGAATACTCACTACTGTATTACACCGACCTCTGAAAAATATATTCTTTGTTGACACACGAGAGAAAAAGGAATCCAATTCCGAATTTCGTTGCTGGGGAACAAACCCAAACCATCCGGTTCACCACTGCCGAATTTCGAGTTCAATTAAAACTATCCAGAGGAAAATTAGAAATCGCCGCTGCGGGGGATCAGACTTGGGTCACCCGCGTGACAGGCGGGAACAGTCACCACTACACAACGACGACTTTCGAAAAATATAACATTTGTTCACACACCAGATCTTTATCAACCGTCGTTAGAAAAAGTAATCCGATTAAAATTGTCGAAACAAAATTGAACTTGTTATTGTTGGGGGGATCAAACTCAGGTCACTCGAGTGACAAGCAGGAATACTCACCCTTGTACTACAACGGCCTCTGGAACATAATAACTCGAGTGACAGGCGGAAATGCTCACCAGTGTACCACTACAACGACCTCTGAAAATGTATTATTTGTCAACACACGAGATTTCATAAACCACTTTTTAGTGAAAGCAATCCAGTCCCGACTTTCGTCAAACGACCGTTGTTGGGGATCGAACCCAAACTACCGGCATGACGGGTTCACCGCTGTCCAATTTCGAATTCCGTCAAAACTACCGGGATAAAATTAAAATCGCCATTGCCGGGGACCGAACCCAGTTTCACCGCTGTCCGTCAAAACTACACCAGGATAGAAACCTAAAATCGCCGTTGCCGGGGATCGAACCCGGGTCACCTGCGTGACAGGCAGGAATACTCACCACTATACTACAACGACTGATCAAAGATAAATTATTTGTTAACGCTCCAGATTTTATCAATCGTCTTTAGAGAAAGTAATCCATTGTTAACGCTCTAGATTTTATCGATCGTCTTCGGAACAAGTAATCCAATTTCAAATGCGGTGAAAATTGTCGAAAGAAAATTAAACTTATTATTGTTGGGGTCCAAACTCCGGTCTCTCGAGTGACAAGCGGGAATACTCACTACTGTATTACACCGACCTCTGAAAAATATATTCTTTGTTGACACACGAGAGAAAAAGGAATCCAATTCCGAATTTCGTTGCTGGAGAACAAACCCAAACCATCCGGTTCACCACTGCCGAATTTCGAGTTCAATTAAAACTATCCAGAGGAAAATTAGAAATCGCCGCTGCGGGGGATCAGACTCGGGTCACCCGCGTGACAGGCGGGAACAGTCACCACTACACAACGACGACTTTCGAAAAATATAACATTTGTTCACACACCAGATCTTTATCAACCGTCGTTAGAAAAAGTAATCCGATTAAAATTGTCGAAACAAAATTGAACTTGTTATTGTTGGGGGGATCAAACTCAGGTCACTCGAGTGACAAGCAGGAATACTCACCCTTGTACTACAACGGCCTCTGGAACATAATAACTCGAGTGACAGGCGGAAATGCTCACCAGTGTACCACTACAACGACCTCTGAAAATGTATTATTTGTCAACACACGAGATTTCATAAACCACTTTTTAGTGAAAGCAATCCAGTCCCGACTTTCGTCAAACGACCGTTGTTGGGGATCGAACCCAAACTACCGGCATGACGGGTTCACACACCAGATCTTTATCAACCGTCGTTAGAAAAAGTAATCCGATTAAAATTGTCGAAACAAAATTGAACTTGTTATTGTTGGGGGGATCAAACTCAGGTCACTCGAGTGACAAGCAGGAATACTCACCCTTGTACTACAACGGCCTCTGGAACATAATAACTCGAGTGTCAGGCGGAAATGCTCACCAGTGTACCACTACAACGACCTCTGAAAATGTATTATTTGTCAACACACGAGATTTCATAAACCACTTTTTAGTGAAAGCAATCCAGTCCCGACTTTCGTCAAACGACCGTTGTTGGGGATCGAACCCAAACTACCGGCATGACGGGTTCACCGCTGTCCAATTTCGAATTCCGTCAAAACTACCGGGATAAAATTAAAATCGCCGTTGCCGGGGACCGAACCCAGGTTCACCGCTGTCCGTCAAAACTACACCAGGATAGAAACCTAAAATCGCCGTTGCCGGGGATCGAACCCGGGTCACCTGCGTGACAGGCAGGAATACTCACCACTATACTACAACGACCGATCAAAGATAAATTATTTGTTAACGCTCCAGATTTTATCAATCGTCTTTAGAGAAAGTAATCCATTGTTAACGCTCTAGATTTTATCGATCGTCTTCGGAACAAGTAATCCAATTTCAAATGCGGTGAAAATTGTCGAAAGAAAATTAAACTTATTATTGTTGGGGTCCAAACTCCGGTCTCTCGAGTGACAAGCGGGAATACTCACTACTGTATTACACCGACCTCTGAAAAATATATTCTTTGTTGACACACGAGAGAAAAAGGAATCCAATTCCGAATTTCGTTGCTGGGGAACAAACCCAAACCATCCGGTTCACCACTGCCGAATTTCGAGTTCAATTAAAACTATCCAGAGGAAAATTAGAAATCGCCGCTGCGGGGGATCAGACTCGGGTCACCCGCGTGACAGGCGGGAACAGTCACCACTACACAACGACGACTTTCGAAAAATATAACATTTGTTCACACACCAGATCTTTATCAACCGTCGTTAGAAAAAGTAATCCGATTAAAATTGTCAAAACAAAATTGAACTTGTTATTGTTGGGGGGATCAAACTCAGGTCACTCGAGTGACAAGCAGGAATACTCACCCTTGTACTACAACGGCCTCTGGAACATAATAACTCGAGTGACAGGCGGAAATGCTCACCAGTGTACCACTACAACGACCTCTGAAAATGTATTATTTGTCAACACACGAGATTTCATAAACCACTTTTTAGTGAAAGCAATCCAGTCCCGACTTTCGTCAAACGACCGTTGTTGGGGATCGAACCCAAACTACCGGCATGACGGGTTCACCGCTGTCCAATTTCGAATTCCGTCAAAACTACCGGGATAAAATTAAAATCGCCGTTGCTGGGGACCGAACCCAGGTTCACCGCTGTCCGTCAAAACTACACTAGGATAGAAACCTAAAATCGCCGTTGTTGGGGCATCGAACCCGGGTCACCTGCGTGACAGGCAGGAATACTCACCACTATACTACAACGACTGATCAAAGATAAATCATTTGTTAACGCTCCAGATTTTATCAATCGTCTTTAGAGAAAGTAATCCATTGTTAACGCTCTAGATTTTATCGATCGTCTTCGGAACAAGTAATCCAATTTCAAATGCGGTGAAAATTGTCGAAAGAAAATTAAACTTATTATTGTTGGGGTCCAAACTCCGTTCTCTCGAGTGACAAGCGGGAATACTCACTACTGTATTACACCGACCTTTGAAAAATATATTCTTTGTTGACACACGAGAGAAAAAGGAATCCAATTCCGAATTTCGTTGCTGGAGAACAAACCCAAACCATCCGGTTCACCACTGCCGAATTTCGAGTTCAATTAAAACTATCCAGAGGAAAATTAGAAATCGCCACTGCGGGGGATCAGACTCGGGTCACCCCGCGTGACAGGCGGGAACAGTCACCACTACACAACGACGACTTTCGAAAAATATAACATTTGTTCACACACCAGATCTTTATCAACCTAGAAAGCGCATCCAACCCAATGGTATCGTATCAACCTTGTTTGTTGGGCTGGCTAATGGCTCGCAGCTCCCCAGGTTTGTTTGGTTTGGGAATCCGTCGTTAGAAAAAGTAATCCGATTAAAATTGTCAAAACAAAATTGAACTTGTTATTGTTGGGGGGATCAAACTCAGGTCACTCGAGTGACAAGCAGGAATACTCACCCTTGTACTACAACGACCTCTGGAACATAATAACTCGAGTGACAGGCGGAAATGCTCACCAGTGTACCACTACAACGACCCCTGAAAATGTATTATTTGTCAACACACGAGATTTCATAAACCACTTTTTAGTGAAAGCAATCCAGTCCCGACTTTCGTCAAACGACCGTTGTTGGGGATCGAACCGAAACTACCGGCATGACGGGTTCACCGCTGTCCAATTTTGAATTCCGTCAAAACTACCGGGATAAAATTAAAATCGCCGTTGCCGGGGACCGAACCCAGGTTCACCGCTGTCCGTCAAAACTACACCAGGATAGAAACCTAAAATCGCCGTTGCCAGGGATCGAACCCGAGTCACCTGCGTGACAGGTAGGAATACTCACCACTATACTACAATGACTGATCAAAGATAAATTATTTGTTAACGCTCCAGATTTTATCAATCGTCTTTAGAGAAAGTAATCCATTGTTAACGCTCTAGATTTTATCGATCGTCTTCGGAACAAGTAATCCAATTTCAAATGCGGTGAAAATTGTCGAAAGAAAATTAAACTTATTATTGTTGGGGTCCAAACTCCGGTCTCTCGAGTGACAAGCGGGAATACTCACTACTGTATTACACCGACCTCTGAAAAATATATTCTTTGTTGACACACGAGAGAAAAAGGAATCCAATTCCGAATTTCGTTGCTGGGGAACAAACCCAAACCATCCGGTTCACCACTGCCGAATTTCGAGTTCAATTAAAACTATCCAGAGGAAAATTAGAAATCGCCGCTGCGGGGGATCAGACTCGGGTCACCCGCGTGACAAGCGGGAACAGTCACCACTACACAACGACGACTTTCGAAAAATATAACATTTGTTCACACACCAGATCTTTATCAACCGTCGTTAGAAAAAGTAATCCGATTAAAATTGTCGAAACAAAATTGAACTTGTTATTGTTGGGGGGATCAAACTCAGGTCACTCGAGTGACAAGCAGGAATACTCACCCTTGTACTACAACGACCTCTGGAACATAATAACTCGAGTGACAGGCGGAAATGCTCACCAGTGTACCACTACAACGACCTCTGAAAATGTATTATTTGTCAACACACGAGATTTCATAAACCACTTTTTAGTGAAAGCAATCCAGTCCCGACTTTCGTCAAACGACCGTTGTTGGGGATCGAACCCAAACTACCGGCATGACGGGTTCACCGCTGTCCAATTTCGAATTCCGTCAAAACTACCTGGATAAAATTAAAATCGCCGTTGCCGGGGACCGAACCCAGGTTCACCGCTGTCCGTCAAAACTACACCAGGATAGAAACCTAAAATCGCCGTTGCCGGGGATTGAACCCGGGTCACCTGCGTGACAGGCAGGAATACTCACCACTATACTACAACGACTGATCAAAGATAAATTATTTGTTAACGCTCCAGATTTTAAAAATTGTCTTTAGAGAAAGTAATCCATTGTTAACGCTCTAGATTTTATCGATCGTCTTCGGAACAAGTAATCCAATTTCAAATGCAGTGAAAATTGTCGAAAGAAAATTAAACTTATTATTGTTGGGGTCCAAACTCCGGTCTCTCGAGTGACAAGCGGGAATACTCACTACTGTATTACACCGACCTCTGAAAAATATATTCTTTGTTGACACACGAGAGAAAAGGAATCCAATTCCGAATTTCGTTGCTGGGGAACAAACCCAAACCATCTGGTTCACCACTGCCGAATTTCGAGTTCAATTAAAACTATCCAGAGGAAAATTAGAAATCGCCGCTGCGGGGGATCAGACTCGGGTCACCCGGGTGACAGGCGGGAACAGTCACCACTACACAACGACGACTTTCGAAAAATATAACATTTGTTCACACACCAGATCTTTATCAACCGTCGTTAGAAAAAGTAATCCGATTAAAATTGTCAAAACAAAATTGAACTTGTTATTGTTGGGGGGATCAAACTCAGGTCACTCGAGTGACAAGCAGGAATACTCACCCTTGTACTACAACGACCTCTGGAACATAATAACTCGAGTGACAGGCGGAAATGCTCACCACTGTACCACTACAACGACCTCTGAAAATGTATTATTTGTCAACACACGAGATTTCATAAACCACTTTTTAGTGAAAGCAATCCAGTCCCGACTTTCGTCAAATGACCGTTGTTGGGGATCGAACCCAAACTACCGGCATGACGGGTTCACCGCTGTCCAATTTCGAATTCCGTCAAAACTACCGGGATAAAATTAAAATCGCCGTTGTCGGGGACCGAACCCAGGTTCACCGCTGTCCGTCAAAACTACACCAGGATAGAAACCTAAAATCGCCGTTGCTGGGGATCGAACCTGGGTCACCTGCGTGATAGGCAGGAATACTCACCACTATACTACAACGACTGATCAAAGATAAATTATTTGTTAACGCTCCAGATTTTATCAATCGTCTTTAGAGAAAGTAATCCATTGTTAACGCTCTAGATTTTATCGATCGTCTTCGGAACAAGTAATCCAATTTCAAATGCGGTGAAAATTGTCGAAAGAAAATTAAACTTATTATTGTTGGGGTCCAAACTCCGGTCTCTCGAGTGACAAGCGGGAATACTCACTACTGTATTACACCGACCTCTGAAAAATATATTCTTTGTTGACACACGAGAGAAAAAGGAATCTAATTCCGAATTTCGTTGCTGGGGAACAAACCCAAACCATCCGGTTCATCACTGCCGAATTTCGAGTTCAATTAAAACTATCCAAAGGAAAATTAGAAATCGCCGCTGCGGGGGATCGACTCGGGTCACCCACGTGACAGGCGGGAACAGTCACCACTACACAACGACGACTTTCGAAAAATATAACATTTGTTCACACACCAGATCTTTATGAACCGTCGTTAGAAAAAGTAATCCGATTAAAATTGTCAAAACAAAATTGAACTTGTTATTGTTGGGGGGATCAAACTCAGGTCACTCGAGTGACAAGCAGGAATACTCACCCTTGTACTACAACGACCTCTGGAACATAATAACTCGAGTGACAGGCGGAAATGCTCACCACTGTCCAATTTCGAATTCCGTCAAAACTACCGGGATAAAATTAAAATCGCCGTTGCTGGGGACCGAACCCAGGTTCACCGCTGTCCGTCAAAACTACACAAGGATAAAAACTAAAATCGCCGTTGCCGGGGATCGAACCCGGGTCCACCTGCGTGACAGGCAAGAATACTCACAACTATACTACAACGACTGATCAAAGATAAATTATTTGTTAACACTCCAGATTTTATCAATCGTCTTTAGAGAAAGTAATCCATTGTTAACGCTCTAGATTTTATCGATCGTCTTCGGAACAAGTAATCCAATTTCAAATGCGGTGAAAATTGTCGAAAGAAAATTAAACTTATTATTGATGGGGTCCAAACTCCGGTCTCTCGAGTGACAAGCGGGAATACTCACTACTGTATTACACCGACCTCTGAAAAATATATTCTTTGTTGACACACGAGAGAAAAAGGAATCCAATTCCGAATTTCGTTGCTGGGGAACAAACCCAAACCATCCGGTTCATCACTGCCGAATTTCGAGTTCAATTAAAACTATCCAAAGGAAAATTAGAAATCGCCGCTACGGGGGATCAGACTCGGGTCACCCGCGTGACAGGCGGGAACAGTCACCTCTACACAACGACGACTTTCGAAAAATATAACATTTGTTAACACACCAGATCTTTATCAACCGTCGTTAGAAAAAGTAATCCGATTAAAATTGTCAAAACAAAATTGAACTTGTTATTGTTGGGGGGAGCAAACTCAGGTCACTCGAGTGACAAGCAGGAATACTCATCCTTGTACTACAACGACCTCTGGAACATAATAACTCGAGTGACAGGCGGAAATGCTCACCACTGTACCACTACAATGACCTCTGAAAATGTATTATTTGTCAACACATGAGATTTCATAAACCACTTTTTAGTGAAAGCAATCCAGTCCCGACTTTCGTCAAACGACCGTTCTTGGGGATCGAACCCAAACTACCGGCATGACGGGTTCACCGATGTCCGTCAAAACTACACCAGGATAAAACTAAAATCTCCGTTGCTGGGGATGGAACCCGGGTCCCCTGCGTGACAGGCAAGAATACTCACCACTATACTACAAAGACTGATCAAAGATAAATTATTTGTTAACGCTCCAGATTTTATGAATCGTCTTTAGAAAAAGTAATCCATTGTTAACGCTCTAGATTTTATCGATCGTCTTCGGAACAAGTAATCCAATTTCAAATGCGGTGAAAATTTTCGCAAGAAAATTAAACTTATTATTGTTCCTGTCCAAACTCCAGTCTCTCGAGTGACAAGCGGGAATACTCACTACTGTATTACACTGACCTTTGAAAAATATATTGTTTGTTGACACACGAGAGAAAAAGGAATCCAATTCCGAATTTCGTTGCTGGGGAACAAACCCAAACCATCTGGTTCACCACTGCCGAATTTTCAGTCAATTAAAACTATCCAAAGGAAAATTAGAAATCGCCGCAGCGGGGGATCAGATTCGGGTCACCCGCGTGACAGGCGGGAATAGTCACCACTACACACGACAACTTTCGAAAAATATAACATTTGTTAACACACCAGATCTTTATGAACCGTCTTTAGAAAAAGTAATCCGATTAAAATTGGCAAAACAAAATTGAACTTGTTATTGTTGGGGGGATCAAACTCAGGTCACTCGAGTGACAAGCAGGAATACTCACCCTTGTACTACAACGACCTCTGGAACATAATAACTCGAGTGACAGGCGGAAATGCTCACCACTGTACCACTACAATGACCTCTGAAAATGTATTATTTGTCAACACACGAGATTTCATAAACCACTTTTTAGTGAAAGCAATCCAGTCCCGACTTTCGTCAAACGACCGTTGTTGGGGATCGAACCCAAACTACCGGCATGACGGGTTCACCGCTGTCCAATTTCGAATTCCGTCAAAACTACCCGGATAAAATTAAAATCGCCGTTGCCGGGGACCGAACCCAGGTTCACCGCTGTCCGTCAAATCTACACCAGGATAAAAACTAAAATCGCTGTTGTCGGGGATCGAACCTGGGGTCACCTGCGTGACAGGCAGGAATACTCACCACTATACTACAACAACTGATCAAAGATAAATTATTTGTTAACGCTCCAGATTTTATCAATCGTCTTTAGAGAAAGTAATCCATTGTTAACGCTCTAGATTTTATCGATCGTCTTTAGAACAAGTAATCCAATTTCAAATGCGGTGAAAATTGTCGAAAGAAAATTAAACTTATTATTGTTGGGGTCCAAACTCCGGTCTCTCGAGTGACAAGCGGGAATACTCACTACTGTATTACACTGGCCTCTGAAAAATATATTCTTTGTTGACACACGAGAGAAAAAGGAATCCAATTCTGAATTTTGTTGCTGGAGAACAAACCCAAACCATCCGGTTCACCACTACCGAATTTCGAGTTCAATTAAAACTATCCAAAGAAAAATTAGAAATCGCCGCTGCGGGGGATCAGACTCGGGTCACCCGCGTGACAGGCGGGAACAGTCACCACTACACAACGACGACATTCAAAAAATATAACATTTGTTAACACACCAGATCTTTATCAACCGTCGTTAGAAAAAGTAATCCGATTAAAATTGTCAAAACAAAATTGAACTTGTTATTGTTGGGGGGATCAAACTCAGGTCACTCGAGTGACAAGCAGGAATACTCACCCTTGTACTACAACGACCTCTGGAACATAATAACTCGAGTGACAGACGGAAATGCTCACCACTGTACCACTACAACGACCTCTGAAAATGTATTATTTGTTAATACACGAGATTTCATAAACCACTTTTTAGTGAAAGCAATCCAGTTCCGACTTTCGTCAAACGACCGTTGTTGGGGATCGAACCCAAACTACCGGCATGACGGGTTCACCGTTTGCCAATTTCGAATTCTGACTTTCGTCAAACGACCGTTGTTGGGGATCGAACCCAAACTACCGGCATGATGGGTTCACCGTTGTCCAATTTCGAATTCCGTCAAAACTACCGGGATAAAATTAAAATCACCATTGTCGGGGACCGAACCCAGGTTCACCGCTGGCCGTCAAAACTACACAAGGATAAAAATTAAAATAGCCATTGTTGGGGATCGAACCCGAGACACCTATGTGACAAGCATGAATACTCACCACTATACTACAACAACTGATCAAAAATTAATTATTTGTTAACGCTCCAGATTTTATCAATTGTCTTTAGAAAAAGTAATCCATTGTTATGCAATTATCATTATTATTTTTTTTTTTTAATAAGAATAAAACTTGGTACGATGCAATAAAACTTAAGAATAATTTAGAACTTAAATAGAAAAAGGGTTACAAAATATAATTTATTTCAGGTTTAAATTATAACATTTTCATGTTATAAAATTTATTTATACTTTACTTATTTTCTTTTATACTTGGTCTTGAAGTAGAAAATGTTCCATGTGTTCCTAAATAGCTTCTTTCAAAAGGGCTTCCGCTTCAGGTGTGAATGTCTTGGTGGCAGATATTATTTCTTGAAACTGAGGTTTATTCGTTTTCACCCAAGTACGTAACTCTACGAGAAATTTTCTTACTTGTTCAATTTCTAATGAATCAAGATAACTATTTGTTCCGGTATAAATAGTCATTATCTGTTCTTCTACCGTGAGAGGGGCTGATTGGGATTGTTTGAGCAACTCACGTAATCGTTGACCTCTTGCCAATTGATTATGAGTAGCTTTATCGAGATCAGAAGTGAATTGCGCAAAGGCTTCTAATTCGACAACGTAGTTTTATTGTGATTCGGTCAAACTCGACCTACTCCACTCCCCAAGCGCCTCTTGAAAATTTGAATAAAACTTTCTCACTCTTTCTTCGGATCAAAGCCCAACCGCTACCCGCTCCTTTTACGAGTGCAAGAGCAAACTCAATCCTTTTCACGACTCATGATCAAATTCGTACACCGCTCTTTTTACGAGTTCAAGAGCAAACTCAATCCTTTCCACGACTCAGGATCAAACCAGTACAACTGTCTGAAACTTTATAGAAACAAACCACACACCACAACTCTCTGAAGTAGTAGATTTACAATTTTTTCACACTACAATAGACATCTCCCTCGGAATGAGATAAACAAGAAATAAAATTGGAAACTTGGAGAAAGCAACAATGGAGACTTTTTAAAAAAAGTTTAGATCGAGTAAACTATGGAACTTGTGTATTGTGAAATGTTCTGTGTGTTGTGTTCTAAAAAGTATGAAGAGGTGATGAGTTTAAATAGTGATCAAGTTGTAAAAATAGGAATTGATACGGACTACTAAAACGTGAACGGAAACGTCGACCAGAAAAATAATATTTATTTATTTTTAAATTTATCGTAAAACATTATAGACCACATGTTTCATTTAAACATATATATATTATTTTAAATAAATATTAAAAACATTTTAAATTCATTTTTATTATATATATATATTCTATATATATATATATATATATATAACATATTTAAATGCAATAATATAATAAAAAAAATGTTAATGAAAACAATGTGAGTAACATTTAAAAGTAATTGAAATCCAAAGTAATTGAAATCCAAAGGTAATGGAAATGATTTTATAATTTAAATACTCTGTCCTTTAATTTAAAAGTAATGGAAACTTTTATAAATGTAATTGAAAACATCACCATTTGTTACTCTGGTTATAAATGTCATACTTCGATTGGTCTATGATGCAATTTTGTCGCAGGTCCATGATGTCAATTTTGTCACCACATCATCAATTCAAGTATCTTGTTTTGAATTCGATTGGTCCATGATGTCAATTTTGCCGCCACATCATCACGTCGGGTATCTTGTTTAGACTGAAACTTCTTCGTTTTATCTCTAATTTGAGTGAACCAAAAAAGACGTTGAAATTGTTATTCCCAACCTTACACTGTAGACAAAATATTGAGAATTCTTAATCATTGAAGGTAGGTTTGTCATCATCAAAACATCAATTACTTAATTAATTAATTTGAGATTAAGGCGAAAAAGCCAACAGGAAGATGTTTGGTTCCATGATTTGAATTATAGCAATCATATGTGTGCAAATAAGGAATGATTCTTAGATCTTGATGAGAAATTCAGACAATCTGTGAAACTTGGAAATAAGTTCAAGATGACAATGTTGGAAAAAGGTAACATTAGGTTGCAAGTTGCTAGAGTCACTCACGTAATCTGAGTTGAGAAATAACTCATTAAGTCTTGGACAATTGCAAGAAAGAGGTGTATCTATTTTGATACAACATGGAGAATACAAAATCTATCATCCCAAGAAGGGGCTTATTATGCCAACAACATTGTCTACAAATAGGATATTCATATTACTTACAAGAATCATGTCACAAAAAGCCATTTGTTTCCAAACAATTATAGAAGATAAAACTCATTGTTGACACCATAGATATAGGTATCTAGGTTTCAAGGTTTTGAGAACATTAAAACATAAGCAAATGGTGAGAGGGTTACCTCAATTTAAAGCATCATCTAAATTATGCACTAATTGCATGGTGGGAAAGCAACATAGGGATGCATTTCGAAAGAGAAGTTTAGGGAGAGCAACACAAAGGCTACAATTGGTACATGCAGACATCTGTAGACCCATCAAACCTCTTTTCAACGGTAAGAAGAGATCTTTCATAAGATTTATTGATAATTACACGTGCAAGGTATGGATATATTTCCTTGCTGAAAATTTTGAAATCTTTGCTATCTTCAAGAATTACAAAAATCTTGTTGAGAAAGAGTTGAAGATTTTATTCGTTGTCTGCAAAAAAATATGGGGTGGAGAGTTCACTTCTCACGATTTCAATATCTAATGGTATCAGTAGACAACTTACTGCAACCTACACTCCCCAACAAAATGGTGTAGTTGAGCGCAAGAACAGAACAATCATGAATATGGTTAGAAGTATATTATCAGAGAAGCAAGTTCCCAAGAATTTCTGGCAAGAAGCAGTAAAGTGGACAGTTCACGTGCTCAACAAAAGTCCTATAGTGGTAGTGAAAGATATGACTCTTGAGGAGGCTTGGAGTGGCGTAAAATCTAATGTTGATTATTTTTAAGTTTTTGGTTGCATTGGCCATGTTCATGTATTAGACAACAAGAGAAAGAAGTTTGATGATAAAAAATTTCAGTGTGTTGCTAGCGATGAGCAAAGAAGGGGAAGTTGTAAGCAAAGATGTGATTTTTGAAGAAAATAAGTGTTGGAATTGGGGGAAAAGTAATGAAGAAGCTAGACTTGATACTCTCAAATGGGAAGATAGTAATATAGAAGGGAGCAAACATCACTAAGGTGAGGAAGAATTTGAAGAAGAGGTGGTAGCAGAAGAAGGGGAAGTTAGTATATCTTCCAATGAGTCACCCAAAGTAAATTCTTCAACATCTGAAGAAAGCACACTAGAAGTGAGGAACAAGAAAGCATCATTATGGATGGAAGATTATGTGAGCGGGAAGACTTTTATGAAGAAGCTAAACACAACAATCTAGTTCTATTAACCTCAACTACAACTACCTTTGAAGAAGTTGTTCAAAGTTCAAAATGGAGAGATGTAATGGACTCGAAGATAGAAGTGATCGAACGAAATGAGACTTGGGAGTTGACAGATTTGCCTAAATGAATGAAGAAGATTGGAGTAAAGAGGGTTTTCAAATGATAATTGTTTTAGCAGCTCGAAATAGTTGGAATGTGTATCAGCTTGACGTGAAAAGTGCTTTCTTATATGGAGGGTTAAAAGAGCCGAGTTTGTTGAGCAACCACAAGGTTAAGAGAAAAATTGTCAAGAATACAAGGTATACAAATTGAAGAAAGCATTATATGGCTTTAAACAAATCCCACGTGTATGGTACAGTCGAATTAAAGCACATTTTGTCAAAGAAGAATTTGAGAGGTGCAACTACGACCATACTTTATTCATACAAATAGGAGATGGAGGTAAAATTTTGATTGTTAATCTATATGTTGACGAACTAATTTTGACTGATAATGATGAGAGCATGTTTGTTAAGTTCAAGAATTCTATGAAACTTGAATTTGAAATGACTAATTTAGAAAAAATGAAATATTTTTTCGTGTAGAGATTTTACAGAATCCTAAAGGCATTTATATTAGTCAAAGAAACTATGCAAAAACAAGTTTTGGAGAAGTTTAGGATGGATAAAAGTTAATAGTCTGAAAAGCCCTGTTGTTCCTACGGTTACACTAACAAATGCTGAAGGAGTCAAGGTCAATGCAACCATGTATAAACACTTGATTGGAAACCTTATGTATCTAAGTGCAACAAGGCCGAATTTAATGTATGTAGTGTATCTCATTAGCAGATTTATGATAAGTACAACTAAGTTGCATTTGCAAGCTGCAAAAAGGGTGCTGAGATAATTAAAAGGTACTATAGATTTGGGAGTTTTTTTATCGAAAAAGGGGAAATGGAGAGTCGATAGCATATACTAATAGTGATTATGCAGAAGATATAGATGATAGGAAAAACACTTCTGGTTATGCGGTTTTTCTTAGTGATGGAGATGTGTCTTGGTCCTCCAAAAAATAACCTGTAATTACTTTGTCCACTAACAAAGTAGAATTTGTGGCAGCCGCCTCTTGTGATTTTCAAGGGGTGTGAATGAGGAGAGACATTTTCGAGACAAATGTATCACTATGTTATGTGACAACAGTTCCACAATTAAGCTATACAAGAATTCAATCATGCATGGACGCAGCAAACACATGGATGTGAGGTTTTATTTCTGGCCTGATTTGACCAGAAATGGAGTTATTGAGTTGAAGTATTGTGTCATATAAGAATAAGTTACAGATATTATGTCAAAACCACTGAAGCAGGATGAGTTCATAAAATTACGTGAGTCAATGGGTTATAGTAGCACGACTAAACTAAAAGCATACCTGTAATCACTTTAGGAGAGAAATTATTAAAGATGGTCATATTAGACTATTTCTTTAGGATTAAAATGGTTAGCTAGACCATTTGTTTAGGGATGTTAGGACCCCTAAATCTTTTAGTGGGTGGTTAATTTCATTCCAAATTTTTATTATGAGCAGTTTCAATAGATAGTACAAGCCTTATCTACAATCAATCATCGTTCTTCTGGTAATTCTGACAGTTACATCAATGTTGAACGTTTGTTTCCAGTATCTTCATTATTCATTAACTCTGCTAATTCTAATTCATGGATTCTCGATAGTAGAGCTACAGATCATATAATATCCAAAGCTTTTGTTATAACTGAACCAAAGGCAACAATTATTTCTACAATAAAATTGACTAAGGGAGGGACACATGTGTCACATACTAATAATGTTTTCTTTAATCCTAACCTTGAATTAAACAATCGTTTTATGTGTGTCTTCATTCAATTTAAACATGATTGTCCATCAGGAAACTTACCAATGACTTGAAATGTTGTGTCACCTTTTATCCTGATTTTTGTGTTATGCAGGACTTGGCTACGAGAAAGAGGATTGGCTCCGGTAAATAATTCGGTGGTCTCTATCATAATTCTTCATCTCCAATCAAATCTTCTACTCATCAAGTATCTTAGTCATCTGATTCGTAGCATTTATGTCTAGGTCATCCTTCATTTTCTCGTTTTAAATTTTTTTTAGATCAATTGCATCTTAATAATGCTACTTTTTCTCATAATTGTAGTTTTTGCCTGTTAGCAAAACAAACTAGGTTATCTTTTCCAAGAAACTCAATAACAACACATTCTGCCTTTGATCTGTTACATTGTGATGTTTGGAGACCTCATAAAATTTCTACGCATTATGGTTTGCATTTTTTTTCTCATTGTTGTTCATGATTTTACTCAATGTACTTGAGTTTTTCTTATGCAACATAAATCAGTACAACATTTGTTAATGAACTTTGTTAAATTCATTCAAATCCAATTTCACACTACTATCAAGATAGTACAATCAGACAATGGGACTGAGTACCTATCTTTGCAACCATTATTTACTTCTTGTGGTATGGAATTTTAGTGTACTTTTGTCTATACTCCACAACAAAATGAATTCATAGAACGTAATCATCGTCATATCCTAAACGTAGCTAAGTCTCTTCTCTTTTAGTCACATGTTCCACTTAACTTTTGGGGAGAGTGCATATTAATTGTTGTTTATCTTATAAATAGAACATCGTCACCATTGCTACTTAACAAGACACTCATTGAAGCATTTTACAAAGGACCACCTACATTTCATCATCTTAAAGTTTTTTGTTGTAAATATTATGTAACTGTAGACGACGGAAGAAGGGAGGAATCGATCGAAAAATTCAGGTTTCAAACAGTACAACATTCAGGCGAGAAAGAAGAGTAAATCAGATCGAATTTCCTAACTTAGTTTAACTTGAATTGAGAAAATGAACCTTATACTAACCTTAAATCCCTTTCATAAGGTCAAATTCAGCTATTAGATGGTAACTTAAACACTTTCGATCTAAACATTAAAAAGTTCATTCTGATTTACTCTTCTTCCAAGGGGAAGAATTGGAGAGGACTAAAGTGAAGAAGATGCAACAATGGCGGGAGGAGGAGACGATGGCAAGACTAGAGGCTGCGATTTTCGTTTGACAGAGAGATTGGATTGATTGAGGATTGGCGGGAGGAACCAAAATTGATTAAACCTAATTTATCTTCCACTTTGGCTATCTTCCTCTATAATTGAATTAAAATAGAATAAAAAAAATAGGAAAAAAAATATAACTAAATCGACAGTTGTGTTTAAGTTAAATCAATTCATTTCCAAAGGTATATTAATTGATATGAATCGAGGGAACCAATACGTAAGGAAACGCCATCGTCTCTCGCAGCCTAAATCGTCGTTTTTTGATTTGCAATGAGCTAATAGAGTGGAATTGTTCATGCGATTCAAAATAGCCACTTCCCATGAAGACGATGGCTTCTGATATTTGAAATCGGATTATGCAAAACATGAGTTAATAATCATGTTTCATTCAAAAGTAAGTAATACGATGAAACAAAAGATGCTTTGAGACTTTGGGGTTTAATTTGATCACCTTTTTTTACTCAACCCATTTTGATTTTGTCTCATATAAATGTTCAAATCGAGTAGGGTCGAAGTTGAAATATATTATGTTTAGATGAGAGTTTGAAGGAACCAAATCTACATTCCCGGGATATTTTAATAGATAAGATTCATTAGAACCAAGACCTAAGAAAATGTGCTGCCCCAAATACAAATACTATTAAAACACTAAACCAATTTCCCATTTCTGGCCAAAATACTATTAAAACATGGATGCTGATGAACCAAATAGTGTTGATTGCCAAAAAAATTCTTTGAATGTCCAAGAGTATTTCCCTCTTATACTGATCACATGTTCACCTAAATCATCATCTTTCGACTGGCAATAAATCGTGAGAGTTGAATCCGTCATATGATTCTAAATGGACACTTCTCACGGAGACAATGGACGTTGTATCTTGGAGTTGGATAGTGCAAAACATGAATTAATAATCATGTTTGATTAAAAAGAAAGCGACTTTCAAACAAATATTACTACACGAAGATATTTGCTTCTAAAAATGTTATATTTCAAAAATGAGAAGGAGATCGAGGCTAGCGCCCAATAGTCCAGGGGCAGGGACAATTTCATTCAAGACTTGAGAGTTTGAGAGTACAGTAAAATAGTCGAGAGAGAATGTATGTAAAGGGTGTAGGGCAGATGAACGTGACGGGATGAAGTACGAATAGAGTCAAAGAGAGAGAGTAAGGCGTCGCAGACCAGATGCATATGCAGATACTCTAGGCTCTGGCTTTAGCCTGTCAGGGCTTCGACGTTGGGCTTCGCTTTTTTTTTTTTTTTTTTGTAAGGTTCTTGAGTTGAATCAGTTTGACCCAATCATTTTCTTTTAGAACCCAAACCGAATCGGATTAAAAAAAATGAACCCAACTCAACCCTTATGATTCGGGTTGGATTCTTGAGTTCTCGAATCGGGTGTACACCCCTTGATGTGAAAAATGTCATAATAATTAATCATTGTTCGATAGAATTGGTATGGAAGACTCAAACTTTGAGGTCTCGAGTCGTTTTAGCTAAATCCTACACGTAGAAGAAGATTAAATTTAATTATTACTCTTATCATCAACCTGATTAGTCTTAAAAAAAAATTTAATTATACAATTTTTATTAATATTTATATATGAAATTATCTAATTGATATAAAGAATTAATGAGTTAAATTATCCTTAAATTCACATAATTCATTTATACAATTTTTAAAAAAAATTATTTTATTGATTTTAAAAATTTTCAAAAGTAAGCTTATAAATAAATAAATAAATAAATAAATATATATATATATATATATATATATATTTGTCTAAATATTTACATTTAAGAAATGCTTTAAAAATTCAATATAAATTTTAAAATTAAAAAATATATATTTTTAAGAAAGTTTGCCCTTATTTTTTTAATTTAACTATGAAATGATAGCATTATAAATATAATTTCTATAATTTGAAAACTAAATTGCTACAAACTTAAAACGACATTGTGTCCTATCAACATGTCGAAGCCAAAAGCACCTTCCCCATTCGAGATTATCTCTACAAAAGCCGACAACGACTTCGGTCGAAATGGCACATCCGAGTAATCAAACAAACTACCCAATGCAACAAACTCCCCACCCAATAGTCGTGCAAGTGTCATATGTTTAATATATGTACCGTGTTTATGATATGATATGTTTATGATATTATATGTTTTATGCTATAATGTGTTCTATGATATAATGTATGTTAAGATATGATATGTTGGAGGATATGGCAAATTGAACTATATGACATGTTGAATAATATGATATGTTGAATGATATGACATGTTGAACTATACGATATGTTGAAGGATATGCTGTGTAACATGACATGATAGATATGTTGTATGACATGTATAACACACGATGAAATATTTTGATATGATGCATAACACTTCAGACTTGTTTTGAAGGCTATGCTATAAATAAAATGGAATGGAGAAAAAATGGGGAGTTGTCTTACATGGTTTAGTTAATGTGAAAACGTTGGGACCTCATGCATAAATATATGTCACATGCATCGAGATATTTCCCCTTATGATTAGTACGGACACATACATTATGAAAAGAAACAATGATCGTCATGTTTAATATGATGCTACAATAGTCGTTATTCCTACTACGTGTCCGAAAACAACACCAAAAATGCTAGCCCAACTAGTACGAGACCCAAGGAGTGTGCGAATCGCTTGGTGGTCCATATCCGCACGTATGGGCCGAGTGTAGAGTAGTAAATATACATATTATTGTTGGGTTTTATGTCCTAAAACTCATAGTTTGTAAACAAAGATATATTCTATTTTCAATAAAGTTATTATTGATGTTTATTCAGTAATAAATTGTTATTGAATAAAGTGAACTTTACGATCATTAATCTAAATCCAATAAACTAAGAACACTCTGGCTATAGTATGATTACTTGAACTATATGTAGAGACATAAGAGTGGATCAAGTTCAAGTATATAGTCAAAATGATCTATAGTATAAGGATAAGGCTGAGTAGCTTATTCTGGGGACACTATGGATGCGGCCCACTTTTGTATATGATATAAACAATGTGATCACTAAATTGTGCATGTGGAGACATGTGAGTGGGGGCGTCCTATGCAATGAGTATTGCATAAGATCGGACCATGAAGAAAACCACTCTCACTTTATAAAGTCGTTTACTGTTGAGACTGATTTTCTTTTCATTCGATAACCTAGGTAACTCGGTTTTAATCCTGAGCTAACCATGAACTCCTGTTTATTCGGAATTATCCTTAGATTTGCATGGGTGAGAGTGGCTCTAGTTCACCGACTCAACAGGCCTCCCATTTCAGGGGTAAGACTGGGTGAATGGCTGGGGACGTGGGGTGCAAGATGGAATTCACTCCTACCCACTTTTAGGGATAGAAGAAAGGTAGTTCCCTTAAGCACTGACTCCATGTCTTGAACAAGGGGCCCCACCCTCTCATTGGCCTGAGAGGGATTCGGTTTACTGGTTGGACCACAAACCAATTGTTCATTAGAGGATCAGTGAGACATAAGGAACAAAAAATAACTTCAGGGGTAAAACGGTAAATTGACCTAGCTCTAGTTACGAACAACCTGTGAAGGATCGACTTACTAATCATGGTTATATCAGATGGACAGAAATATATCTATAGTGAGGGGAGTGCAACTACTAGGCTATAGTGGAGTGTCCTAGTAGTTAACGAATGTTGGTTAACCAGGTTAATGAGTTTAATCGGTTAATCTTGGATCGTTGGAGCCCATGATCTATAGGTCCATTAGGTCCCTCTGCTAGCTCATATCGGACTAAACCATAGAACAGTGTGACGAGTGAGTTCGAAGTGTTCGAATTCAAATTAGGGAATATGCGTTACATATATACGATATATTTAACCGCAATTTTGTTTTATTTACGAATTAAACGAAAAGAGAGAATCTGAGATATTTAAATAAGATTTAAATATCTTAAATCAATTATGTGTCGGAATTGATTGGGATTGACATTTGAATTAATATTAAATATTAATTAAATAGTTTAATTAATCATTTAATGTTACTTTAATTTGAAATTCATTATTCAAATTAATTGTTGAATTAAAATGAAGAAAGTCAAAATGTTGACTTTCATCTAATGGAAAAATCCATGTTAGTGGAATTTTGAGGTGTCAAAATTTGGTTTAACCAAACTTGCATGTTTGCCAAATAAACCCCACAAGTTTGAGTGGAATTTTGAGTGTCAAAATTTGGTTAACTCAAACATGCATGCTTGCCACATAATCCCAAACATTTGAGTGGAATTTTAAGTGTCAAAATTTGGTGATCTCAAGTTTGCATGAACATGCAAACTTGACTCTTTAAATAGAGTGATCATGATACTTGGAAGGTTTTCTTCTTCATCTTGATGAAAAAAACCTTGAAACCAACACTCTCTTTCACATATACAAAATCCCTCCCAAGTTTAGTCACTCACCGGATTCCACAATCCCGTTCTAAGGCCGGAGGATAGTGGAGAAGACACTAGTGGTGGTTCGAAACCGGTTCGTGAGGCAAAAGGAGTTTGAACTACAAAAGGTTAGTATTTAAACCCATTAAGTTTTAATACTTATGAACATGCTAGTTATTTACAATAATTGATGTTCTAAAAGTGCCTAAGATCCAAATTGCTTCCGCATGTGTTATATTAACACCATCAATTGGTATCAGAGCAAGTTTTAGGCACTTTATTTACATTAATTTGATCATGGTGGGTACCATTTCATGCATGAAATTTGTGGTTGCTAAAGTGGATGGTTTTGGTTTTGGCATTTTTTTATGCTTCCATTTGATGCAATTATTGTAATAAGCCTAAGGTGTATGGGCTTTAATGAATGAAGAAAGGTCTGTAATTTTTATGGAGTCCTTAGAGTCCATTTTAGGTTGTAATTGATCGAAAATGGAAGAGATAAGCAAGCTGAACCGAAGAAGATGGAAGAGGCTGTTTGGGTGTTTTTTCTGTCGTTGGGGACCGATTGAACATTTTTAAGGGTTGGTTTGTCCAGTTCGTGATCCTCGGGAGCGGCTCAAGTTATTTTTAATTATTAATGTAATAATTTAGTTAATTGCTTGCTTTAAAATGCCAAAACCAACCCACTTTAGTGTGTTTAATTAATTATGCATTATGAATGTATGTTTTAATTAAATAGAAAATGTATATGCATAAAGTATGTCATATAGATTTAAAATCCCACCATAGGCTAAGCATGTTTCATGCATTCCAAGTATGTTATAAGTGTTATAATGTATAGTATGCATGTCTTAGGGTTCCATGAGTGATAGATATAAATTGTTATATTATTGCATGGAATGGATGATTATATAAATTGTTATATAAACCATGTTATAGGTTATTTTCAACGTCATAAAATAAGGTAGACGTTAAAATCTATAATAAAGATAAGTGCATGCTCACTAAGGGTTAAGAACCGAGCACGATCAATTTTAACAGTTAAAAAGGGTCGATGTCTTATAAAATTGCGGTTACGAGAAAGCTCACCTGGCACGATCTTGTCTAAGGCTGAAGGTACTTAAGTTGACGGTTTACGGAACACCTACTACCTGGAGATCGGACCAGTACTTGAGCTTAGTTAGCCCAGTTTTATGAGCATGCTTAAGTGATGTAAGATTTAGAAAAATCGAATAGACTTAAGTTATATTTAATTAGCCGGAATATACTTAAGTAATCAGTATACCCAACCATCTAAAATACTTAGTGGGAGGAAAAAGGTGTATAAGATACATCGTTTTCTCTTCACGCTCTCTGTAAAATTCACACAGTGAGATTCATGCTCGGCCTCGTGTCGCCCTGGGAGCGTCCTCCATTCGGAAGGTATTTGCATGAGTCAATAACAAGGTGAATTGAGAAAGTATTTATAGTAAGTGGGAGAAGGAAGTCAACACGTCCTATGGTCTCCACCACTAGGTTGCACCGTGAGATTCCCATGTTCCGCCTGCATGTTGTCCTAGAGCAACTACCCATTCGGAGGGTCGTAACATGGGAGTCGGAACAACGCAAACTCTAGAAATAGATAGGATTTCTTAGGTCAATTCCCAACTTTGGCTTTTTCATTCGATAGCGTTGTTGGGACCGATTTCTGAGGTTTGAAATTGGTGGGTCACACTTGCGAAGAATTACTAAGAGTTAGTATATTCTTGACCAAAATAGCGATAACTAAAACACTATAGGAACAAGAGTTATTCTGGAATTAGTGTTTAAGTCAAGAATGTCTTGGTTTAGTGAATGAGTGATTGACTGCCCCTCGGTAGCAGTTGCTCTAACTCACTAAAGTATCGTTGCAAATTAATAATGATTTGGGTACATTATTACATTTGCTAAAACTGATTGGATTAAACAGGATTAAGTCAAATCACTAATAGAATTTTCTTTATATCACAGCATGACAAACTCAATAGTACAATTACTCGCTTCTGAGAAATTAAACGGCGACAACTACACAACTTGGAAATCAAACCTAAACACAATACTGGTCATTGATGATTTAAAGTTTGTTTTAACTGAGGAGTGTCCTCCAAACCCAAACTCAAATGCAAATCGAACAGCTCGGGATGCATATGACAGATGGATAAAGGCAAATGACAAAGCCCGAGTGTACATTCTAGCCAGCATATCTGATGTTTTGGCTAAGAAACACGATGTTATGGGTACTGCTAAAGAGATTATGGAATCTCTAAAATGGATGTTTGGACAACCGTCCTTCTCCCTTAGACATGAAGCCATAAAATACATTTACAACTGCCGTATGAAAGAAGGGACCTCAGTTAGAGAACATGTCCTGGACATGATGGTCCATTTCAATGTGGCAGAAGAAAATGAAGCTGTCATTGATGAGAAGAGTCAAGTCAGTTTTATCATGATGTCTCTTCCGAAGAGCTTCTTCCAGTTCCGCACCAATGTGGTTATGAACAAAATAGAATATAACTTGACTGCTCTTCTCAATGAGCTACAGACTTATCAGTCCCTCTTAACAAACAAGGGACAAACAGGAGAAGCAAATGTTGCTATCTCCAAGAAATTACAACGAGGATCGTCCTCCAAAAATAAGTCTGGACCTTCAACTTCTAAAAGTGTTTTGATGAAGAAGAAGGGAAAAGGGAAAAATAAGATTCCTACTAACCGCAAGAACAAGGTTCAAAAAGCAGATAAAGGAAAATGTTTCCATTGCAACGAAAATGGGCACTGGAAGAGAAACTGCCCAAAATACCTTGCAGAGAAGAAAGCCGAAAAGACACAACAAGGTAAATATGATTTACTCGTTGTAGAAATGTGTTTAGTAGAGTATGACAACTCAACTTGGATACTAGATTCAGGGGCGACTAATCATATTTGTTCTTTTTACCAGGAAACTAGCTCCTGGAGAATGCTTGCGGATGGCGAGATAACACTCAGGGTTGGAACAGGAGAGGTTGTCTCAGCAAGATCAGTAGGAAATTTAAAGTTGTTTTTTGGAGATAGATTCATTATATTAGATAATGTACTTTTTGTTCCTGGAATGAAAAGAAATCTAATATCCATCTCTTGTTTATTAGAACAGTTGTATAAAATATCTTTTGAAATCAATGAAGTGTTCATTTGCAAAAGAGGTATTCATATTTGTTCTGCAAAACTAGAAAACAACTTATATATGTTAAAACCGAGCAAAACAAAAGCTATTTTAAATACTGAGATGTTTAAAACAGCTGAAACTCAAAATAAACGACAAAAGATTTCTCCTAATACCTATCTTTGGCACTTAAGACTAGGCCACATTAATCTCAATAGGATTGAGAGATTGGTTAAAAGAGGACTTCTAAATAAGTTAGAAGACAATTCTTTACCTCCATGTGAGTCTTGTCTTGAGGGTAAAATGACTAAACGATCATTTTGCGAAAAAGGTTATAGAGCCAAAGAAACCTTAGAACTCGTGCATACAGATCTCTGTGGTCCAATGAATGTCAAAGCACGAGGAGGGTATGAATATTTCATCAGTTTTATTGATGATTATTCAAGGTATGGCTTTCTTTACCTAATGCATCACAAGTCCGAAGCTCTTGAAAAATTCAGAGACTATAAGATTGAGGTTGAGAATCTATTAGGTAAAACTATTAAAACACTTCGATCAGATCGAGGAGGAGAGTACATGGATTTAAGATTTCAGGACTATATGATAGAACATGGAATAAGGTCTCAACTCTCAGCCCCTGGTATGCCTCAACAAAATGGTGTATCAGAAAGGAGAAATAGAACTGTATTAGACATGGTTCGGTCTATGATGAGTTTCGCTCAATTACCTGATTCGTTTTGGGGATATGCAGTGGAGACTGCTACATACATTTTGAACATGGTTCCTACTAAGAGTGTTTCAGAAACACCTTATGAGTTATGGAAAGGGCGTAAAGGTAGTTTACGTCACTTCAGAATTTGGGGATGTCCAGCACATGTGTTGTTGCAAAATCCCAAGAAATTAGAACGTCGTTCAAAATTATGTCTATTTGTAGGATACCCCAAAGAGACGAAAGGTGGTTTGTTTTATGATCCTCAAGAAAATAGAGTGTTTGTATCAACGAACGCTACATTCTTAGAGGAAGACCACGTAAGAAATCATCAACCTCGTAGCAAACTAGTATTAAGTGAGATTTCTAAAGAAGCTACTGATAAAACAACAAGAGTTGTTGATCAAGCTGGTCCTTCAACCAGAGTTGTTGATGGAGCTGACACTTCTGGTTAATCACATCCTTCTCAAAAGTTGAGAATGCCTCGACGTAGTGGGAGGGTTATAACTCAACCCGATCGTTACTTGGGTTTGATAGAAACTCAAGTCATCATACCTGATGATGGCGTTGAGGATCCATGGTCCTATAAACAGGCAATGAATGATGTAGATAGAGATCAGTGGATTAAAGCCATGAATCTTGAAATGGAGTCAATGTACTTCAATTCAGTCTGGGAACTTGTAGATCAACCAGATGGGGTAAAACCTATTGGTTGCAAATGGATCTATAAGAGGAAACGAGACCAAACCGGTAAGGTACAAACCTTTAAAGCACGACTAGTAGCAAAGGGTTATACCCAAAGAGATGGGGTGGACTATGAAGAAACCTTCTCACCTGTTGCTATGCTTAAATCAATTAGAATACTCTTGTCTATTGCCACATTTTATGATTATGAAATTTGGCAAATGGATGTTAAGACAGCTTTTCTAAACGGCGATCTTGAAGAGAGTATCTATATGGCTCAACCAGAGGGGTTCATTGAACAGGATCACGAGCAAAGGGTTTGCAAGCTTAAAAGATCCATTTATGGGTTGAAGCAAGCATCTCGATCCTGGAACATAAAGTTTGATACTGCGATCAAATCTTATGGCTTTAAACAGAATGTTGACGAACCTTGTGTTTATAAAAGGATAGTCAACTCTACAGTAGCTTTCCTGGTGTTGTACGTTGACGATATCCTACTCATTGGAAATGATGTGGGAATTCTGACTGACATTAAGCATTGGCTGGCGACACAATTCCAAATGAAAGATTTGGGAGAGGCTCAGTTTGTTCTTGGAATCCAAATTGTTCGGAATCGCAAGAACAAAACACTAGCATTGTCTCAAGCATCGTACATCGATAAAATGTTGATTCGATATAAGATGCAGGACTCCAACAAAGGATTATTACCTTTCAGGCATGGAGTTCATTTGTCGAAGGAACAAAGTCCTAAGACACCTCAAGAAGTTGAGGATATGAAACACATTCCCTATGCATCAGCAGTCGGTAGTCTGATGTATGCCATGCTATGTACCCGACCCGACATATGCTATGCTGTGGGAATTGTCAGCAGATATCAGTCCAATCCGGGACGTGCTCATTGGACTGCCGTTAAGAATATCCTTAAGTATCTTAGGAGAACGAGGGACTATATGCTAATGTACGGTGCTAAGGATCTGATCCTTACAGGGTACACTGACTCAGATTTTCAGATCGATGTAGATTCGAGGAAATCGACATCAGGATCTGTCTTCACTCTGAACGGAGGAGCAATATTATGGAGAAGCATAAAGCAAGGTTGCATTGCTGATTCCACCATGGAAGCTGAGTATGTTGCTGCTTGTGAAGCAGCGAAAGAATCTGTATGGCTTAGGAAGTTCTTAACTGAATTGGAAGTCGTTCCAAATATGCATCTTCCCGTCACTCTTTATTGTGATAACAGTGGAGCAGTTGCAAATTCAAAAGAACCAAGAAGCCATAAGCGAGGAAAACATATTGAGCGCAAATATCATCTCATAAGGGAGATTGTGCAACGAGGAGATGTGATCGTCACACAGATAGCTTCAGAACACAACATTGCTGATCCATTTACAAAGCCCCTCACGGCTAAAGTGTTTGAAGGGCACCTAGTGAGTCTAGGACTACGAGTTATGTAATCTAGGGCAAGTGGGAGAAAAGGCATGAGTATGTGATGCCCAAGTTTATTGTATTTCTCTCTACTCAACGTTATAAAACCCCACTAGAGTTTTAGTCCAAGTGGGAGTTTGTTGGGTTTTATGTCCTAAAACTCATAGTTTGTAAACAAAGATATATTCTATTTTCAATAAAGTTATTATTGATGTTTATTCAGTAATAAATTGTTATTGAATAAAGTGAACTTTACGATCATTAATCTAAATCCAATAAACTAAGAACACTCTGGCTATAGTATGATTACTTGAACTATATGTAGAGACATAAGAGTGGATCAAGTTCCAAGTATATAGTCAAAATGATCTATAGTATAAGGATAAGGCTGAGTACCTTATTCTGGGGACACTATGGATGCGGCCCACTTTTGTATATGATATAAACAATGTGATCACTAAATTGTGCATGTGGAGACATGTGAGTGGGGGCGTCCTATGCAATGAGTATTGCATAAGATCGGACCATGAAGAAAACCACTCTCACTTTATAAAGTCGTTTACTGTTGAGACTGATTTTCTTTTCATTCGATAACCTAGGTAACTCGGTTTTAATCCTGAGCTAACCATGAACTCCTGTTTATTCGGAATTATCCTTAGATTTGCATGGGTGAGAGTGGCTCTAGTTCGCCGACTCAACAGGCCTCCCATTTCAGGGGTAAGACTGGGTGAATGGCTGGGGACATGGGGTGCAAGACGGAATTCACTCCTACCCACTTTTAGGGATAGAAGAAAGGTAGTTCCCTTAAGCACTGACTCCATGTCTTGAACAAGGGGCCCCACCCTCTCATTGGCCTGAGAGGGATTCGGTTTACTGGTTGGACCACAAACCAATTGTTCATTAGAGGATCAGTGAGACATAAGGAACAAGAAATAACTTCAGGGGTAAAACGGTAAATTGACCCAGCTCTAGTTACGAACAACCTGTGAAGGATCGACTTACTAATCATGGTTATATCAGATGGACAGAAATATATCTATAGTGAGGGGAGTGCAACTACTAGGCTATAGTGGAGTGTCCTAGTAGTTAACGAATGTTGGTTAACCAGGTTAATGAGTTTAATCGGTTAATCTTGGATCGTTGGAGCCCATGATCTATAGGTCCATTAGGTCCCTCTGCTAGCTCATATCGGACTAAACCATAGAACAGTGTGACGAGTGAGTTCGAAGTGTTCGAATTCAAATTAGGGAATATGAGTTACATATATACGATATATTTAACCGCAATTTTGTTTTATTTACGAATTAAACGAAAAGAGAGAATCTGAGATATTTAAATAAGATTTAAATATCTTAAATCAATTATGTGTCGGAATTGATTGGGATTGACATTTGAATTAATATTAAATATTAATTAAATAGTTTAATTAATCATTTAATGTTACTTTAATTTGAAATTCATTATTCAAATTAATTGTTGAATTAAAATGAAGAAAGTCAAAATGTTGACTTTCATCTAATGGAAAAATCCATGTTAGTGGAATTTTGAGGTGTCAAAATTTGGTTTAACCAAACTTGCATGTTTGCCAAATAAACCCACAAGTTTGAGTGGAATTTTGAGTGTCAAAATTTGGTTAACTCAAACATGCATGCTTGCCACATAATCCCAAACATTTGAGTGGAATTTTAAGTGTCAAAATTTGGTGATCTCAAGTTTGCATGAACATGCAAACTTGACTCTTTAAATAGAGTGATCATGATGCTTGGAAGGAATGCTTCTTCATCTTGATGAAAAAACCTTGAAACAAACACTCTCTTTCACATATACAAAATCCCTCCCAAGTTTAGTCACTCACCGGATTCCACAATCCCGTTCTAAGGCCGGAGGATAGTGGAGAAGACACTAGTGGTGGTTCGAAACCGGTTCGTGAGGCAAAAGGAGTTTGAACTACAAAAGGTTAGTATTTAAACCCATTAAGTTTTAATACTTATGAACATGCTAGTTATTTACAATAATTGATGTTCTAAAAGTGCCTAAGATCCAAAATGCTTCCGCATGTGTTATATTAACACCATCAATTGGTATCAGAGCCAGGTTTTAGGCACTTTATTTACATTAATTTGATCATGGTGGGTACCATTTCATGCATGAAATTTGTGGTTGCTAAAGTGGATGGTTTGGTTTTGGCATTTTTTTTATGCTTCCATTTGATACAATTATTGTAATAAGCCTAAGGTGTATGGGCTTTAATGAATGAAGAAAGGTCTGTAATTTTTATGGAGTCATTAGAGTCCATTTTAGGTTGTAATTGATCGAAAATGGAAGAGATAAGCAAGCTGAACCGAAGAAGATGGAAGAGGCGGTTCGGGTGTTTTTTCTGTCGTTGGGGACCGATTGAACATTTTTAAGGGTTGGTTTGTCCAGTTCGTGATCCTCGGGAGCGGCTCAAGTTATTTTTAATTATTAATGTAATAATTTAGTTAATTGCTTGCTTTAAAATGCCAAAACCAACCCACTTTAGTGTGTTTAATTAATTATGCATTATGAATGTATGTTTTAATTAAATAGAAAATGTATATGCATAAAGTATGTCATATAGATTTAAAATCCCACCATAGGTTAAGCATGTTTCATGCATTCCAAGTATGTTATAAGTGTTATAATGTATAGTATGCATGTCTTAGGGTTCCATGAGTGATAGATATAAATTGTTATATTATTGCATGGAATGGATGATTATATAAATTGTTATATAAATCATGTTATAGGTTATTTTCAACGTCATAAAATGAGGTAGACGTTAAAATCTATAATAAAGATAAGTGCATGCTCACTAAGGGTTAAGAACCGAGCACGATCAATTTTAACAGTTAAAAAGGGTCGATGTCTTATAAAATTGCGGTTACGAGAAAGCTCACCTGGCACGATCTTGTCTAAGGCTGAAGGTACTTAAGTTGACGGTTTACGGAACACCTACTACCTGGAGATCGGACCAGTACTTGAGCTTAGTTAGCCCAGTTTTATGAGCATGCTTAAGTGATGTAAGATTTAGAAAAATCACCTAGACTTAAGTTATATTTAATTAGTCGGAATATACTTAAGTAATGAGTATACCCAACCGTCTAAAATACTTAGTGGGAGGAAAAAGGTGTATAAGATACATCGTTTTCTCTTCACGCTCTCTGTAAAATTCACACAGTGAAATTCATGCTCGGCCTCGTGTCGCCCTGGGAGCGTCCTCCATTCGGAAGGTATTTGCATGAGTCAATAACAAGGTGAATTGAGAAAGTATTTATAGTAAGTGGGAGAAGGAAGTCAACACGTCCTATGGTCTCCACCACTAGGTTGCACTGTGAGATTCCCATGTTCCGCCTGCATGTTGTCCTAGAGCAACTACCCATTCGGAGGGTCGTAACATGGGAGTCGGAACAACGCAAACTCTAGAAATGGATAGGATTTCTTAGGTCCATTCCCAACTTTAGCTTTTTCATTCGATAGCGTTGTTGGGACCGATTTCTGAGGTCTGAAATTGGTGGGTCACACTTGCGAAGAATTACTAAGAGTTAGTATATTCTTGACCAAAATAGCGATAACTAAAACACTATAGGAACAAGAGTTATTCTGGAATTAGTGTTTAAGTCAAGAATGTCTTGGTTTAGTGAATGAGTGATTGACTGCCCCTCGGTAGCAGTTGCTCTAACTCACTAAAGTATCGTTGCAAATTAATAATGATTTGGGTACATTATTACATTTGCTAAAACTGATTGGATTAAACAGGATTAAGTCAAATCACTAATAGAATTTTCTTTATATCACAGCATGACAAACTCAATAGTACAATTACTCGCTTCTGAGAAATTAAACGGCGACAACTACACAACTTGGAAATCAAACCTAAACACAATACTGGTCATTGATGATTTAAAGTTTGTTTTAACTGAGGAGTGTCCTCCAAACCCAAACTCAAATGCAAATCGAACAGCTCGGGATGCATATGACAGATGGATAAAGGCAAATGACAAAGCCCGAGTGTACATTCTAGCCAGCATATCTGATGTTTTGGCTAAGAAACACGATGTTATGGGTACTGCTAAAGAGATTATGGAATCTCTAAAAGGGATGTTTGGACAACCGTCCTTCTCCCTTAGACATGAAGCCATAAAATACATTTACAACTGTCGTATGAAAGAAGGGACCTCAGTAAGAGAACATGTCCTGGACATGATGGTCCATTTCAATGTGGCAGAAGAAAATGAAGCTGTCATTGATGAGAAGAGTCAAGTCAGTTTTATCATGATGTCTCTTCTGAAGAGCTTCTTCCAGTTCCGCACCAATGTGGTTATGAACAAAATAGAATATAACTTGACTGCTCTTCTCAATGAGCTACAGACTTATCAGTCCCTCTTAACAAACAAGGGACAAACAGGAGAAGCAAATGTTGCTATCTCCAAGAAATTAATACGAGGATCGTCCTCCAAAAATAAGTCTGGACCTTCAACTTCTAAAAGTGTTTTGATGAAGAAGAAGGGAAAAGGGAAAAATAAGATTCCTACTAACCGCAAGAACAAGGTTCAAAAAGCAGATAAAGGAAAATGTTTCCATTGCAACGAAAATGGGCACTGGAAGAGAAACTGCCCAAAATACCTTGCAGAGAAGAAAGCCGAAAAGACACAACAAGGTAAATATGATTTACTCGTTGTAGAAATGTGTTTAGTAGAGTATGACAACTCAACTTGGATACTTGATTCAGGGGCGACTAATCATATTTGTTCTTTTTACCAGGAAACTAGCTCCTGGAGAATGCTTGCGGACGGCGAGATAACACTCAGGGTTGGAACAGGAGAGGTTGTCTCAGCAAGATCAGTAGGAAATTTAAAGTTGTTTTTTGGAGATAGATTCATTATATTAGATAATGTACTTTTTGTTCCTGGAATGAAAAGAAATCTAATATCCATCTCTTGTTTATTAGAACAGTTGTATAAAGTATCTTTTGAAATCAATGAAGTGTTCATTTGCAAAAGAGGTATTCATATTTGTTCTGCAAAACTAGAAAACAACTTATATATGTTAAAACCGAGCAAAACAAAAGCTATTTTAAATACTGAGATGTTTTAAACAGCTGAAACTCAAAATAAACGACAAAAGATTTCTCCTAATACCTATCTTTGGCACTTAAGACTAGGCCACATTAATCTCAATAGGATTGAGAGATTGGTTAAAAGAGGACTTCTAAATAAGTTAGAAGACAATTCTTTACCTCCATGTGAGTCTTGTCTTGAGGGTAAAATGACTAAACGATCATTTTGCGGAAAAGGTTATAGAGCCAAAGAAACCTTAGAACTCGTGCATACAGATCTCTGTGGTCCAATGAATGTCAAAGCACGAGGAGGGTATGAATATTTCATCAGTTTTATTGATGATTATTCAAGGTATGGCTATCTTTACCTAATGCATCACAAGTCCGAAGCTCTTGAAAAATTCAGAGAGTATAAGGCTGAGGTTGAGAATCTATTAGGTAAAACTATTAAAACACTTCGATCAGATCGAGGAGGAGAGTACATGGATTTAAGATTTCAGGACTATATGATAGAACATGGAATAATGTCTCAACTCTCAGCCCTTGGTATGCCTCAACAAAATGGTGTATCAGAAAGGAGAAATAGAACTCTATTAGACATGGTTCGGTCTATGATGAGTTTCGCTCAATTACCCGATCCGTTTTGGGGATATGCAGTGGAGACTGCTACATACATTTTGAACATGGTTCCTACTAAGAGTGTTTCAGAAACACCTTATGAGTTATGGAAAGGGCGTAAAGGTAGTTTACGTCACTTCAGAATTTGGGGATGTCCAGCACATGTGTTGTTGCAAAATCCCAAGAAATTAGAACGTCGTTCAAAATTATGTCTATTTGTAGGATACCCCAAAGAGACGAAAGGTGGTTTGTTTTATGATCCTCAAGAAAATAGAGTGTTTGTATCAACGAACGCTACATTCTTAGAGGAAGACCACGTAAGAAATCATCAACCTCGTAGCAAACTAGTATTAAGTGAGATTTCTAAAGAAGCTACTCATAAAACAACAAGAGTTGTTGATCAAGCTGGTCCTTCAACCAGAGTTGTTGATGGAGCTGACACTTCTGGTCAATCACATCCTTCTCAAAAGTTGAGAATGCCTCGACGTAGTGGGAGGGTAATAACTCAACCCGATCGTTACTTGGGTTTGATAGAAACTCAAGTCATCATACCTGATGATGGCGTTGAGGATCCATTGTCCTATAAACAGGCAATGAATGATGTAGATAGAGATCAGTGGATTAAAGCCATGAATCTTGAAATGGAGTCAATGTACTTCAATTCAGTCTGGGAACTTGTAGATCAACCAGATGGGGTAAAACCTATTGGTTGCAAATGGATCTATAAGAGGAAACGAGACCAAACCGGTAAGGTACAGACCTTTAAAGCACGACTAGTAGCAAAGGGTTATACCCAAAGAGAGGGGGTGGACTATGAAGAAACCTTCTCACCTGTTGCTATGCTTAAATCAATTAGAATACTCTTGTCTATTGCCACATTTTATGATTATGAAATTTGGCAAATGGATGTTAAGACAGCTTTTCTAAACGGCGATCTTGAAGAGAGTATCTATATGGCTCAACCAGAGGGGTTCATTGAACAGGATCACGAGCAAAGGGTTTGCAAGCTTAAAAGATCCATTTATGGGTTGAAGCAAGCATCTCGATCCTGGAACATAAAGTTTGATACTGCGATCAAATCTTATGGCTTTAAACAGAATGTTGACGAACCTTGTGTTTATAAAAGGATAGTCAACTCTACAGTAGCTTTCCTGGTGTTGTACGTTGACGATATCCTACTCATTGGAAATGATGTGGGAATTCTAACTGACATTAAGCATTGGCTGGCGACACAATTCCAAATGAAAGATTTGGGAGAGGCTCAGTTTGTTCTTGGAATCCAAATTGTTCGGAATCGCAAGAACAAAACACTAGCATTGTCTCAAGCATCGTACATCGACAAAATGTTGATTCGATATAAGATGCAGGACTCCAACAAAGGATTATTACCTTTCAGGCATGGAGTTCATTTGTCGAAGGAACAAAGTCCTAAGACACCTCAAGAAGTTGAGGATATGAAACACATTCCCTATGCATCAGCAGTCGGTAGTCTGATGTATGCCATGCTATGTACCCGACCCGACATATGCTATGCTGTGGGAATTGTCAGCAGATATCAGTCCAATCCGGGACGTGCTCATTGGACTGCCGTTAAGAATATCCTCAAGTATCTTAGGAGAACGAGGGACTATATGCTAATGTACGGTGCTAAGGATCTGATCCTTACATGGTACACTGACTCAGATTTTCAGACCGATGTAGATTCGAGGAAATCGACATCAGGATCTGTCTTCACTCTGAACGGAGGAGCAATAATATGGAGAAGCATAAAGCAAGGTTGCATTGCTGATTCCACCATGGAAGCTGAGTATGTTGCTGCTTGTGAAGCAGCGAAAGAATCTGTATGGCTTAGGAAGTTCTTAACTGAATTGGAAGTCGTTCCAAATATGCATCTTCCCGTCACTCTTTATTGTGATAACAGTGGAGCAGTTGCAAATTCAAAAGAACCAAGAAGCCATAAGCGAGGAAAACATATTGAGCGCAAATATCATCTCATAAGGGAGATTGTGCAACGAGGAGATGTGATCGTCACACAGATAGCTTCAGAACACAACATTGCTGATCCATTTACAAAGCCCCTCACGGCTAAAGTATTTGAAGGGCACCTAGTGAGTCTAGGACTACGAGTTATGTAATCTAGGGCAAGTGGGAGAAAAGGCATGAAGTATGTGATGCCAAAGTTTATTGTATTTCTCTCTACTCAACGTTATAAAACCCCACTAGAGTTTTAGTCCAAGTGGGAGTTTGTAGGGTACTTGTGTTCATTTTTGTAAACGTTAGATTAGTATAGGTCATTGCTTTTTTTTATTTTTTTCCTTTGTTTTATTTTAGTTTATTTTCAACATTTATGTCGTTTTACTTTAAGATTTTTGTTTAAACGTATAAGTTCATGACATCATTTTATGAAATCATTAGAGTCGTTACTAGAGTTATTTTATTACATTAATATATTTTAAAACTTTTTATTTAATTTATGGTTACATTTACATTGTGGCTTATTACGGTCATAAACTATACATAATAGCTTATTATAGTCACAATATATGAAAGCTACAACTCTTGGAATACCTCGTGGAAGGTTAAGAACTTTCATGTTACGGCTATATAAAGCCATGTATGTTGTCTCTCTAAATGAGGCTTGAAAAATGTAGTAAAAAGAGCATTTGTGTTTTCCTCTCGTCAAAGAGTAAGTTTCTTTGCAATTCTATATAGTTTAGGTTGACATGATAAATCTTGGTTTGTCGAGTGATTCGAATTTCAAACAAGTGTTCTTACCTTGAGATATTTGATCAACAAGATAATCTGGATCTTATTTTCCTTCCGGTAATTCTTTATCATTAAATGTTAATATGATTTAAATAAAATATTATAATATATTATTTTGTAAAATAAATGAGTTGAGCAGTATCCTACACTTTCTTTGTTTTCTAAAACTCTCTCCTCCAATCCCATGAGAATTTTGTTTCAAAAACAGTTCATAAATTTTGACCTTGTGTTTAAGTCGTAACGAAGAAGATATTATGGAGGAGATTCAATCGTTTGAGGAGCTAGAGCAAGTAGATTAAAAACTTGCTAGAGCTTTCTCTATATTACTTTAGAGTAAATTTGCTTAGCCTTTAATTTTGTTTAATTCTAAATAAATTCAAAATTGATTCCCCGAGGCATACAACCATGGTTAAGTATAACCATGCTAGCTAGAGTCACGATAGTTCTTAAAAAATAATCTGAATCTTAATCGGAAAGTTTGGAAGCTCATAAAATGTTCATAGGTTCTAAATTATTTCAAAATTTCATTCTACTAAGTTTTATGGATTTTTCTCAAGAATCTAAAGAGTTATCATTAAAGGAAGCTATAGGTGTTAGTTCTTATCCAGAACTTTCGACCATGTCGAAACAACCAACAAAATCTCTCTCGGCTCTCGATTTCTTTAGCGATTTTCTTTCCCTAAGTGAGACAGTTATTGTCGTTCTAATTTCTATTGTATAAGGAAAATTAGTTAACTAAAAAACTAAACTCCGTTTGACCATCATCTAAGTGGGAGTGTAACAAATCAAGAAAAAAAAAATTCAGTCGCCGAAAAACCTGCGAGTTTTCCGGAAATCGCCGAGAATTTTGCACCCACGCTGAAACTCGATTCCACGACCCTCTCCAAACGAACATTCGTCAGCCAAACAATCCTCAGCCATCTTGCCACCCTCCTCGATCACCTGAAAATAGAGAAAAGAAAGGAAATCAAAGAGAGAGAGAAGTTTTTCAGCAAGAATCCGAAAACGAAACCCACGAACGAAACAACCCAAAATTGACGTCAAAACACCCAAGTTACACTGCGAAAGAGATCCCCGACGACTGCACATCAACTCAAGGTATGTTTTGTTCCCTTTTCATACGCGCCGTCGTCGGTAAACGAGGTCGAGATTATGGGTTTCCTAAACATCCATAGATCTGTAATTATAGGTCGTTTGAAGCCAAGAAACTCAAGAAAGGAAGGAGGGAAGAGGACGCAAATCGGCATCAGAAACGACGAACAGAGGAGAGAGAAACTGTAAGGACCAGACTGACTCGATGACTCTAAAAGACAGATAAATTTTTCGCGAAATAAAACAAAGGAATTTAAAACATTATATTTACATTATCAAAATAAAGTTTATATATAAGTATTTAAAACACAACACAATAGTTAAAACAAAAATTAAGGAACGACATAAAAGGGTTGAAGGACGACGAGTGAAGTTAGTCTATGGCACCTGCTCCAGAGTCCGCTTCCGACCTCGACCAACTTCTTATTACCTGAAAGAAAAAATGTAGAATAAGGAATGAGTACAAAGACTCAGTCAGTAGCCTACTTTTAGGCTCTTAATCGTGTCCTTGAAATGCTAGGGTACCACATTCTTTGTTTTTGTCTTGTTCTTGTTCTTGTTGTAAGTACTTAGCCCTCTAGTTCTTGACTTGGGGTACTTATCGTGATCTATCCTAAGGGTCCTTGGATTCTAAAACCTTGGTTATCCTTTAAGGGCCTTAGTACCATGGTTCTTGGTTCTTGTCCTTAGAACTAGGATCTTGATCCATTTTCTAGACCTTGATCTTTCTCTTGTTCTTTGGTACTTTCTTGGTTCTTATTTTGTTCTTGATTCATTCTCCAAGACACTCCCCCTAAGATTTATGGCACTAGCCATGCACCTGACAATCCTGTGTCTAAGGCTTCATGCGTTCCAAGCGACACAGTCTTAACCCACATCTTATGGCTTGCCCTTCGATACGGTCTACTAACCTATGCCCAGGCTTCATACGTTCCAAGCGGCTTAGTCTGAAAACCTACATCCAAGGCTTCTTAAATTTCAAGCGATGTAGTCTAATCATGCATCAAGGGCTTGCCCTATGATACAGTCTACATACCTACACTTAAGGCTTCATGCGCTCCAAGCAATGTAATCTAAGAAATGAGCATGTTGTACCGTAGGAAGTCTTAGGAGGTTCTTGATTCGTGACTAAGGTAACTTACTCTCTTCTGTTCCATCGTGGCGATAGACTACTCCCCATTATAGACCATAAAGGTCATGTGCTCGGTGCATACATGAACATGGCATCCTACAAATCTTTTGGGTACCCATAACATGGTGCAGGACATCTCATCTAGGTGAGGGAAACTTGAGGCCAAACATGACATCTTGCAAAGGAAACATGGTGCAGGGCATCCCACCTAGAAGAGGAATTCTTGGGCCTCGGAAAGCACCGCTTGGTGGGAGGCCACAGGTCACATTGGACATGATTAAAGTATTACCTATAATTCTTGAGTTCTGAGTTTGGGGATCTTGGTCCCTCGTTCTTGAGCATTCTTCTTACTTGGGTAGTTGTAAAGTTTGTGTGGTGTTGTTCTTGATTGTCAATCTAGTAAGTTTCTAAGGTCCATAATTCCTTGAGGCATAAGTTGTAACTTTCATTTGTAACCATATGAATTCATCTTAGCGTGAGTTGTTCTAGAAGGTCATAGATTCCTAGTGAGTTCTTCAGACAGTTCTACAAGAGTTTTGATTCTTGTGGTGTTTTCCTTTAGGTGTTTTTTGGGTCCTAACTTGGTATAGGTTCCAAACTTGCTCCAATAAACTTGAAACCTCAAACATATCCTCATGTCCTTCATAATAGACCATATAAGAAGCACGTATAGACCTTGAATTTTCACGAGTAGTCTTAGGGTTATTTGGTCATTTTACCCCTAATTCTTGGTTTTGCTACTTAACATGTTCCAACGACTTTCAAACTTCACCATATCATCAAACATCATAAAATAAGATCTACTACAGAGTTTCATAATATTTGGAGGTCATCTAGGTCATGAACCGTAGGTAGATATCCTTAGGGGCATTATGGTCATTTTGCATTGTTTCTTGGTTTACCTACTTATCCTTATCCAATGACCACCAAATTTCATATATAACCTCAACATGCTATAATATACTCAGCATTACAATTTCATAGGCAGCAGAGTTGATCTAGTGGGTTATTCTAATGTTACCTAATTTCTGAGCAATTTGATCGATTTAGGGCCTTAATTCACGATTTTTTGAGTTTTTCTTTCATATATCCTTAATTCATATTTGGTTTAGGGTTCATATAGAAATCTAAGTGATTCCTACAAGTATTTCTAAACAAAAAGTTTAAGGTGGCTACTTACCTCGTCGTCGACGTTCGGGACTTCCGTTCTTGAGCTTCCAGTATCTGAATTTCCTCAAATTTCCTTCCACATACTCCTTATTGTGTCTAGTTTCTGGAACCATAAAGTTTTTCCTAAGAAACAGTTTGGAAGGGGGTTAAACTTGAGAAAACTTGCCCGACCGAAAAGAGATGAAGACGCATGTGTCATATAGCGCCGCTGTCCAAAACTTGCCCTCCATAGCTCCGATCATGCCGTTTCTCCCCTCGATTTATTCATGAAACTTAAAGATGGTGTTACAAGGAAGAGTTAGGGATTGATCTCATACCTTCTCGTGGATCTTAGCCTAAGATATTCGCTTCCAAAGTTCGTCCAAAATATGATTTTTCGCCGAAGCAAGAACAGAGGATTCCTTATTGGGTAACCAATTCTAGGGGTTTTCAAAGCTCGATTTCTTCTCGAAACCTCTTCCTTATTCTTCCCTCAAGCGAAATGAATTGGTTTGAAGGAACGACTTTAAGTGTGGGACCTTAATTTTAAGAAATTGTTCTACGACATTTCAGCTCTCGATTCCTTCATCAAAGTTACTCAACTTCTTGCTCTAAAGCTAAAGGAATTCTTAATTTGAAGAAAAAGGAACCGTAGATAGGAATTCAAAACTTACCCCCAGTTTGAACCCAAAACGGATTTTCTTCAACTGGGCACGTTCCTGAGGTTATTTCTCTTCGTGTTCTTCTATAGAAACATTCCTTGGAGGTGCAGAAACTTATTGGGATCGTCCTTGCTCGATGAATTCTTGTGTATCCTCGGATTAGAATTTTGAGTTTTTCTTGAAGCTCTTTAATGACGGATTGGATTGGGGGAATAGTTTCAAGGCACTTTCAGCACTCAATTTCTTCATAGAACTTGTGGGTAATCTTGTTTAGAAATTGTAGGAACAAGTTTGAAAAGAAATGGTGGAGAATTGCTCTTGGATTTGGAAGAAATCCGAGAGTAGGAGACCCAAAATCTGAACGCTTATTGCCTACAATTGGGAGCTCGACCTTGCTCGATTCTTGATCTAAACTATTGCCCCAACTTCAAAATTTATAGGAGAAGCTTAAACCGACATTGAGAGCTCCAGAATCATTGTGAATTGGAGGTTGGATTTTCTAGAAAATTTGTCGGAAATATCATCTCCGATCAGAGAGCTACAGACCGTGGTTTTAAATCCTCGCCGTTGGATGTGATGATCTGTGAGTGTTCTAGATTAAATCCAACTTTGGAGGAGATCCAACGGCTGAGAGTCAAGAGTCGATGGATTTTGTGCAGATGGACACTTTGATCATCTAATTCTTGCCAGAATGACAATTTCGTAATGATCCATATCTTCAGGGGTAATTTGGTAATTTGCCACTTTCATAATATTTTATTATTATTTTTCTCAAAAAATCCATAATTTTCATAAAAATTCTTATCCCTTGTTGGTCATTTTTTTTCCTGAGCATCTTGAAATTCTATCTAGCAAAAAGAATTAAAAATTAGGAAAGTTCCTTAAAAATTGGAAAAACAACTTTTTCGTCCTTTTCACTTATATTTTCATTCTCAATCAAGGTATGGAAATGACTTGCTTAAGACCCTTGTCCTTCTCAATCCTTCGTGATTTCTTTCCTTGGATCTATTGGGTCTTACATGGGTGACTTTTCTTCTTTTTTGGGGTGTTACCGAAACTTCACCGGAAAACCGCGTAGGAAGTCGGGTAAAGAAGAAGAGATTCGACGGATTCGAATCAAATCTATCCATGACCCAAGGCTAACACCTGCAACCCAAACTGTAGCGGCCCAGCCCAGCCTTAACCCACGACCCACATTTACAATAATCGTGACCCACGCCTGTGAACCACACGCGACCCGCCTGTAGACTCGAGAGCTGAATCCCACTTACCTCGATCCAGTAAGCGCAAGACCGTAGTCCAGCCTGATAGCCCAGACTGCAGCACCTCGACCCTACTCAACCCGCAAGCTGATCCATGACCCGCGCCTCGACGCCGCTGTGTTGTTGTGGCCCGCTCAAGTGCTGCCACGTGTAAAGTCATGGCGCAAGCAGCCCTTCGGCTTGAGTGGCTTTGACGGCGCAGCGGTGGCTATTCGGCTCGATTTTCCAATTTTAGCCCGACTTCCATGGTTTTGACCCTCTCAGACTTGTTTTTGACCTAGATTAAGGTAATTGAGGTTGTTTTAGAGCTGTATTTCAATTATTAATTGAATTTTTAATTTAATTATGAAATACTAACAGAAAGTGTCGAATAGTGTAATAGGAAACAAACTCTGGTGATCTTTTGAGTAGCTCTCAAGGAACGGGAGCTTACGTTTAGCATAATTAGGGAGAACTCCAGCTAAGGCCAACCAAGTAAGTGGCCTTACTATAGGATAGGCTAGAAATTGTATGAGTTACAATTCATGATGTTTGAGCTATGATGATGTATGAGTATATGATGATGTGCGAGTATATGATGATGTATACTATGATGATGTATGAGTATATGATGATGTGCGAGTTATGATGATGTATGAGTATATGATGATGTGCGAGTTATGATGATGTATGAGTTATGATGCTTAATTATGATGCATGATGATGTGCGTAATGTATATATTTCAATGTATGACGTACTTGATATGTTTGATGCACTTTATAGCGATATGATGAGTATGATGATTGCATGACGTTTGTCTTAGTATGTTGATGTTTTTCATATTAAGCATGATATATGATGATGAGTGTCATATTGCATCATGTCGATGGACCGACATATGACATAACCTTAAGAGCATGAAAATGATATCAATATAAATATTCAACGAGCATGTGTTACTTAATGTAACAAAGAGATGAAACTAGAAGGTTGTGTCAAAAGAGATGATAAGATGAAATTTAGAGGGACCTCATGCATGTTGTATGTTTATAAGCATAGGGATACTTCCCTCGAGACGATGAGTGTAGACATGCACAATATGATGATGAGGGTGTTCATGGGGAGCATGACACCAAGGGATTTCGTTGACCTCCGAACGTCGGTACAGATTAGCTTGACTAGAGATGGTCCAGGGGGTGTGGGAGCCTCCTAGGGATTCACACTCACACGTGTGGATCGTGTGAAAGGAAGTACTACACATCCATATTAGTCTGACCCCTACAGAATAGAGATAGGTCCCAAGAGCATGATTGCATGTGTTTGCATTTGCATGGTGGCCCCCGATAGTCGAGCCACTTACTGAGTATTCTTCGAAATACTCAGGTCGTGTGGCACATCATTTTTCAGGTATAGGTATGGCGCACATGTATCAAGGACGACACCATCGCGAACAAAAACTGTGGCAGCTTTAATTTGTGATTTGATTTGAATAGTTAGTCAACTATTACTATTTATTAGCTATTTTTTTTTTCTCTCTGCTTTGTAAAGCTATTTATATAGTTCTTTCCGTTATTCAAATCCATAACTTATGGTATAGTAAATTTAGTTTTCTCTTTTTTAGCATTTGGTATTTGTACCTACTTACCTTGAAAAGTAGAAGCATTTTCAAGATAAGAGCAGCCATATGGGGACGAAGAGTAGTTTTATGCAATCATCGATTTCAAAGTTGGATGGATATTATTATCACTCGTCCATGATGATGGAAAACCTTCTCAGATCAAAAGAATATTAGAGTGTGGTGGAGCAAAGAATTTTTGCTGAAGAATATTAGAGTGTGGTGGAGCAAGGAATTTCTGCAACAGCAGACGGAGAATTCCTTTCAGAAGGACAAAAGAAAGCAATTGAAGATCTCAAGTTGAAAGATTTAAAAGCCAAAAACTATTTCTTCCAAGCTATAGATCGTCCAACTCTAGAAACCATTCTGAAGAAAGACACGGGATATTTAGGACTCCTTGAAACAAAAGTACCAGGAAACGGCTCGAGTCAAATGTGCACAACTGCAAGCTCTTCGCAAAGAGTGGGAGGTTCTTCAGATGAAGACGGGAGAATCAGTGTCAGACTACTTTGCTTGAACTTTCATAATTGTTAATAGAAAGAAAATTCATGGAGAAAAGATGGCAGACATTGACATTATAGAAAAGATCCTAAGATCTATGACTTCTAAGTTTGACTATGTCGTTTGCTCAATTGATGAGTCTAATGATCTGGATTCCTTATCCATTGATGAGTTATAAAGTAGTCTCTTAGTGCATGAGCAACACATGAATGATCATGTTTGTGAGGAAGAAAAAGCTCTAAAAGTCACACATGATGGAAGTTTTGGTAGCAGAGGAAGAGGGCGTGGTGGCTTTCTAGGACGAGGTAGAAGAAGAGGTTGACAAAGCTTTGACAGATCAATTGTGGAATGTTACAACTGCCATGGATTAGGACATTACCAATATGAGTGTCCTAAAAGGGAAAATGACAGAGCGAATTATGGAGAAACTAATGAAGAAATGCTATTAATGGCCTATGTAGATGAGAAGAAAGCTGAAAAGAAGGACATTTGGTTTCTTGACTCGGAATGCAGCAACCATATGTGTCGAAAGAAGAACTTTTCTATCATCTTGATGAGAAGTTTTGACAAACTGTTAAGCTGGGTGACAACTCAAGCATGGCTACGATGGGCAAAGGAAATGTAAATTTTAAAGTAAATGAGATTGTTTCAAGTAATCACCGAGGTATTTTATGTACCAAACTTGAAGGACAACTTCTTGAGCATTGAACAGTTGCAAGAAAAAGGTCTCGCAATTCTTATACAAAAAGGAGGATGTAAGATTTATCATCCTAACAGATGGCTAATTGTACAATGACATCAAATAGAATGTTTGTTCAATCTCTACCGAAGGAACAATCATGCTTCAATGCTATTACAGAAGATCCCGCAAGAACATGGCATTGTCGATATGGGCATCTAAGTTATGGAGGACTGAAGACACTTCAAGAGAAGGACATGGTGCAAGGATTGCTGGTCCTTAAAGCTCCCTCAAAAGTATGTGAAGGTTGTTTGATAGGAAAACAACAAAGAGATTCGTTTCCTAAAGAAAGCACATGGAGAGCATCTCAAATTCTTCAACTTGTACATGATGACATATGTTGACCGATCACGCCCATCTCCAACAGCAAAAAGAGGTATTTTATCAGTTTTATCAATAATTTCAGTCGAAAAACTTGAATTTTCTTCTTGGTTGAAAAATCATAAGCGTTATCCATTTTTAAAAGATTCAAGAGTATGGTTGAAAAAGAAACTGGTATATACTTGAAGGGCTTGAGAACTGATCGAGGGGGTGAATTCACAACCAAAGAATTCACTAGCTTTTGTAATGAAAATGGTATTCAAAGGCAACTGACAGCTGCTTATACTCCGCAACAACACGACGTGGCAGAAAGGAAAAACAGGACAATTATGAATATGATTAGATGCATGCTGACAGAGAAAAAGGTACCAAAAGCTTTCTGGACAGTTCATATTCTAGTCTCACTCTAGCCGTGAAGCATATGATTCTAGAAAAAGCTTGGAGCGGACATAAAGCATCAGTTTCACATTTCATAATTTTTGGATGTATTGTGTATGTTTGTTAGATAAAACCTGAGGTTTTCCTTATTTAGATTTACACGTTTTCATTAGTTGATTGAATACCTTCGTTTGACCATTTGACAAACACGTAGAATGGATTACCACATATTTAGATGGCAAGTTTGTTTCTAACAGATTTAGTTGGCCACTCTACCGCCGTAGAATGGATTACCACATATTTAGATGGCAATTTTGTTTCTAACAGATTTAGTTGGCCACTCTACAGCCATTTTTAGGATAAGTTAGATATTTAAATAGATAAAGGCCACTCTACAGCCATTTTTAGCATAAATTAGATATTTAAATAGATAAATCTGTTCAGAAGATTTCATCACATCATTTTAAGCAAAAGTCTTCAGCAATTCTCTCTCTCTATTATTTTTCGCATTTTTATTTTCTAACAACAACTTCCTGTCAACCATTTCCTCTCAATGAAAAGGATTTTTCTTGCCGATTATCGAAAAACAACAAGTGGTATCAGAGCCCGGTTGAAGCCATCGGTGGTATATCATTGCAGAGGAGCCAACTTTATCAATAGTCAAGTTGAATAGCTCAAGTGGTTAGAGGGTCAACCTAACAACGCATAGGTCTTAGGTTTCTGTAGAAGAAAATGCAAAGCGCGAAAATAGACACATCATGGGGTCCATCCCGAGCAGGCTCGCTCACTCCTCCATGTAGTCGCCAAGTGAGACGGCGAATTTGTAGATGATTTTTCAATGCGGATCACGGGGCTTTCCAACAGCATTACCACTCTTGGTGGCAGCATTAGCGAGACAGAAATTGTGAAGAAGATGCTGCAGGTCGTCCCCCGATCACCTCGAGCAAGTCGGAGTAACGTTGAGCAGCAGAAGCAAAATACCGCTTCAGCTATCGACAAGGAGGGTCGTCTACTTCTCACTGAGGAGGAATGGCTTGCACGCCTAAAGCTCCGTGACGACACCGGTGAGAGCAATGGGCCTGAGCAAGTCGGTGACCAGAAGACTACGTAACGTCGAGCAGCGGAAGAAAAATACCATTTCAACTATCGACAAGGAGGGTCGTCTACTCCTCACTGAGGAGGAAATGGCTTGCACGCCTAAAGCTCCGTGACGACACCAATGGGCCCTCCAGCCGCAAAGGTGGTAATAAGCCATGGAAATCTCGCGGGCGCATGCACGGTGACACAATCGCACTTTCGAAGGCAGCGGACTAGCGATTATGCGACACTCACTTACCAACGACAAGTGAGCTAAGCCAATTTGTTCTTGTGTTGCCTACGGCCAAGCGACGTATGATCGAGCCTCTAGCCTCGGTTTTAAAAGAAGCTTTTAGAAAACGAGGAGAGAGAGAGAGATTTTAGAAACAGAGATTTTGGAAAGAGACGTTATATAAGCAAGCAAGAGAAAGATAACAACGGCTTAGCATATATAACCTTGGGTAGGGAGAAGTTGACAACTAGTCATATCCCCCTATAGTACATTCTGAGCCATTTTATGTCTGGCAAGCCTAGACATGACATTTTTAAGGCGTCATACGCCCTAGAATTACAAAAGGAAAAACACTAGAATGACAAGACATGACAAGGATTTGGCTTGTCATGGGCATGCGGCCATGGGCAACACGCCCTGGACGAGCATGACCGTGACATCCTCCCCCATCTAATTGATTGACGTCCCTGTCAACCGACTACTTTCAAACCTTGCGATGTGGGTGGCGGTGGAGTTCAGAACTTCGGCGCGTTCCCAGCTGATTTCCTCTGTAGGGAGATTCTTCCATTTGACTAGGAATTCACGAATCGTCCGTACAGGTCTTCCTATCTTCCTAACCCTGTCGGCTAGGATCTCTTCTACCTCTTTTGTTTCTTTTTGCTTCAGATCGATGCTCGGTCTTGTGGTTGTATTCCGTTGGTCGTCGTCTGAGCCAGGGTGATAGGGCTTCAAGTTACTCACATGAATTACTGGGTGGATTTTCATCCATGCGGGTAGTGCAACTCGGTAGGAGGTAGCCCCGATCTTTTTAAGGACTTCAACCGGGCCTTCATATTTTCGAACTAGTCTCTGGTCCTTTCGGCTGCGAAATCTGATCTATTCTGGTCTCAGCTTGATGAGAACTTGATCTCCTGCTCGGAATTGAAGGGGGCGACGCTTCTTGTCCGCCCACTTTTTCATATGCTTGGAAGCCTTCTCTAAATATGCTCGGGCTATATCTGTCATCTGCTTCCATTCTCTTGTAAAGTTGTGAGCTTGAGGGTTTTTTCCTGCATAAGGATGATCAATAATATGGGGTAAGGCCGGTTGTCGTCCACTTACAATTTCGAAGGGACTCTTCCCCGTAGACGAGCTTGTTTGGCAATTGAAGCAAAATTGGGCGACATCTAACAGTTGTATCCAGTTCTTCTGGCGAGCGTCGACGAAGTGACGTAAGTATTCTTTGAGCAAGCAATTGAACCGTTCTATCTGTCCATCGGTTTGAGGGTGATAACTCGAGGAGATGTTCAAGGTTGTTCCCAAGAAGGCGAATAACTCAGTCCAGAATGTCCCAATGAATCTGCCATCCCTATCACTGATGATGCTTGACGGAATGCCTCATAACTTTACAACGTGTTTGAAAAATAGTTGGGCGGTGAGTTCTGTCGAGCATAATTTTGGAGTCGGGATGAATATCGCATATTTTGAGAATCGGTCTACGATAACCAAGATGGCGTCATATTCCCCGACTTTAGGGAGGTGTGTTATGAAGTCTAGAGATACACTTTCCCAGGGTCTTGTTGGCACAGGTAGAGGTTCCAAGAGTCTTGAGACTTTGGCTTTCTCGACTTTATCCTGTTGATAGATGAGGCACGTCTTGGTGTATTGCATGATGTCGTCTCGCATGTTCGGCCAGAAGTACCCTTTCTTTATTAGGGCGTATGTTCTTTGCCACCCCGGGTGTCCGGACCATAAGGTATCATGACATTCCTGAATGAGCTTCTTCCTCAGTTCCCCCATTCTTGGGACATACAATCTGTTTCCTTTGGTCATCAGGAGGTCTCCCTCAACCCAAAACTATCGTGTTTTTCTAGCTTTAGCTAGTTCGACGACGGCTTTGGCCGATGGGTCTTTATGTAACTGTTCCTTGATGATGTCGCGCATCGATCCATTGATCTTACTTGTATGAATATGGGCTAACATGCACAGGGCCGCATGTTCGCCCTTCCGACTCAGCGTGTCGACTGCTTGATTAATCTTTCCTGCTTTGTGTTCGAACTTGAAGTCGAATTCGGCCAACGACTCCTGCCACCGGGCTTGTTTTGCCGTTAATTTTGGTTGATCAAAGAAGTGGCAAATGGCGCTGTTATCCGTCTTCACTACGAACTGTGATCCTAAGAGATACTGTCTCCAGACTCGAAGACAGTGGACTACAGCTAGCATTTCTTTCTCGGAGACAGTGTATCTCCGTTCGGCATCGTTGAGCTTTCGACTCTCGTAAGCGATGGGGTGGCCTTCCTGAATAAGGACCCCACCTAGAGCAAAGTCAGAAGCATCTGTTTCTATTTCAAATGACTTTGTAACATCTACCAACCCGAGGACAGGACCCCTCGTCATGGTTGTTTTCAGATTTTCAAAGGCCATTTGACAATCATTCAACCACGACCAAGGGTGGTCTTTCTTCAACAGTTCTGTCAATGGGGCGGCTCGTCGTGAAAACCCTTCGACGAACCGCCTATAGTAGTTGGCTAATCCTAAGAAGGACCGCACCTCGGATACGGAAGTAGGAACTTTCCATTCTTGGATAGCTTTTATCTTGTCGCTATCCATACTAATTTGTCCACATTTGACGACATGCCCAAGGAAGTTGATGCATGTTTGTGCGAATGCACATTTCTCCTTCTTCACATACAGTTGGTTCTGTCGTAGCTTGTCAAACACCAGCTTCAAGTGCACTTTGTGTTCCTCTAGGGTTGTGCTGTAAACAACGATGTCATAGAGCTATCACGAATTGATCCAAGTATTCGTAGAAAACCAGGTTCATCAACGTGCAGAACGTAGCTGGAGCGTTTGCCAAGCCAAAGGGCATTACTAGGAATTCAAAGGCCCATATCTTGTTACACACGTCGTCTTGGGTTCGTCGACTTCGGCAATACGTACTTGGTAATACCCTGATCGTAAGTCCAACTTCGTGAAGTACTTGGCCCCATGAAGTTGGTTGAACAAGTCGGATATTATCGGCAGCGGATATTTGTTGCGTACCGTCACCTTGTTTAAGGCTCTATAGTCTATGCACAGACGCAACGTTCCATCCTTCTTCTTCTGAAACAGTACGGGGGCTCCGTAAGGTGCCTTTGCCGAGCGAATGAATCCCGCCTTCAACAACTCATCCAGTTGTTTTCTCAATTCTGCTAGCTCGGGCGGAGCCATCCGGTATGCATTCTTTGCTGGCGGTTTAACCCCGGGGAGGAGTTCGATTTCATGGTCAATGCCTCGACGAGGTGGTAGTGTTTGGGGTAGACTCTCTGGCATTATGTCGGTATAACTGTTTAGTACTTCCTTGATTTCCTCTGGGACAGTCTCTTCGGTGGTCGCTTCTTCCATCAGTGGTATGGCCATGAATGTAGGTTCCTCTCGTGCGAGTCCCCTTTTCAGTTGTATGGTCGAGATCATCCGAAGATTACCTGGTTGCTTGATGCTTGCAGGTATTACTGTGGGGTTGCGGTCGGTGATCACCAAGCATTTCGCCAGTGGCATTGGGATGACCTTGTGTTCTAGGAGGAACTCCATCCCAAGTACCACGTCGAAGTCGTCCATGCGAACCACGACAAGGTCTAGCTCTCCAGTCCAATACCCTATTTTGAAGGGGACTCCTTTGGAAACTCCCACAATAGGCAAGGCCTCGGAGTTGACAGCTTTCATTTTTCCCGGGTCCTTTCCTATGGTGAGTCCCAATCTTCGGGCTTCTTGATCGGCAATGAAGTTGTGGGTTGCTCCAAAGTCTATCAGAGTGCTCTTGCTCGGTCGAGAATTTATTGTCGCATCTACGAACATGAGCCCTTTCTCTATTATCTCCTTCGGTTCGACTTTCCATTGGAGGGCTGACAAGAATTTGAGTGCGCCCATTCGGGGGTTGTCGTGATCTTCCTTCTTGTCTAGCATAGTCTCGACCCTTGCCTCATTGCTCTCTTGAATGGACACTTGGAGCTCAGTGAGAGAGGCCCGATGAGGACAGTAGGATACTTTGTGGGGACCTTTACACAGCATGCATTGTAAAGGCGTCGTCGGGTGGTTCTTTTGATGGTAAGGCCCTCGAGATGTCCCCGCTTGATTGTTCTGGGGAGGTCTATCCTTCCATCCGCTCGGTCTGTTGGGGCTTCCATTTTGATGACCTGGTGGCTTGTATGTTTTGCCCCCAGTGTTTGGGGCCGGCGGCGATTTTCTTTGGGATCCTGCTTCGTTCCCACAGTCTACGAGTCTCTCGGCGCAGGCCATTGCGGCAGCTAGGGTTTGGACCTTGTTCTCATGTATCTTTGTTTTGGCCCACGGCTGTAACCCATTTATAAAGAAGAACACCTTGTCCTTCTCTGCTGTGCCCCTGATATCTAGCATCAGGGTTGAGAATTGTCTGACATAGTCCCGTATGCTTCCAGTATGTTTCAGGGCTACTATTTTCTCCATTGCTATATGTCCTGCGTTTTTGGGGAGGAATTGTTCCCTCAACTCTTTCTTGAGGTCCTCCCATGAGTCGATGGTGCATAATCCATCCTCGATGTCTTGCACCTTCGTACGCCACCACAATTTGGCGTCATCTACGAGATACATCAAGGCTACAGTCACCTTCTTGTCGTCAGGACAAGTCGTTGTGGCTTTGAAGTACTGCTCGACATCAAAGATGAAGTTTTCCAACTCCTTGGTGTCCCGATTCCCTTTGAAGGCTCTAGGGTCTGGGAACTTTAGTTTGTTGGATCCTGTATTAGTTTGCCCAGCCGTGACGCCTTCCACGGCTTTCATGGTCACTTCAATTCGAGTGCTCATGGAGGCCATCCTTTCTTGGATGTCGTCGATTGTTGTTCTGAATTCATCAGCTAATCCATTGAACAAACTCATCATTGTATTTTGTAGCACGTCGAACTCTTCGCCACGTCCCTCTTTGTGCGCGACAGAGCTATCCGAACTACCAGACGGTTTTGGGCTGCTCGTAGGAGCAACTCTTTCTTCGAGCGAGGTCACTCAAAACATCAGTTTTGCGATTGGCAACCCATCCAGGCGGTTGCCCATTGCGTCGACTTCTACGACTTTCTCACTCAACTCGGTCACCCGTTTTTCCAGAAAACGGATGGTGTCAGGGACTTCTTTGAGAAACAGCATTTCCTCCTCTATTAGCGTAAGCCGGTTGGCTTGTGCTTTGGGTGTCGACTTTGTCGTCGACATGATCTCGGTCTTTATGATGTTACGGAGCTAACAAAGCTCTGATACCACTTGACACAATTGCACTTTCGAAGGCAGCGGACTAGCGATTGTGCGGCACTCACTTTCCAACGACAAGTGAGCTAAGCCAATTTGTTCTTGCGTCGCCTACGGCCAAGCGACGTATGATCGAGCCTCTAGCCTCAGTTTTAAAAGAAGGTTTTAGAAAACGAGGAGAGAGAGAGATTTTAGAAAGAGAGATTTTGGAAAGAGACGTTATATAAGCAAGCAAGAGAAAGATAACAACGGCTTAGCATATATAACCTTGGGTAGGGAGAAGTTGACAACTAGTCATATCCCCCTATAGTATATTCTGAGCCATTTTATGTCTAGTAGGCCTAGACATGATATTTTTAAGGCGTCATACGCCCTAGAATTACAAAAGAAAAAACACTAGAATGACAAGACATGACAAGGGTTTGGCTTGTCATGGGCATGCGGCCATGGGCAACACGCCCTGGACGAGCATGACCGTGACACGCGGCATAACTGCTCCGGTGAGCGTCGAACCCGAGGAAGAGCTCCAACTGTGCATAACAAAGGGGCTCGTACTGTGGGAAGAGAGGTCACCTGAGCAACAATTGCTGGAGCAAGCTCAGGAACAAGGAGACGGCCGAGAAGGCCCATGTGGCTCAATCCGAGGAGGACGAGCCGGCTCTTTTCATGGTGACTGCATCACTCCTACCTGACGTCCCTAATTCGATTCATTCTAGCTTGAATGATTCTACATGGCTTTTTATATAGCCTCAAGGAACAAGGAGACGGCCGAGAAGGCCCATGTGGCTCAATCCGAGGAGGACGAGCCGGCTCTTTTCATGGTGACTGCATCACTCCTACCTGACGTCCCTAATTCGATTCATTCTAGCTTGAATGATTCTACATGGCTTTTTATATAGCCTCAAAATGAAACTATTAAAGGCATACCAAAAGTTGTAACATTCATAATTAATGACCATATTTAGCCATTATGTAAATGTAACCTAAAGTAAATAAAAAGTCTTAAAATACAGTAACTCTAAATTATTCTAAATTGTAAGCCACCCAAAATGTACAACAATCAAACTTCATTCTTCTTCAATGTAGCATGAATTGAAACATCTTTTGATAATTTTGACAACCTTTTCTTCACATCTTCATTGAAGTATATTGTATGATTGATGTCTCTTGGTTCATCTCAAAATTGGTGAGCGTCGAACCCGAGGAAGAGCTCCCCAAATCCACGGAGGTAATCGACGACGGCATAACTGCTCCGGTGAGCGTCGAACCCGAGGAAAAGCTCCAACTGTGCATAACAAAGGGCACCGGCTGGGGAGCCAATTCAACTGAAGGAGGAGCGAGTGTTCGCTCAAATCGGTGAAAGAGGCGAGCAACAAGAGAACCGGCGATGGGTCCTCAACACGGGGGCAACAAACCATATGACCGAGGCCAAGTCTGTGTTCTCCGAGCTTGACTCGGGGATTCGCGGGACGGTGAAATTCGGCCACGGCTCTGTCGTCGAGATCGAAGGGCACGACACCATCCTGTTCGTCGGCAAGCGAGGCAAGCACCACAAGCTGACCGGCGTCTACTTCATCTCGAGGCTCAAGGCTAATATTGTGAGCCTGGGTCAACTCGATAAGGCCGGCTGCCACATTTCCATCAAGCGCGGGCTACTTAGGATCCGCGATGATCTACGACGGTTGCTCATGCAAGTTCGGTGCACGGCAAACCGCCTTTACATCCTAGAGTTGGAGATAGAGCAACTAGTCAACCTCTCGGCCAGGTACCGGAGGATGGAAGACCTATTAGGAAAAGGTGAACCACCTGAACTGGCGGCGCGCCAGCTCGAAGAAGAGGTGGCCGAACAAGACATGGAGTCTGGAAGACATGCCGCCAGGGACACCGAGCCATAGGGCTCAAATCGGAGTTCAAACAAAATAAGGTAGATATACCATAGGTTTTAGGAGGAGATTGTTAGATAAAACCTGAGGTTTTCATTATTTAGATTTACACGTTTTTATTAGTTGAAGAGGTGGCCGAACAAGACGTGGAGTTTGGAAGACATGACGCCAGGGACACCGAGCCATATGGCTCAAATCGGAGTTCAAACAAATAAGGTAGATATAAAACCTGAGGTTTTCCTTATTTAGATTTACACGTTTTCATTAGTTGATTGAATACGTTCGTTGGATTACCAAATTTTTAGATGGCAAACCAAATTTTTAGATTTGTAGGAAGTGTCACCGATCTAGTTGGCCACTCTCCAGCCATTTTTAGGATAAGTTAGATATTTAAATAGGTAAATCTGCTCATAAGATTTCATCACCTCATTTTAAGCAAAAGTCTACAGCAATTCTCTCTCTCTCTGTTATTTTTCACATTTTTATTTTCTTCCAACAACTTCCCGTCAACGATTTTCTCTCACCGAAAAGGATTTTTCTTGCCTATTATCGAAAAACAACAATGTTCATGTCTCAGACAACAAAAGAACAAAGCTTGAGGATAAAAGTTTGAAGTATGTATTACTTGGAATTAGTGAGGAATCAAAGACATGCCGACTTTGTAATCCAATCTCACAAAAACTAATTGTTAGTAGAGATGTGAAGTTTGAGGAAGAGAATGGCTAAGATTGGCATAAAACCCATAAAAAAGAAGTTACAGTTGATCTAGAATTGAGTAATGATACCTGCAATGAAGTGATCTAGAATTGAATAATGATACCTGCAATGAAGTGATCTAGAATTGAGTAATGATACCTGCAATGAAGTTGAAAGCTCGGAGGCATACAATGATTCATGTGAGTCAGCACAAGAACCTAGATCAAATATATATAAAAGAAACTAAATATGTATTTGCAAAAAGTTGAACTTGGGCATGAGTGTCTTTGGACATGCCTCAATACCACTCTAACCATCCCATTATTCAAAAGAAGATTATTCAAAAGGATTCTTAATATAGTTTATATCTTTTTAATTGGCTCAGGTCAATTCGAAGGTTTTATCTATGAACCCGAAACCGAACCGATTCAGTTCGGGTTCAGAAAAATGAACCCAACCCTACTCGAAATGCTAATCCAACCCAACCCAACTCAACCCTTATAGTTCGGGTTGGGTTGGTTCAGGTTGTCGGATTGAATGTACACCCCTAGAAAATATTACATTTCTAGCTTGCAGGAAGTGATCCTATTCATTACACAGAAGCCGCCAAAAGCTCTGAATGGAGAAGTCGTGAGGATGATTCATATTCATACACAAAATCAATGACACAAAATCAAGTTGCAGACATCATAACCAAAATTTTAAAACTTGATGTTTGTTTGAAGATCTTAGATATGTTCGGGGTTTGTTCAGAGTCAAGTATTGCTTGTGATTTGATGAAATTGGGATTTGATTTAGAAAGTTGTGATTTGATTTGATTAGTTAGTTAGCCATTACTATTTATGAACTAATTGCTTTGTAAAGCTACTTGTTTTAGTTCATCAAATATATAACTTTGATAGTATATTCAATTTAATTTTATCTTCTTTTTAATAGACACTTGTTTAGGATAGACTCATATTTAAATTCCCCATTTTAGGTTAGACCAGGTTGTTTTACCTTTTAATCCTTGTAAATTATTTTATTTTTATTTTTATTTTTTCTAAATTTCAATATTTTATATTTAAACACATAACTATTTTCCAAAGAAGAATATGTTTTAAATATTTTCGACATTTATGTTATAGACGAAGTTTTCTTTTTAGAGTTATTTTTCCGCTTAAGAGATGAGTATAAGACGTTAGTAGCGACTATGAATATGTAGAAAGGATTGTTACATAAAGAGACCTAGAGGTGGATTGCCCTTCAATTTTATGAAAAATAAAAATAAATCTAAAAGAGCAATCTCGCTCTAATACCCGTTGTTGCATTGGTATAATATCTAGGAGTGAATGTGGTTTTACAAAACAATTCCTTAAAATTATTAATCAATACAAAATGATAATCAATACAACAAGCTATATAATAAGTATAAAACATTAATTATATTCAAAACAATAAGTATAGGAACAATTTAAAACATATAATAGATTAGTACAATGCCATTTGTCACAATTTAATTGGTTCATGCTGCCAACTCAATCACTTAAATATTGCTCCATAGTTTTCATTAGGGATATGAAATTAAAAAAGCAATAAAAATAATAAATTTATAAATACTACATATATAACAAAAATAAAAAATATTATATTAATTGTTATTTAATAATGTTGCAACAAATAGATAACAAATACATTAGAATTTAAGAAAATTCGGTATTCAAAGTAACTTTTGCCTCATGATCCCGAAATCGAACCGAGTCAGTTCAGGTTCAGAAAAATGAACCAAAACCAACCCAAAAATCTAATCCAACCCATCCCAACTCTTATAATTTGGGTTGAGTTGGTTCGAATTTTCGAGTTGTACAGATGTACACCCCTAATTTTTATACAACTTCAATTTGAGTGATTCATGAGGCGTTAGAATCTGAATTCAACACTCCACGATATTAAAAGTTATTAATAATTAAAAATAATTTGGTTATCATCAAAATATTAATTAATTAATTTATTCGTTAACCCATTTTGTGTGCTTTTAATTTTTATAGACGTAAGGAAACTCAATATATAATTAGAAAAATAAGAAGAAGAAGAAATAAAAAAAAAAATAATTATAATTATAAAAGATTCATTAATTATTCTATTGTAATAATTATTTTATACATAAATTTTTTTTTGTATTTTTTTTTATTGTTTTCATAAATTATTATAAGTATATAAATTTATTAATATATATCATTTAATATAATTTATTCCACCATATACAACATTTAATTTTTGAGACATATGTCGGCTAGATGTAAGTTTATATTTTATTAAAATCATAATATAAATATTAAGATTTATTATAAAGTAAATTAAAAAATCTAAATTTAAGATTAAAAAAATTATATTAAAATTAAATTAATTAAAACATTATTTCAATAATTTAACTTAATTAAAATAAAATAGTTAATCAAATTAAATGATTTTTTTAAGCAGATATATTATAAATAAAACCTTCTACCAAATAGCCGAAAAGACTATGAAACTTCGTTCAGAGTTTCACCCTCAATGAGAGAAAATTCAAATTTTGAAAACATATAAATCACCTGTAAAGTCTCCACAGTAATCTTCCTGGTCTTCTTCACACGTGTCCAACCAAATCGAATCCGATGAATCACAACCCTAAAATTTCCATCCAGACCATCCAAGTAATAGAATTCATCGATTAGTTGCTAATCGCGCCACACAGAATCGAAACTCTGCCACTAGGCCGTTTCCAAGCCCCGACAAAAACGAGTGGAACGGCGTCGTTTCTGGCATCGGCGTGCGTTTTGATTTTCTTCATCCCGAGCGCCAAAACTGTTGCAGAAGAAAAAGGATAAAAATCAGAAAAGAGTTGATAGTAGGAGAGTAGAGCCGCATAATCTGGTAGATCATTTTTCAATTTCCGAATTCCAATTCTCTGATTTTGTTTCAGAGTTTCGCTGAAAAATGGAGATTGGATCGGGTACGATTGCGTCCTGCTTGAAAGAGCAGCTTAAGATCTTTCAGGAATGGTTCTGTTTGGCCGATTCAGGTACTTTTCTACCTTTAATCGGCGTTTCTTGTTTTATTAATTATTGGATGTTAATTGCTTCGTTTTGTGTTTTCTCCTTTTTTTTTTTTTTTTTTTTTTGTAGATGGAGATGGCCGTGTTAGTGGAAATGATGCCATACAGTTCTTCTCCATGTCTCATCTTTCTCGCGCAGAGCTCAAACAGGTATCACGTGTCATTTTTCTGTTCCTTTTTAGCCCATTGAGTTCATCGTTGAATCTTACTTTGACGCCACGTTAGGTTACAGAATTTGGATTTGAGTTTGTTACGGACCTTTTCTGTTCTCTGCTTCCTAATTGATGTTAAGTTTATAACTTCATTGTTCTTAGTAGAATGTCCGATTTTGATGTGCTTAGAGGTGGATAACCAGATTGCTGCTTCCATGATGAGAAAAAATAAACTTCCTTATTTGAAGGAGAATTCAACAAACTTCCTTATTCATGTTTGGTCTAGTATGTTGTTTACGTTCATATGTTTTGTGGTTATTGGTTTCATTTTGTTTCGTTTCAAAAGTTGTGTTCATTACTTTGCTAACCTTTTCTCTTAATCACGATGATGAATTTTTACTGTGGAAAATTAGAAGCATTTTAATTGAATTCGTATCAATGAATTGGATGCTAAAAATACATATAATTTGTCGAGTATCTGCCTGTGCTGTCTGTTTTGCTTCGTACTCCGATCACTGATTCACTGCACAACTTTTGGGGGGTTTTATTTTTTGGGTCGTTAAACAGCTGTGGTTCATAATATGTCATAGATTCTGATATTATATCTTGGGTTCCTTTTATACTATGCCGCCAGTGGAACTGATGTGCTATTTTCGTTTCCTTTTTTAAAGGTTTGGGCTATTGCAGACTCCAAACGGCAAGGATATTTAGGTTTCAATGAGTTCGTTAGGGCCATGCAGGTTCTATTCTACTTCTTTGTTCTGATTTTATTACTTTAGCCACTACATGGAGATCCCTCTAATTCTTATTTTTTGTTTTGATAACGACCAGCTTATTTCTTTAGCGCAAGCAGGGTATGAATTGAACTCAGATATCCTCAAAAAATCAGGCACGTAGAATGATTTGTTTGATAGTTCTGTCTTTTATATGAACAATTTCAAGCTATTTTGGCTATTATTCTTGAAGTGTTACAAGTGAGTTTTCTTTGTTATCAAGTCCATATTATATTTAAAGTGAAAATTTTTGGTTTGGCTTAAGACATCAAATAATTCAGATATCATTATCATATGCCAGAACCTTTAATTCTATGAAATATCAGTATAGATATCAGCGATACTCTGTTTTATCCATTTATTTTAATTTTCTCTTCCTCTGATCCTCGAAATGTAACCATGCTCTCACTGTAAATTATTTAAGAAGAAATATAGTCTTGTAGACTGCTTTGGTGATAATCTTGTGGCCAGTAGTATTTTTTACCAGTTAATCCATCCACTAATGCTAGGTTCCTTGTGTAAGATCCCACGTTAGTTGGGGAGGAAAACAAAACATTTTTTATAAGGGTATGGAAATCTCTCCCTAGCAGATGCGTTTTAAAACCTTGAGGGGAAACCTAGAACGGAAAGCCCAAAGAGGACAATATCTGCTAGTGGTGGGCTTGAACCGTTATAGCTTGATTTACTTTATTGCATATTACTGAATTAGATTATTTGGAAACTATTAGTGAAAAGTTTTTAAAACAAGTAGAAAGGATAAATCTGGTTTATATATTATAACCAGAAAATGCCTTCTTCAAATCCAATTATTGCGTTCATTTTCTTTCATGACACCTTGCAATGCAAAGGCAATACTTGGTTACTGTCCATTATACATTGATGACGACCTTTTACTTGTTTACAGCTGACATGGAAAAAATTGAACTTCCAGTTCTAGAAGGCTTGGACGCTTTAGCTCTTGTAAGTAATATCACTCATTTGATAATGTGAACTTTGCATTGAAATAATACAACATTGATGTATGATATAATTTTTTTTATAATCTTCTCAGAAGGCCAAGAAGTTAGCAATATCTAGCCAACATGAAACAAATGGTTCGACAATTTTTTACCATTGAATTTCTATAATTAAATTGCCAACTTGGTCTGTGATTTGAATAGATACTCTGCCATGCCAATATAGGTACTTCTCAACCGCCATCATCTCCTTGGTTTGCTTCAAAATCTGGGAGCAAGGTATTATGTGGTCTTTTGTGTTATTTTTTTATTTTTATTATTATACTTTGTCTATGTTTTATTATTTGTGTAAGATTTCTTTTTCAATTTTGTTCCAGATCTGTTTTTTTTTTTTTTTCATGGTAATTAATGAAATGCAATTGAAAATGCTGACCTATTCTTCTCTGGTAATGTTTTATTTTGCATCATTTCTTGTTCAGATACCCCATACTGCTGTTACATCAATAATTGACGGTTTGAAGAAACTATACAATGAAAAACTAAAGCCTCTGGAAGCTACTTATCTGTTTAATGATTTTGTGTCCCCATCGCTGGTGAGTAGATTGGGAAATTTCTTGTACACTTGAACTTTTTGGTTGAGATGGAAGAAAAGTTGTTACATGGTTTACCATCATTGTGTAAAATGTTCCTTCAATGTGTTTCAAAGTTTTGACTAATTTCTTGCAGACAAGCAGTGATTTTGATGCTAAGCCGATGATAATGTTGTTGGGCCAATATTCAACTGGAAAGACAACATTTATCAAACATTTGTTAAGATGTAATTATCCAGGTGAGTTGAATTTTTACTTTATCATCCTTTGTAATCTGCATGTATAAACTTCATATATTGCATGCTTTCTTAATTTATTTAATTTTTTTTTTCCTCAGGAGCTCACATAGGACCGGAGCCAACAACTGATAGATTTGTAGTGGTTATGGTAAGGGAAACCCTTTGTTTTGCTGTTAAATAGTAAGTTTAAACTCAAAAATAATAGCTGATAGCTTGCTTTTTGGACTTTTTGGACTTTTTATTTTGGACATTTTTTGCTTGAAACATGCCAGAGTCTAATTGTTTGTGCAAGTCTATTTTGATTATCCTACAACTGTTCTATGTTATAATTTTTACTAATCACCGCAGATTATCTTTTTGCACTCTGTATTTTGTTTAGGGAAAGATATGGATTTAGTATGTCTAATTAATTGCTTATTGTTCAGAACTAAAAAGAAAAATAATACTTGGAATTGCATATTGTACCATTTTATTAGTATTTTCTCCATGATGAAGTGTTTCCTATAATTTCTTTTATTTTCCACTGTCTATAAAATGTGTTTTCACCTAGCTACTTTGTGGTCGATTGGCCAAAATAAGAAAGAACTGCAAGTCATCAAATAAGAAACTTTACCTATGTAATCAAACTGGGTGATATATTCTTATCAAGGGATATGTCTAACACGTTCACGGTTCCATTGCTTTATTGTGAATTTGTACTCAGTCTGGACCAGATGAGAGAAGCGTTCCAGGAAACACAATTGCTGTTCAAGCAGACATGCCATTCTCGGGTTTGACATCCTTTGGTGGAGCATTCTTGTCGAAGTTTGAATGTTCTCAAATGCCGCATCCTGTACGTTGAAGTTTAATTTATTTCTTTTTAAGTTTATGCAGTTTCATTTTGCCAAATTGCTACAACGAAGCTAATACTTTTTACCTATACTTTCAGCTCCTTGATCAAATTACATTTGTGGATACTCCTGGGGTTCTCTCTGGGGAAAAGCAACGCACACAGAGAAGCTATGATTTCACAGGGGTTATATCATGGTTCGCAGCAAAATGTGATCTCATTCTTCTTTTGTTTGATCCCCATAAACTGGATATCAGCGACGAGTTCAAGCGTGTTATAGGATCCCTTCGTGGTCAAGATGATAAGATTCGAGTTGTCCTCAATAAAGCAGATCAAGTTGATACTCAACAAGTAAGATTTAGACCTCTGCAATTATTTTCTTCTTTATAGTTTCCTTTATTGGAGGATTATAATGTATACCTCTTCGACTTTCCATCATTCTAGTTAATGAGAGTATATGGAGCATTGATGTGGTCTCTCGGCAAAGTGTTGAATACTCCAGAGGTCTCTCGTGTTTATATTGGGTAGGTTCTTTGATTCAGTCTATTATTTATGTATTATAGTGTTGATCATTGATAATTTCCTCTTAGATTTACTGATTTATATAGCATAAAACGTTAATTTCCAAACTGATCTTTCATTGATATCAGCATTTTCTTGGATTGTCTCTCGTAATTTTATTATCTGATTGTATCAGATCATTTAATGACAAGCCTGTTAATGAAGCCTCTGTCGGCCCAATTGGTCGCGATCTTTTTATCAAGGAACAAGATGACCTGTTAGCAGATTTGATCGATATTCCAAAGAAAGCGTGTGACCGTCGGGTAATTTGGTTTACATGTTTTGATTGCATAATGCGTATTTGCCATCACCATGCCTAAATAACGAAGTTTTCATTTTCACCTTCCAGATTAATGAATTTGTAAAACGCTCCAGAGAGGCTAAGATTCATGCCTACATTATTAGCCATCTCAAAAAGGAGATGCCTGCCATGATAGGCAAAGCTAAAGCTCAACAACGGCTTATTGATAATCTTGAAGATGAATTTGGAAAGGTAAATTTATTCTATTCCATCTTTCATTTTAGTTTTTGTATGTTCAAATGTCCGAATTTAATCTTTATAGTTTAAATAAATCTTAAAACTAGGCCTTGTGTTTACTTTGAAGATAATTTTAACCCAACTTAGTAAGATATTAATAGATACTTTTTTTTACTACATAAGAATCAACAACAGGAATGACTAATTTTGAGATTTGTTAAATGTCGACTTGAAAAGAAATCAGTTTAACCATATTTGAACATTTCCGGTCTCTCTCAATCTCTCAGTGGATGAAAAATAGGAAAATAATATTTGAATCATTTCTTTAAACTGTGGATGACAGGTTCAAAGAGAGTACCACCTACCGGCAGGTGACTTCCCAAGTGTAGAGCATTTTAAGGAGGTATTAAATGGGTACAGCATTGATAAATTTGAGAAATTGAAGCCCAAAATGATTCAAGCTGTGGATGATATGCTTGGGTATGACATTCCACAACTTCTGAAGAACTTCAAAAATCCATACGAGTGAAGCATCTAAAATAACATTATATTATTTTTGTAGTTGGCCAATCTAAGTAAAAGTATAGGTTCTTCATTAATCGTTCAAAGGTTTAGGTTATGATTCAAAGTAGAGTTATAATTTAAAGTTGGGTATTTTGATGTAACCGAAGTTTTTGTTTTGTTTTGTTTTGTCGATTGTTTGTGGCTTGTTGTATAGCGTATGATGTTTTATAATTTACAAGTCCATTTCTGGTAGGCTTATAAATAAGTTGATGGAACTAAATAAATAGTAATCTAAGCTTAGGTTTGTTGGTTGAAATATTTTATGTTTACCTTAAACTTCCAATATTCAATATTTTTTAACCAAAAACAAAAGAACCCAATTTATTTCCATCAACCTTTGGTATATCCGTTGAATCAATATCAAAAATCATTAGTATATTTTTTTTTTTCATTATTAGAAAATAGAAATTTGGATTTCAGTATAATAAATTGGCAGTGGGATATGAGTAGCATTCCCATTGTTTACATTTAATCTTTTTGTTTCCTTGTTTGGAAAAATATGTTGTTTTTTCTATTGATTTTTTTTTTTTTTTTTTTTTTGGGTAACTTCTTATCACGATAAATGTGCTAACTATAGATATGATGTTTAACAACCCTAGGTTTCTACTTAATCTAAAGTCATTACGGTAATACATGATGTACTCATTTTGTGCGTAAAACTTCAACATGAAACACTGTCATGGACTAACTAGAGATAAATAAATACAACTATCTATTGCATTTGTCGGTACAGGAGTGTCTTGTACAGGAATGTCTTGTCTTTACCTGAAATAGGTCAATATGATAAGGAAATCACTTTACCTGATAAGGAAATCACTACAAGAACATTGTATGGAGTAAGATTTGGATTATTGATCAAATATCTCAATGCAAGAACACTTGATTGAGATTCGAATCACTTCACAAGCAAGATTGATCATGTCGAGCTTGAATTATTCTACATGCAACCTAAACTACATAGAATTGCAAAGAAACTTAGTCATTGAGCACAAATGTTCGTTTTACTACATTTTTCAAGTCTCCTTACAAATACAACATACATGGCTTTATATAGCCTTAAAATAAAACTATACATTCTAAGAGTTAACATTCATACTTAATGGCCACAATTAATCATTATGTAATTGTAACCTAGAGTAAATAAAAAGTAATAAAATACAATAACTTTAAATTACTCAAAATTGTAATCCATCCAAAATTTATAACATGAAACATCATTTTTCTTTTCTGTGGCAGAAATTGAAATATCTTTTGATAATTTCAACAATATTTCATTCACATCTTCATTGAAGTATATTGTATGATTGATGTCTCTTGGTTCATATCATTGTCCACTTCTTCAAGATATATGGTATGTTTGATAACTTAAACTAAAATAGAAATAGTATGTGACTTGAGTATGCTAATAAGTGACCTTACTGGGGTTAGATACAAATACATACAATCATGAATGAGACCTATCCTTTCAGTATGTATTCTTTTATGCGACTATCTTAATCTGGTAATTGGATGTGTATTTACTATTTTACACACAGTCAACACCTGCAAGTATGAGCTCACCAGTCGGTTCGCATACCTCCTAGGCCCCTTTCTTAATCGGGCTAGCATTCTCTTGAGCTGTTGTCGAACACCAGATAAGAATAGTGACTGTTGCAACATTATGTTAAACATAATGATCGTTTTTCTGCCTCATAACGTACGCGTTCATACCATTGCAAAAGTGGGATATTCTTCTATGCAAGAACACAATGATGCATGAGGTCGCAACATCTTCATTCATTATCATGTAAAACAACCCCTTTCACTTTTCCTTCGTATCATATCATTTTACAACATAGTCTTTAAGGCATGTATCGGGGTTGAATATCGTATCTTTCATATCATACATGGTTTTATGTCATATCATGCACATAACATATCTTTCAACATATCATATCATATCATGCATGTGTCATATCATAAAACATGTCACAACATGTATTATATTGTCATATATCGTATCATCAACACATCACATCATAACACGTGTCATAACATTAATATAACATATCATTGTCATATCATATCACAAACATTTCATAACCACATCATAGTCATATCATTTCATAAACATATCACAGTCTTATCATTTCACATATATCAAGCATATGACATGTTTAGAACCACTGGGCACATGTCATCATACAATATCAATTTCTAACCATACCAAGAACAACACCACTTACTTAGTTGACCTTGTTCTTCCTAAATTTAACTATTTGAGATCGTTGAGATATCAGTTTCCTCAATTTAAGTTGAATTAAATTATGAAATGAGATTGAGTGAAAGAGATTAAGTGAATTTCAGTCTATTTTTCTTTTTCTTTTTCTTTTTCTTTTTCTATTTCTAGAATAACATCATATAATTTATATTTAAAATTTATTAATTAACATGAAATTAAATGTATTAATAAAATTAATGAGACAATTAGTTTAGGATATCTAAATAAGTTATAAATCTAAACAAAAGACAGTAAGATTATAAATTTATAAATCTATTAGGGAAAAAGTTAAATAAAATATTAAAATTCTAATTTAAAAAAATAGACTAAATTAAAAAAATTCATTTAAATATAAAATAAAAATTGAGAATAAAATAAAAGAAATGCAGAAAACCCATCGATTGACTCGAAAAGCTCGCTCCGAGTTTCCTTGAAGGGAGAGAAATGGATAATACGAAGATGGCGAAAAGGTTTCAGGGGAAGGTCGCCATTGTTACTGCTTCCACTCAAGGTATTGGCTTCCGAATCGCCCATCGTCTCGCCTTGGAAGGTGCCTCTGTCGTCATTTCTTCCCGCAGACAGGTTCATCATTGATATTCCCTAATTCTTTTTTGAAGCCTAAATTTGAGCATCGTAATTTGATTCTACTGTTTTCCGTTGCGATTCTATTCACACATCTGAAATTAATGACTTACAATCGTTGTTTTGCATTGATCAAGTCGGATCAAGATCGATTCTCGAACTCATTCATTTCATTAGTTTTTTTTTTTTTTTTTTTTTTTTTTTTTTTTTTTTTTATGATGACTTGTTTCATTGTAATCTTGATTTTTAGCTCAGATCTTATCCTTTTTTGTCAAACAATTAATCTGGACTCTTTAGGCCGCATTCAATATGGGGGGCAACGCCTAGGGGCTCATAATTATAGAACACTTTATTTTAGTTCAAAATTATAAGTATAGAGACCAATTATTATTAGTTTGCTCATAATTGTAGGAAATAAGTGTTAATAACTATTTTACTTTTTATTTTCTGTTTTTGAATTATAATTTTAAAAAATTGGTTTTGATTTTGAAATTTGGCTTTACAATTCAAATGTGTTTTTAAGGGAGGTGAAAAAGAAGAAAACAAGAATAATTTTCACGCACAGAGTACAAAAAAAACAAAACAAAGTGGTTATCAAATCAAGTCTAAAGAATCAAAATAGGACTTAAAAGGTTTTTTTAGCTGCCAAATTTGAGATGATTCAATACTATTGTATATACTTACTCAGACTAACGAGGATAAAGTAAACAAAAGTATTGACTTCAACATAAATAAATAAAAAGTTCATGATCAATCTTAAGGTTCAAACAACAAACAATGCGTAGAGGAGCCTAAATGAAATTTATTACCTGTGTGACTCTATTACCTCTACTAACTAGAATGAATTTACTTTTCACGTTTCATTTGCATTTCATAAACTCTTCTTAAATCAAACGGTCTTCTAGAGAAACGTCGATGAGGCAGTTGAAAAACTCAAAGCTGAAGGACTTGAAGTGTTGGGGATTGTTTGTCATGTATCAAATGCACAGCAAAGGAAGAATCTGGTGGAAAAGACTATCCAGGTAAGATTAATTCAATGCTTGCTTTCTAAGTTCTCCTGAATCTAGTGAAACCTGAAAGTGGTTATAATAGATGATTATTTTACATTATGTTCAAAATCATTATTCAAGCTTAAAGTGCGTATGTTTTTGTCTCTGAAGGTAAACATACTCCATACTCATCAACTGAAAAACGTAGCCAGGTTTTCTCTATCTTTTATTATATTTTTGTGGATAACTAAGGAAGAACTCACATCATGCTCAGAGCCCGATGATATACTTCTGCTACAGTATATCCAACTCGCTGCTTTCATCTAATATGCTGATATAGATGGTGTGTCATATATGTTATAGTGCATGCTGACAAGATTGCATTTATAACAATTACCCATATGAGATCCCACATCGGTTGGGGAGGAGAACGAAACATTCTTTATAAGGGTGTGGAAACCTCTCTCTAGCACGTTTTAAAAACCTTGAGGGGAGAAAAATTCAAAGAGGTCCATATCTGCTAGCAGTGGGCTCGGGTTGTTACAAAATGGTACTAGAGTCAGACATCGGGTGATGTGCTAGCGAGGAGGCTGAGCCCCAAAGAGGGGTGGACACAAGGTGGTGTGCCAGCAAGGATGCTGGACCCCCAAGGGGGGTGGATTGGGATGTCCCACATCGATTGGAGAAGGGAACGAGTGCCAGTGAGGACGCTGGGCCCTGAAGGGGGGTGAATTGTGAGATCTCAAATCGGTTGAGGAGGAGAATGAAACATTCTTTATAAGGGTGTGGAAACCTCTCTCTAGCAGACATGTTTTAAAAACCTTGAGGGGAGAAAAATTCAAAGAGGACAATATCTGCTAATAGTAGGCTCGGGTTGTTACAAAATGGTACTAGAGCCAGACACCGGGCGATGTGCCAGCGAGGAGGTTGAGCCCCAAAGGGGGGTGGACACGAGGTGGTGTGCCAGCAAGGACGCTGGACCCCCAAGGGGGGTGGATTGGGGGGTCCCACATCGATTGGAGAAGGGAACGAGTGTCAATGAGGACGTTGGGCCCCGAAGGGGGGTGAATTGTGAGATTCCAAATCGGTTGGGGAGGAGAACGAAACATTCTTTATAAGGGTGTGGAAACCTCTTCCAAGCGCGTTTTAAAAACCTTGAAGGGAGAAGAACCCAACGAAGATAATATCTGCTAGCGATGGGCTTAGGTCGTTACAACCAACTCTGAGTTGTACATATTCTTTCTGTTTTATCTTTTTCCATTGCATATTTCAGTAATTAGTTTGAGGTTAATTAAATTTCGTTGGTTTGCTTACAGAAATATGGAAAAATAGACGTAGTTGTATCGAATGCAGCTGTCAATCCATCAGTCGATTCAATTTTGCGAACTCAAGAAGCTGTTCTTGACAAGCTGTGGGACATAAATGTTAAAGCTTCAGTCCTCCTTCTGCAGGTACTATACTGAGGCACAGTTTTTCCAAATACTGTCATGATTCAGGGCTTTTTGGAATTAAAGAATATTTTGATTTGAGATGGTATTCGATTTTGATTGTCTTTTGAACCACTACTTCATTAACTTCTCCCTTTAATTTGAACCCTACCGGTAAAAATCCAAGCCCACCGTTGGTAGATATTGTCCTCTTTCGGCTTTTCCTTCCGGGCTTCTCCTCAAGGTTTTAAAACGCATTTGCTAGGGAGAGGTTTCAACACCCTTATAAAGAATATTTCGTTCTCCTCCCCCAACCGATGTTGGATCTCACACTACTTGTGCATATCTCAATAATTTCATACATTTCTGCTACAGGATGTAGCTCCTCACTTGCAGAAAGGCTCTTCAGTTGTTCTAATTTCCTCCATTGAAGGGTTCCAGCCTTCTGCCTTATTGGCCATGTATGGGGTGACAAAAACAGCTCTTCTAGGACTGACAAAGGTTAAACAATGGCTTAACTTTTGAATAATTTATTTATTTTTATGCTTGTATTCTTCTTGATTGAGATTTCCTTCAGGCTCTTGCAGCAGAGATGGCCCCCGACACTCGTGTAAACTGTGTCGCACCCGGTTTCGTGCCAACACACTTTGCTGATTTCCTTGTGTCTAATGAGGCCATTGTGAGTAACTGTTTCAATGTATTGGCTTATTTAGATTTTGCAATTCTCAAAATTTGTTACTTACTACAATTGGATTTGATTTGAACCAAATGCAGAAGAAGGAGGTTGAGTCAAAGACATTGCTCAATCGGCTCGGTACGACGGAGGACATGGCTGCTGCCACCGCCTTCCTGGCATCGGATGATGCTTCGTACATTACAGGTGAAACTCTGGTGGTGGCCGGGGGGATGCCTTCCAGACTCTAGCTCCTTTTCCTTTCTATATCCTCTGGTTAGTAAATCTGGTAATGGAGATTGAGTTGGTTGGTTTTTGTTGTCAACTAGGAATTCAGAAATAAATATCAATAAGCTCTTATGCCTTTATCCCTTTACTGGTCATTCAGAAATACATTTTGAAGATACATATACATATATACATATATATGTATATATATATCTCCAAGAAAGAAGATAGTGCAGTTCTTGTGTGCAATATTTATAAAGTGCTTTTTATGCATCCATATTTTAATGGCTTCATTTATTTTTCTATATATTTTAGTTCCAAATAAATATTAGGTTGAATCTGAGATCCTATATTGGTTGGAGAGAAGAACGAGAAGGGTGAAATTGGAAGTATCCTTCGATTAGAGAGGGGAACAAAACATTGTTGATAAAGGTGTGGAAATTTCTTTTAAAAAATCAGGGAAATTCGATAAAAAAAAAATCTAGGAAGAACAAGGGTGGGCTTGGACTATTACACCCTTTTAATTAATTTTTGAATTTTTTTTTTAAGATTATAAATTTTATATAATTAGTTTTACAATATCATATCCATAATTTAACTTAATAGAAGGTAATGCCACACTTTTTAAATAATTTTAGTGTAATTTTGCTTTTTAAATTTTCAAATTAAATATATGAGTGAAAATTTTAAAATGGTATTTTCAATATTTTTACTTTGGATCATAAAATTCAAACATAATTTTTTTTAAAGAAAATTATCAAATATATATGCATTAATTTTATTTTATTGAATTAATTTTAAAACCTAACCCAATTCAAATTATGCCCTAAAACATGTATGTACTCTTTCATTAATATTAGATAATATAATCAATAAATGTATTATTTTATTACATGAAATTTAGTATTAATATCCTTTTCATTGTTTACATCATACGAAACCTGAACATAACTCTATTAAAATAGAATATGAATCGTCAATTAGGGTTCCATTTTATACTTCCTTATTATTCACTTAATATATATATATATAAATAAAGTGGGCAACTATAAAAAAATTAAATTAATAAAAATAAATAAAGAAATAAAAAATATATATATCTCACACTCAAAAGGAATCTACACTTAAGTTGGACATGAATGAAATATTTAAGGAGATTAGGGTTGAATTTGTATGAAGCCCAAATGTTTGAAAATGAAGGCATCCATTAATGATTACAAGCAAGCAAATTCTATAAATATAAAGCATTTTTTATATCTTTATTCAATTTGTAAATATTTAATATGCCACCTACAATAATCCATTTTTATGCTCTTTCTTTCTGATATTTATCATATAATTAAATATGGAAATGATCAAATTATAATTAACTTTGTGTAAATAAAGATAAAACTTCATTATGATCGATAATATATATTAACTCATTGACTTTGTGGAGATTACTACGATCAATATTGTAAAAATATTATTATGATTCTCTTCGTATTATGCTTTCTTTTTGTCTTATATATTTTTGTTAAATATGATAATCACTACCAAATTGAGTATAATAGAACTAATTAAAACATTATATCGTTGATCAAAAGGTTAAAAGTTCAAATTCATATTTCTTAAATAGGGTTGAACTTATCTTTCACGTTTAATATAATTACGTCATTGATTTCAATCCCTTCTTACACATACTTCATCTTTTTTTAAACAAAAATACGAGGATATGAAGATTTTAACGTGGCAAGTTATATGGTATTATTATAATACCTTATCAAGTGGAACCTTGTTTAAGATACCTGTTACGTTTTGAGACTTTGAATCTCGATCCATGACTAAAAAGACAAGACGAAAGTAAATAAAATAAAATATAAAAATATAGTAAAATTTAAATCAAATTATAATAAATAAAGCTATCGTTAAAAACAAATCGAAATCTAATTACAAACCAATACTGTTTTGAGTTTATTACAAATGGGTAATGGATTTGGGATACATTACAAACAAAGTATAAAAGACCCAAAATACAAAGATGGACTGACACTCCGATATGACTCCTTTTGTGATCACGTAGCTCTGGAACGCTTCCATACTTGACGGGTAGCCTATGAATACCTAAAAAATGGTGAAAGAGGTGAGTATAAAAATACTCAGTAAACAATCTACTTGGACGCTCTCATTGCATGCTTATTCTAGTAAGCTACCACTCGTTTTTTCTCTGGGCTCTAGGAATTTGGATCTAATTCTATATCTATCTAAGTTTTTGGGAAGACCTCAAAGTTTCAAGCGTTTCTCATACATGTCATAGACTCTACCGGGGTCTAGAAGCCGTTCATCAGGCTTTAGCACTGCGAATCTTTTGAACGGCAGATCTCATCTTAGGGTGAACCAACTTATTTGTTCTCATACTTAGTAAGCTTGCATGACCACAATAGTGAACGACTGGTATGTTGGGTTGAGGTACTACCTCATCAAATTTGTTAGGACAATATGATATCTATTGTTTGCAATCCTTCCATAGGGCTATAATGTAAGGCACGCGACTTTGGCTGACTTGAAAGTGTAAAAAGACGGAAAAAAAATTTGTGAAATAAAGACAAAGAGAATTTAAAACATAATATATAACATATTTACATTTTTTCAAAATAGAGTTCATACATAAGTAGTTATAACACTAAATAAGAAACAAACACAAAATATTTAAAACAAAAGGGGTTGAGGACGACGATTGAGGCTTGCCTATGGCACCAGCTCTAAAGTCCGCTCCCGACCTTGACCAACTTCTTATTTACCTGAAAAACATGGAAAAGATGGAGTGAGTACAAAGACTCAATAAATAGTCTACTTGTAGGCTCTTAATTGTGTCTATGATATGCTAGAGTACCACACTCTTTGTTGACTTGTTCTAGTTCTTGTAGCAAGTACTTAGACCCCTTTAATTCTGTTCTTGACTTGGAAGTTCTTATCATGATTTATTCGAGGTCTCAACCTTGATTCTAATCTAAGGGCCTTAGTATTATGGTTCTGGGTTCTTGTCTTTAGAACTTGAATCTTGATCCATGTCTAGTCCTTGATCGTTGTCTCATGCTTGGTTACTTTCTATGTTCTTGTTTTGTTCTTGTTACATTCTCCAAGACACTCCCCCTAGGATTTATGGTACTAGTCATGAATCTAACAACCTGTGTCCAAGACTTCATACATTCCAAGCGACACAGTTTGAACCTACTGTTAGGATCGATACCAGTTGTTAGGATCGCACAACAACGCACACGCTCGATCTAGATGAACACAAAGAAAAAGGATAGAGAAAAGTTGCAAGGAGAACTCTGGCTAAAAGGATTTTGTATTGATGACTTCAGGTATGTACAACAAGAGAGAGTACAGAGAATAGAAAAGTACATTTTCAAAGCTATACCGGACCAGATATAAATATGGTATAGTTTACTATATATAGCTTTACCAGATTTAGTCATCTACTATCTATAGCTATTTACCATATATAGCTTTACCGGATATAGCTTTACTATATATAGCTTTACTAAGTATAGCTTTACCGGATATAACCGTTGACCAAGCTATAAATAAGTATCAGGCTCCATAAGCCTAACAATTCTCCCACTTGGAGACTGATCTAGTCAACCAAGAATTTCACTCTTAAACGACCATGAGCATCCACTGCACCATACCAATTGAGGTTTTGCACAAACTCAATATTCCAACATCAACACATTTTGTCAACATGTTTGCTGGATTCTTTGCACCCTCTATCTTCTCAAAACACATCACCATCTTCAACTAACCTCCGAGTGAAATGTATCGCCTTCTATGTTTTGAATGATAGACCGAGTTCCTCGCCAACAGCATGAGTCTCAAGAGTTTCATGAGTATCCGCTACAACATCACTCTGTGAATCTTTGAGCAACTCAACCTCAACTCCCACTTGCTTCACCTCTGGTTTCTCAGCAAGAGTCTTCCGGCCCATGCAACCTCCTCTGGAGTTTCAGCGACGCTTCCAGCCGATGCAACCTCCTCTGGAGTTTCAGCGACGTTTCCAGCCGACGCAACCTCCTCTGGAGCTTCAGCGACGCTTCCGGACGACGCAACCCCCTCTGGAGCTTCAGCGACGCTTCCGGATGACGCAACCCCCTCTGGAGCTTCAGCGACGCTTCCGGACGATGCAACCCCCTCTGGAGCTTCAGCGACGCTTCCGAACGATGCAACCCCCTCTGGAGCTTCAGCGACGCTTCCGGACGACGCAACCCCCTCTGGAGCTTCAGCGACGCTTCCGGACGATGCAACCCCCTCTGGAGCTTCAGCGACGCTTCCGGACGACGCAACCCCCTCTGGAGCTTCAGCGACGCTTCTGGACGACGCAACCCCCTCTGGAGCTTCAGCGACGCTTCCGGACGACGCAACCCCCTCTGGAGCTTCAGCGACGCTTCCGGACGACGCAACCTCCTCTGGAGCTTCAGCGACGCTTCCGGACGACGCAACCCCCTCTGGAGCTTCAGCGATGCTTCCAGACGATGCAACCCCCTCTGGAGCTTCAGCGATGCTTCTTCCGGTACTTTTCTTCAATTCTCTAACAGTCTTTGTGAAGCTAACTCGTTTATGTTTGCTCATAACGAAGTTCTCACAAGGACTCATAACAATCTCCGCATCAAATACACCTTGTTCATAGTCGACGGTTTTTCGTACATATTCGACAGCGTCTTCAACAGACCTGACGTTGTCTTCTCCTTGATAATGTTGAACGCCACGTTTCTGGATAGCGTCAACTGGATCAGCCCCAAGACTTATCGATCCTTGAGCTTCCACTGTTTCGTGGTCATGGTATCCGGCTTCACCCCCAACAGAGGTTCGTGAAGATCTTTCTGGTACAGTTAATCTTCAATCTGCATCTTCCAGAAACCGAAATCGGATCCATCGAACTTCTCAATTCCAATCTTTGAACTTTCCATCTTCACAGATCGTGGTGAATTTTGCCTTGCTCTGACTTCCGCCTGGCTCTGACTGCCTGGCTCTGACTTCCGCCTGGCTCTGACTGCCTGGCTCTGACTTCCGCCTGGCTCTGACTTCCGCCTGGCTCTGACTGCCGCCTGGCTCTGACTGCCGCCTGGCTCTGACTGTCGCCTGGCTCTGATACCAGTTGTTAGGATCGATACCAGTTGTTAGGATCGCACAACAACGCACACGCTCGATCTAGATGAACACAAAGAAAAAGGATAGAGAAAAGTTGCAAGAAGAACTCTGGCTAAAAGGATTTTGTATTGATGACTTCAGGTATGTACAACAAGAGAGAGAGTACAGAGAATAGAAAAGTACATTTTCAAAGCTCTACCGGACCAGATATATATATATGGTATAGTTTACTATATATAGCTTTACCAGATTTAGTCATCTACTATATATAGCTATTTACCATATATAGCTTTACCGGATATAGCTTTACTATATATAGCTTTACTAAGTATAGCTTTACCGGATATAACCGTTGACCAAGCTATAAATAAGTATCAGGCTCCATAAGCCTAACACCTACGTCTATGACTTCATGCATTTTAAGCAACGTAGTATGAACCCACATCTAGGGCTTCATGAATTCCCTGTGATACAGTTTGAAAACCTATGCCCAAGGTTTCGTACGTGTCAAACGGCATAGTTGAATACCTATGTTCGAGGTTTCTTACGTTCCAAGCAGTGTAGTCTAAAAACCTACATCCAAGACTTCTTACGTTCCAAGCAATGTAGCCTGATCTTGCATCCAAGGCTTCATGTGTTCCCTACGATAAAGTCCGAATACCTATGCTCAAGGTTTCATGTAACGACCCAAAATTTTCTACTTAATTTAAGGTCGCTACAGTATACGTACCATAAACATTGAATGCGGAAGACTTCATTTAAATTCCATAAAACATAACTTTTAACTTAAAACACAACCATAGACTTACGTGTTTCGAAAACATCTTTAAAACGACACAACAAAAAAAACCCAAAATAAAATAAATAAGCGTTTCAGTTTAAAACATTCTATTCTATCCTAAGTCTAAGAAAATAAATATCACTATCCTATGCATGTGCCATGATCTCGAGTTGCGATGTCGTCATCAGCCGTACAGGAATGTCTTGTCTTAACCTGAAAAATGTAGTAGCACATGGCTTGAGTATTTAAAGAAATACTCAAGTGACCCCACTATTGGGGTTAAATGCAACAATCACATGCAATGAAATGATGGGACCTATCTTTCGTTTCGTTTTCCCTACGGTGCTGTCCTAACGGGTAATTGTGGACGTGTACCATATACTCTACACACAGCTCATACGTGCGAGTATGGGCTCACCAGCTAGTTCGCACACCGCTGGGCCACTGTCCTTATCCGATGGGCATACTCTGGGAGCCCCTTATGCCGGGACCCGTTAAAACTAGAACCGTCACGGCAGCGCTATGCAATGCATAACGATCGTTGTCCTGCCATTGGATGTACGCGTCCGTACCCTCGTGATGGGATGGAGGTATCCCCCCAGATGCATGAACACACATAATGCATGAGGTCCCCCTATTTCTACATTTATCTTTAATGACCATAACCCCCTTATCACGTTCCAGGCTTCATGTCATTCTCATTTTCATTTCACATTTCATACACATTTCTATCAGGGTTATGGTTCCAGACAGTTTACCGTGTTTCATGTCATACAATTCATGTTGTTCACATTCACATATTTCATACAAACATGTCATAATCATTCAAGGACCTCATATCGTTACATGCATTACACATCACATCAGACTAAAAGCATACATAGCATACATTCACGTTCACATAACTACGTACTTAAGCACAATAATCTAGCATATAATGTATCATACCATAAACAAGTCATAACGTAAACACTTCATAGTCATATCGTTCTCTAACTTACCATAGCCTTAACGTTCTTATACCTAATCACAGACATATCATTACGTAACGTACCTTAGTCATATCGTCACAATAACGTATCCTAACGCTATCGTTCTATCAATCTATCACAAACCTATCCCTTTCTACCCATAACCTAACCGTATTCTTTCATCAATCTCTCTTATCCGTAGCACTCTGGTACATAACCTAACCTTAACGTTACATGAACGTATCTTACTCCTATCGTTACATTTCATTTTGTGCATTCTTCTCGTATCCTATCTCAAACATATCCTTGAGCACATCGTACCATAATTATTATCCTACAATTCACATATTATAACATAACATAACATATAGGAAACATATCGATCCACAGAAAATTCACACATATCAATATATATGACACGTGCAGAACCACAGGGCACGTGTCAACATCAAAGTATAACCATGCCGATAGTAAGGTCACTTACCTGGTTAGCTTAGGCAGATGATCCGTCGTTATCCTTAATGAAAGTCCATTGAAATCCAAATCAATCTATGTGAGCCCATGACATCAGTTTCAAGTTTGACCCTATGAAATTATTTCTCTAATTTACATTTGGCCATTGTTAAATTTTGATAGACGAAATTTGATGGAGTTCCTTGCCTTCTGATATTTACTGTTTTATTTTTTTTTTAAAATTATGTTAACAAATCTTTCCTCAATCTTTCATAATTATTTTGGAGATATTATTGGCCAATTTTGTTAATCTATCCTTACTTCCAAATCTTCCCTTTTTATATATTTATTTTTCTTTCTTTTCCGTTAACAATATTATGGATTTCCATCTCTATTTCATTTTTTTCTTATTTCCTGTCTCCCTTCTAATTTAGATTTAGTTAACAATTATATTCTTAGCTTTTAATTTAATCGAATTCATTTGGTTATATTCTTTCTCTATAATTAAATCATTGCAACAATTTAGGAGATCTAAAATATAATTGGTTGTGATTTCCTAAAACTCGTACAAAAATTTTTTCATTTAATCTCTAATTCAAAACTAAATAATTTAATATCTAATTCAAAACTAAATAATTGTAACCAAATTAATATTATTTAATAAAATAAGAGAAAAATTTAACATACGCGCACTACTAACCTCTTCAAATGACATATCTCCTAGGCCGAACTAAATCTGCTTAAACCTTTTGTTTTTTTTTTTTTTTTCTTTTTTCTATTTGTTTTTGTAGGAAGGAAGAAATTCTGGGTAAATTGAAGTTGTTTTCACAGAAAAAGGAATTCCTAATTTGTTGACAGATTTATTTTTAGAGAAGAAGTGGTGAGAGATTGAAGGAAGGGAGGATCAAAATGTTTTTTTTTAATATATTTTTATTAGTTATTGAGTTATTTATTATTATTATTATTATTATTATTATTATTATTATTATTATTATTATTATTATTACTACTATTTTATTTTATTTTTCCCGGTTGTTACATTTCATACATTCCAAGAGACATAGTCTGATACCTACGTTCAAGACTTTATACGTTCCAAATAGCATAGTCTGAAAATCTACATCAAGACTTCTTATGTTTCAAACGATGTAGTCTGAGTCATGAACACGTTGTACCGTGGGAGGTCTTAAGAGTTTCATGGGTATGAGTTTGAGAACCTTGGTCCCTTATTCTTGAGTGGTACCTAGCATTCTGCTTACCTAGGGTAGTTATAGAGCATGTAGTACTTTCCTCCGTTCTCAATCTTAAACATTTTATAATTTCTAAGGTTCATAATTTCCGGAAGTATAAGTCATATCATGCATTCTTAAGCTCTACCTATTTTAGTGACATGCATGAGCCATTTAAAATGTCATGAAGTCATAATGAGTTCTCTAGACAATTTCAAGGAGAGTTTGAGTCTTGGGTAAGAGTTACTTGAGGTACATCCTTTAAGCCTTTCTTAGACCCTAACTTGGTTTAGGTTCTAAACTTTTCTGATCAACTTGAAGTTTGACCATATTTTTATTTCCTTAGGAACGGGCCTTATAAAAAGCAGTAAAACATTTAGAGGGGGTTTAGATCTTGAAATACCTTAAAAGGTTTTAGGGGCATTTTGGTCATTTTACTCCATAATTCTTAGTTTAACCTCTAAACTTATCCTAATAGCTTTCAAATTTTATCATGTCATCGATTAACATAAAATAAGGCCTATTACAATTTTTCATTGCTTGAAGGTCATTTAGAGCATGAACCGAAGTTAGGTTACGTTAGGGGCATTATGCTCATTTTACACACTTAACCTTGTCCTATGACCACCAAATTCTATATATATTCTTAACATATCATAATATGTTATGTATTAAAATTTCATGGGCAACAAACTTTATTTAGTAGGTTATTTTGAAGTTACTTAAATTTCGAGCAAATCGATCAGTTTAAGGCCTTAACTCTCGGTTTTTTATATTTTCTTTAATATTCCCTTAATTCATATATGACTTAGGGTATATATTGAAATCCAAGTGATTCCTACAAATATTTCTTAAGAAAAGTCTAAGATGGCTACTCACCTCGTCGTCGATGTTCGAGACCTTCGTTCTCAAGCTTCCGGTATCTGAATTACTTCAAATCTTCTTTGACAGAGTCCTTAGGGTGTCTAGGTTGTAGAACCATAAATATAATAACTCACAATTTTAACCCCACATTTCTTAAAGCTAAGAAGTGGGGGTTGGCCTCCACCATAAAAGGGAGATCCCTCACTTCATTTTAGCATCACACTTCAACTGTTTGAAGCCAGTCGAAGAATACACTTTCTAACGATTCAAGACCGACATTTTGGCTGATCCGGCTTGGGTTTAATATACTTGGACCCTTTCCTCCTAGTTTCAATTCTTCGAAAGCATTTAAGATTAATACGACTATCTTTTAGCTATTTAAAATTATTGAAGTCAAGTTTAAAGTATTATGCATAATTAGGCTTAACTCATTTAAACCATCAGGAGTAAGATTAAATTATTTGATGTAAAATTAGGCTTAGCTATTTAAAATTATTGTTCTCGATAAGCCCATCGACCTTCTACATAGATTTACCTTTGGAATCTGGGTGCCGCACTGGCCTCTTCGCCAACCAAGTCGCCGCCTTCCTTCTCGCCAAAATTGGCTCTTCGCCCACTGTGGCGACTCTTCTGGCTTCAATATTGTCTTAGTCTCTTGCTCTAGGTTTCCCTTTCTACTTCTTGGGTTAGACATATTCTCACCAGAGTCAAGGCAGCATCGTCGTTGAGCGACGATCCCTCTTCATGGGTTAGACATATTCTCGCTGAAGTCAAGGCAGCACCGCTGAGCGGCGATCCCTCTACAGTTTTCGATGGACAAGAAAGTGTTTCTCTACGCCTCCTTCGAACCAGGTTGTTGACATCTTCACGAAAAGTGTTTCTCGACCTCTCTTTGAATTTTACAGATCCAAGTTTCACGTTCGTTCAGATCCGACGCTTAGCTTGCGGGGGTGTTAAGGATATTTAGTACTAAATTATAGTTTACCATATATATCATATATAATATTTTATTGTAGGCAAATATCTAGATATTTGCCTTCTTACCACATTATCTTTCCCTTTATTGTTATCTCCATTTATTACTCTCTCCATATGGTTGTAATTTATTTGATTATAAATAGATAACTTTCCCACCATTTAGATAGGGTGGATTAAGCAAACATTCTCGATCAGTATTTTGAATTTTCATAGTGTAAGATTGAGAATAACGATTTCAGAGCCTTTTTCAATCACTCAAATCAGAGCTAAAACGAAAACGAAGAAGTTTCAATCGAAACAGGATACCCGACGTGATGATGTGGAGACAAAATTGACATCATAGACCAATCAAAATATGACACTCAAAACTTTGGACGAGTAACAAATGGTGTCGTTTCCAATTACTTTTAAATAGAAATAAAATTATTTATACATCATTTGAATTATAAAAATATATCTTACTCACATTGTTTTTATTAATATATTATTACATTAAAAATATATACATATAAATAATAAAAATGAATTTGAAATGTTTTAATATTTAATTTAAAAAAATAAAAATAAAACACGTGGTCTACGTTTTTTAACGATAAATTAAAAAAAAAAAAAAATTAATGGTACACGTTTCAATTCACTTCTTTGGTAGTACGGATCAATTCCTATTTTTGCCCCCTCTTCCCTGTTTAAACACATCTCTCTCCATCTTTTTCACAACAACATCACTTCCATGAGTTTTTCATCTAAATTTTTCTAAACCCTCTATTGCTCTTTGTAAACCTTCCAATTTTATATATTTTTCATCGGGTTACGGACGGATGTTTATTATATTGTAAGAAAATAATTGTAAGTGATCAAATTGTAAATCTACTCGAGAGCTGTGGTGTGTATTGTAAGGAAATAGTTGTGAGTGATCAAATTCTAATTTACTCTCTTAGAGAGTTGTGGTGTGTTCTTACAAAAATTCAGACACTTGTATCGGTTTGATCCTGAGTCGTGGAAATGATTGAGTTTGCTATTGAACTCGTAAAAGGAGCGGTGTAGCGGTTGGGCTCTGATCTAAGGAAAGGGTCGAGAAAAGTTTATTCAAATTCTCAAGAGGCACTTGGAGAGTGGAGTAGGTCGAGTTTGATAGAACCACTGTAAAACCACGGTATTATATTTTCTAACTCTTTCCTATTTAATTTTGAAATGGTTACGATGATTTATTGCATGTATTAATTATCATCTTTTAACTTATTTCTTAAAAAAAAAAATCTTAATTAGGAAAATTAATCACATTTAAATAATTTTATTGTTAAAACCCTATTCCCTCCCTCTAGGGTTGTCGTACCGATCCAACAGTATAGACGTGTACACTACGAGGCAGGAGAACGATCATTATGTTTATCATGATGCTGTCGTGACGGTCGTTATTCCTAATAGGTGTCCAGCATCAACAGCTACCAGAGAATGCTCGCCCAACCATAAAGGAGTCCATGAGGTGTGCTAACCGACTGGTGGATCTATACTCGAACGTGTGGACCGTGTGTAGGGAAATTAAGTACACATCCAAGTTGCCGTTAGGATTGCCGTCGTAGAAAACTAGACTATTATGATAGGTCTCATTCATGAAATTGTATGCGTTTGCATTTAACTCCGATAAATGGGTCGCTTACTGAGTATTTCTTAAAATACTCAAGTTATGTGCTACTTTATTTTCAGGTAAAGACAAGACCCCCTATACGGCTGATGGTGTCATCGCAATTAGGAGACCGTGACACATGCTTAGGGTAGTTTCGAATTTTGAATTAGTAGACTATAGGTTAGTATAGGTTCAATCTGTTTCTATTTAGTAGCATATAGGTTAGTATATGACATTTTAATTTTATGTTATTTCTTGCTATTTCAATATGCATTATTTTATTTCAAAAGCCTTAGAAACTACATGTAAAAACAAGGTTAGGTTTTTATTATAAAGTTTTCAACGAGGTATTTCGCATTAAATGTTCATGATATGTATACCGTAGCGACTGTAGGTTCGTTACAATAAATTTTTTCATGAGAACCAGTCTAGAAGAGAGTTAAAATTAAGAAAAATCAAGGGAGGGTCTAGCTTTGTGTTGAAATGGCCAATTCAACTGAACCAGCCACGTTGTCATCTTCTTCCTCTCGAAGGAAGATGTGCGCGACCAACATTGTCACCACCTAAAACTTTGTTTCCTCCGCTCTGTTTATAACATTTCTGCCCTTGATTTCTTCATGAAACTTAAAGGTGTTATAAGGAAGAGCTACGGATTGATTTCATATCTTCTCGTGGACTATAGGCTAAGTTATTCACCTCCAAAGTTCGTCGGGATTTGTTTTTCTCGTTGGAGCTCAACCCAGAAAAATCTTATTGGGCAACCGTTTCTAGAGGTTTTCTGGACCCAACTTTTTAATGGAACTTCTTCCTTATTCTTCCCTCTAGTTAAATAAATTAGGAGGAACGTCTTTGAGTGTGTGACCTTAATTTTGAGAAATTGTCCTCGGTCTGCATGTCACACGAAAACACAAATTTTTGTTTTCTTGGGCAGCTTGTTCTAGGACGAGTTAGCCCTTGATTCCTTCATCAAAGTTACTCATCTCAATCCTCTTAAGCTACCCAATTTTAAGAAAAATGGAATGCAGATGGGAATTCGATTCTTACCTCCAAATTGACCCTGAAACTGAATTTCTTTAATTAAGCATGCTCCTAAACTTGTTAGCCTTTGTGGTTTTCTACGAAAGTGTTCCTTGAAGGTACAAAAACTGAATGAGATTGGTCTCACTTTGAAGAATTTCCGTGCAGGCTTGGATTGTAATTTCAAGCTTCCTTTGAAGTTTTTCAATGGCGGATAGGATTGGGGGAATGAGTTTTAGGCTCTTTCAGCGCTCGGTTCCTTCACCAAACTTATGGGTAATCTTGTTTAGAAGGTGTAGGAACAAGTTTGAAGGAGACCGTGAACAATTTCTCTCGAATTTGGAAGAAATTTGAGAGTAAGAAACTCAAAAATTCAACTGCTATAACTCAAGATTGGGAGCTCGACTCAACTTTATTCTTGTTCCAAATGAAAGGCCAAACCTTAGACTTTGGAGCTTCAACCGACGTTAAAACCTCTAGAATCATCGTGATTTGGAGATTTAGTTTTCTAGATTTTTCGTCGAAAATATATCTCTGATCAGCAAGCAACCGACCTCTAATTTGAATTCTAACCGTTAGATGCCACTGCATGACAGGTCTATAATGTACGGAATTTTTTTTATTTAAAACGTTCCATAAACGATGTCATGGACTTAAACATTCATAAAATCATTTTAATAAAAGTAGACATCAATAAAATAATGAAAATGAAATAACAATAAGTTTAAAGTAATGGAAACGTCATGATCCTAAGGGCTACAATTTAAACATAAATGTCACTATCCTAGTTTCAGTACCATGACCTCCATAACGTCGTCGTCCATAAACGGATGTCTTATATTTACCTAAAAATAAAAGTAGCACGTAACTTAAGTATTTTAAGAAATATTGAGTAAGTAACCCTAGTGGGTCAATGCACACTAGCAATCATGGTGTGATATATCCTCCCATAAAAACATTTCATGGCCTAGAACTCTCATCTTCAGTGGGATGAAAATTGGATGTGTAGTACTTCTCTACACACGGCCTAAGCACGTGTGCATTGACCCACTAGGTAGCCATACGTACCCACTGGGCCTGCCCTTCAGCTAGTGCACGTTCATGCTGCCAAAAGCCACGAAGGGAAAGGAGCCTGCATAATATCATGACATGTACGCATCCATATAGCCCAATCCACGTGACATACAAAAATGCACGTTGTTTCCATAACTTTAAATCATGGCATAAGCTTATGTATGCAAGGCATAACTCCATTTTTTTTCATGGCATATCATTATTATGAGACACACATACATATTACTTGTCATCATTTTCATAATTTTTCTAACGACCCTAATGTCCTACTAAAATCAATGTCATCAATATACATGACATAACTACCGTTCACGAAAAAATTCATTTAAAAGAAATATTTCATAATGAGGCCATGGAGTTACACATTCATTGTAAAATCATTAAAACGTGTGGCAGAAAACATTTAAATAAAATAAAGAAAATAAAGTATTTGTCTTGATCTAACCTTATAAGCTAAAAAAGAAAAACAACATGAACGCATCTACCCTAGTTTTGATCTCATGGCCGTCACCGCTATGTCGTCATCCATACAGAGTTGTTTTACCTTTATCTGAAAAATAAAAGTAGCACTTGACTTGAGATTTTAAGAAATACGGAGTAAGTAACCATGCATGGCTCACGTACGTAGCACTTGACTTGACTTGAGATTTTGAATTATCATTTCATAAAACATCATAACATGGTCTTGGTCTCTACTTCTAATTCCGGCAAAATTGGATGTGTATACGTTGCTACACATGCATGGCTCACGTACGCGCACATAGAAACTCAAGTGAGCTCGTATACATACCCCCTGGATCTAGCTTTCGACTAGAATACACTCACATTGTCGGTATACCACGAAGGGAAAGGAGTGGGCATAGTATTGTGGTGTGCACAATACCGTATCATAACATTGTAGCATACACGTATGTACTAATCAGTGGGAAAGTATCCCATAATTTAAAATTATTGCATTAAGTTTCATAACATAACCTAATCACATCACAACAATAACATAATAAACAGACATAAATCAATCACAAGGCATGACATGTACAGGGGTCATAGGGCACACATCAGCCATGCTTCAAACAATTCATCTAACTAAGCCAATAGTAAAGTCACTCACTCGGATAGCTTAAGCTAAAATCACTAGTTTGTCCTTGGAGTTAGACCGAACCTATCCCTTAAAGTCCAAGTTAACCATGTTCACTACATCATGTTAGAACACGTTGAGCGGCTTAATCTATCTAGTACTCACAATTAAACCTCTTAATTTTAGCTTAGATACTTTAAATTGGGCATACAGTGAGATTGTTATATCTCACATGCATTCGGATACTTCCTTGGTATGATTAGTACACACTCGTACATTACGATATCATGCATGTCATGATATAAAATTTAGTGTACTAAAAAAGTTCAAGTAAACCCTTCTACTACGCCTCACATTCTAATACACCAAAAAAATTGTGGAAGAAAATTGACCTTCCAAACTTACGGTTTTTGCAATTTGATCAAGCAAATGTATTTAAAAAGCTCATCTAGATCAAAGATGCGAGCTATATTCGATGGACTTTCAAGCAATGGAGTATACGACTCCTTTCTATGCCTCTAAAATTGTTATCGACAACCAAAAAGACATAGCAAAGAAAAGAGTTGCGAGTAGCATGAGACCATACAAATAAGGTTTGACCTTTGGTTCATTTATTCCTCTAAGCCAAATGGATATTTATTTATTTATTTATTTATTTATTTGAATAAAATGTTACATATTGTTGTAATTTTGTAAGAAAGGAATCTTTGATTTGATGAGACCATTGGTGAAAGTGATGAATTTGGATTCTTTTTAATTCTTATTATTCAATTGTCTTTTTATTACCAAAAAAGAAAGAAAAAAGAATTAATTAAGAGAGGACCCCAATAGTTTGCATATTTCCAAAACACACCCCTCCAATCCTTTTCTTCTTTATTGCGTTAATGTTCCAGCCGCAGGGAGCAAGGTATTCAAAATTCAATTACCCAAATGCCCTTTTCTTTTACATTATTATATTCCAAAAATAATACTTTATTTTGAATAATATTTTCGGTTAAAATTAGTGAATAAATTAACTAGCGTTTAAGATAAAGTAAAAAAACGGCAGTTTTTCATGGGCGCGTTTTAAAATCGTGAGGCTGTAACAACTCGAAATTTTCTACATATCATAAATATTGAATGCAGAAATACTTCATTTAAACTTTCATAAAACGTCATATTCATCTTAAAACACAGTCATGGACTTACGTGTTTTGAAAATACCTTTGAAAACAACACAACAAAAGATTCAATAAAATAAATAAAACGTTTAAATTAAAAACATCATATTCTAGCCTAAGTCTAAGAAAATAAATACGACTACCCTATGCATGTGTCATGGTCTTGAGTTGTAATGTTGTGGTTAGCTGTACACGAATATCTTGTCTTAGCCTGAAATAGAAGTAGCACGTGGTTTGAGTATTTTCCTACGGTTTGGATGTGTACCATATACTATACACAGCTCATACGTAACAGGTTAAAGCGCACAATATTTACTAGCGGTAGACTTGGGTCATTAGAAATGATATCAGAGCCAGACATCGAGCTGTGTTTAAAATCGTGAGGCCGCGATATGTGACTAGTCAAAGCTAGCGAGCGAACAATATCTGAGCGGTGAATTTGGATACCGCGATATGTGACTAGTCAAAGCTAGCGAGCGAACAATATCTGTTAGCGGTGAATTTGGATAATTTTGTTCGTTGAAAATTGGAAAGAAAAATGTTAGATTTGAGTGAAGTTAAATGAATTTTGAATAATAAACAAATTTAAGTTTATTTAAAACTTGAAAAATTGAAAAATAGAATAAAAATAAAAATAAAATATTTAGGGTAAAAGTGATAAATTTGAAAACTGGGAATACGTTGGGTAATGGAAAATTGGAAAAAGAAAAGATGGGCAATAGGGAATGGCATGGGGGAAAACCCTTATTTATTTATTTATTTTATTTTATTTATTTATTTATTTATTTATCTATCTATTTTTATTCATTATGCCTTCCTTCCGACATGTCGCCATCATTTCTATTTCCTTTTTCCCTTTTCTTTTTTCTCTTTTCTCTCCCACTTTTTTTAAAACTACACATCGTCTCTAATATTTTACTTTTCCTTTTTTTATATTATATTTATAAAAAAAAAAACATTTAAGTAATAAAAATATCGTTAATATTGTATTTTAAATACTCCTCCATATTAAAAAATTTAAAACAAATATATAATTTAAAATAATGATTCATTTATAAAACAAATATAAAAAAATATACAATCAAATGAATTATGAACGGTCTTAGTCTGAGTAATTTTAGAAATTGAAAGTTTTTCGACTGAAAAAGTGACATGTTTAGTAGTAGCTTTTAGAGTTGGGATAAGCAAGTAATTAATCGACCAAATAAACATGGTAACAATACATAGACGAAGGGGCTGGCAAAGTTATAGAATTGATTATGGTGGTTTATAAAATATAAAAATGAAAAAAAAAAATATATATTTAATTGGAAGTTGAATTTGCATAATTCATGAAAAGAAACAAAATATTGATTAATTTGTACATCCCAAAGCATTGGATTATTATATTTACACCTAATTAACTAACTCATAAAATAACCTCCCCAGATTGTTTCTCCTATAAACTTCACAATCTTCCTCACCGCCCCTTTCTCCGCCGCTTCCTCCCCCTCGCCGCCGCCGTCACCTGCCCCGTCAACCTCCCCTTTTCTTCAATCAACCTCCCTTCCGACTCAATCCCTTCATTCCTCTTCTTCCTTTCCTTCTTATTCCTCTTTCCCGTTTTCGTCTCCGCTAATTTTTCTTCATAAGCCTCCATGATTTCGTGTATCACTTCCCGATCGGACCCACTACCTCCTGTAGCACCGGAAACAGCCGCACGAGAATGCCGGAGCGTGACCGGAACCGACCTTTGCGCTGGGGGTGGTAGTGGGTTTCTGTTGGCTAGACTTTCCGCGGTGGCCGGAGTAGTTTTTGTCGGCGGAGGAGATTAGGTAGCCTAAGACCTGTCGGTCCTCTGAGGTGAGCGCCGCTGCGAGGGTGAGGATGTCGGCGGGGAGAAACGAGAGGTGGTCGGAGATTGGCGGCGATGGGTGGACCGTTCCTCTTCTCCTGTATTGCTTCTTCATCGGAGAGGAAAGTAAAGGGAGAGACTTTATTGAGGAGTGGGCGCGTGGGAAAGTGCGAGTGGGATTGAACTGCAATGACAATGCATGGTGATGGGAAATATTCACGTGAAACGCAAGTATTTGAGTACACATCGTACGGGGGACATTCTTGATTTATTGGTGGTGGGGCCCACTTTCATCACTTCAGTAATGTTTTGCCAGGTGTACTTTTGTACGATTTTCGGCCCTCCGGTTCAGACCGGATCTGAGTCGGAATTGTATGCTGATGAACTTCGATCCATTTTCAGATTTCGGTTTGCCAAGTCAGCAATCATTTTTTTTTTCCTAAATTAATAAAACTATTCCATACATCTCAAAAATACATTTCAATTTTTTAAAATTTCAATAATATTTTTAACTTAAAATTAAAAAAAGATAAAAAAAAATCTATATATATATATATATATACTTTTACTTTAGGTTTGAATGAATATCATAAATATTTTATTTTAAAAATACTAGAAAATTTTTAAAAAATAACTTTGAATTTTCAATTTGAATATACATCACTTTTATGGTCGTTGGTGTACATGAGTTGAGTTGGGTTGGATTAGGTTGAGGGAATTTTTTTAGACCAACCAACCGTTCTCGTTGGTTGGATGTGTAACTCAACCAACCCTAATTAGGTTCCAGTTGAGTTGTTAAGTGGTTGAAAAAATTAAATTTTTTATTTATTTATCCACCCTACGTAATCATTCAATAAAACGTAAATAAAAAATATTAAAAGTTTACCCACAAACACAAATCAATCTACCATTATTTAAACATACAAATTTTTATCAATATATCCACAATAATAATAATAAAATGATAATTAACATCATAGTTCAACCGTGCAAACTAAAAATAAATAAATAAATATTAATATTTTTTTGAGTAATTGATTAATCTAAAAATATTGGACATTTTTTATTTTATAAAACTACATATTTTTTGAGTAATTGGACATTTTTTAAAAAATTGGACAGTTTAAAAAAATTAAAATTAAATATTGGACATTTTTTGAGTAATTGAGTAATTGATTTAAAAGACACGGACAACAAATTTTGGACATTTTTTATTTTATAAAACTACATATTTAAAATAGTGCAAGTAACCAGATTCGAAAATTTGAAATGTCCTATTTTGGTTCTACTCCAATAAACTCAACCACTCAAAAGCAGAATTGAACCCATTCCATTCGAGAAAATTAACCCAACTCTTACAATTTGGGTTGGGACGATTCGAATTTTGGAGTTGTCGGATTCCGTGTACATCCTTAGTTTCAATCGTGTTTCTTCTCCATGTAATCATCTTTAATTGTGGGAGACAAATCCATTCAAAAGCACAAACATGTCCTATATGCTTCTAAGTAATTAGTTTTTAATAGGGGGTAAATGGGTCGGGTTGGATTGGGTTGAGGGAATTTTTTGGACTAACTCAAAAGTTCGGGCTGGTTGGATTAATAACCCAACCCAACCTGAAAATTTTCATAACCAACCCGAAAATTTTCAAGTTGGGTTGTTGGGTTGTTAAAAAAATAATTTTTTTTTTATAAACTTTTATTCATCCAAAGTTCATAAATATTCAATACAATCTTAGATAAAAAAAAATATTAAAATTTCACAAACAAACTCAAATCAATCTATAGTCATTCAAACAAACAAATTTTTCATCAACAATTAGCCAGAATTGTAACATTCATGGTTCAACATTGCCATAAAACTTAATACAACTAAATACGACACTTCTTGAGTAATTGATTACTCTAAAAGTAAGAAAAATAGATAGATTTATTTTCACATTCTCTTTTCTCACCTGCACAAAAACAAAAATTTTAAATTAAAAAAAAATGTATTTAAGAATTTGTAAAATGAAAAATAATATACTTTAAAATTATTTAAATATATGCATAATCGATGAACATTCAACCCAGTATATTTTTACTTCAAAATAATCTAAATTTATGTAATAGTCTAAATAAAATAAATAAATAAAATATATTTTTTTAATAAAACAAACCCTCTTCAAATCTCTCTCCACATCTCCACATGTATGATATTGTCTTACTCTGATTATAAGCTCTCGTACTTTGCTTTGGGCTTTCTTAAAAACCTGGTACTAATGAATAGAGTATTTTTTAATTATAAATTTATGATCATTCCCTAGATTAACGGATGTGAGACTTTAATCATCCAACCATTGTGACTCGGGGAGAATCCATTTCTACCTCCAAACCATATTATTCATCTACCTCAGTATCCTATTAAGTTTCCTATTAAGTTGGAGTGCTTCTTTAACCATGTTCACCAATTCATGTCTACAAATTTAACAACCAAATTACAAAATATAAACACCAAAAACTCATTACTTCCGAGATAAATTTTCTGAAACTGTCGGGTGACCCGGGTTCGATACCCGCCAAGAGCTATGAGATAAAAGATATAATATTTCAACATGTCCTCATATATCAAACAAGTCGTTGTAGTATAGTGGTAAGTATTCCCGCCTGTCACGCGGGTGACCCGGGTTCGATCCCCGGCAACGGCGATTATTGTTTGTTTTTAGTAAATAAAACTAATTAATGAATTGTAGTGAGTAGCCTGCAAAGCTACTGTAGAATAGCGGTATGCTTTTTGGTCTGACACCCGAGCGACTCCGGTTCGAATCCCGGAAACCTTCGAATATATATTTTTTTCTTTTCAATTTTAATGAAGAAATGTTAATGTAAAATATAGTATATGTTGTTTAATAAATATAAAATTTGATTCTGTTTTTAAAGGATAAATATGTCAATTTAAACAATGTTAACAACATGGTGGTTGAGGTAAAGTGTATTATTAACCACATCAACATTAACCATATTTCAAAAAATGATTAATAAATGTGAATAAACCTTGCATCAATTTTTTACTTTCACTCATTAATCCACACATTTCTCTTTTCATTATAGATTATTTAAATCATCATCTCCTATTAAAATATTTATTTAAAAATGTGTCTATTTCACAGTTAAATGCAAACACATGCAATTTCCTGAATTGGACCTATCATATGAGTCTATTTTCCTACATGGACAATTGGATGTATATTTAATTTACTTGCACACGGTCCACACGTGCGAGTATGAACCCACAAGTCGGTTCACACCTGAAGCTTATGGCTCGTGAAGGAGGAACTCCTGGTAAATCCTTTAGAAAGACATCAGAGAATTCGTTTACTATGGGTACCGAGCTTAAACTATATTCTTCCATATGCTTGGCATTATGAGATTTGGCTTTAAAGTTGATATTTTTTTAGGGTTTCAAAAAGTAAGTATTATTGGGAGTTTTTGAGTGTCTTGAAATGGTTTTAGAGACACTATTTTTGGGTCTTTTCTTTCTATCTTCTTTACCTTTTTCGTCTCCTATCTTAGTCCTTTGGGAGCTTGAATTAGTCTTAAGAAAAGCTAGTTTCTTACCTAAGACACACATCCCTAGTCAAAATCAATAGAAAAAGAAAAAGAAAGAATCCAGTTCACATGTTTGTTTACTCGTGAACCTTTGACTCTATTTCCTTACCTAATTTTACGAGGTAGTTACCCAACTATTGATTTGTTGCAAACCGCTCTTTCCCCTTATATATATGTAAAAGAATCTAGAAAATTTGTATGTTATTTTCTTTACGTAAATAATGTAAGTTGGGAATGAATGGTTCATTCAGTAACCGATGAAATTGACTTTGATTTTATTGAAAATTAAACAAAATCAAATATTAGCAACTCGCTTTTCCAAAGACTTGTACCACAAACTAACGTGGAATATTTAAAAATACACAATACTTTATAAAAATTTAAAACTCTCGCGTCACCTTTAAATTAAATTGAACAATACAACATGCATTTCAAACACGATATGGCACAACTTTTATATAATAATTAGAAAGAAAATGTTATGTTCAATGAGACATAGCATTTGAAAAGACAAGACACCTGTAGTGCCTATTATTATTATTATATTATTATTATTGGCTAAATTAGAGCCGTTACTACATGCATGCCTTTAATAATATATGCGCAAATTTAAATAAAACATTTCAAACGAAGTCATGGACTTATATGTTTAATTTAAAACAAGAAATAGAAATAGCATCGTCAAAATAAAACCTCAACCAAATGGTTGAGTACGAAAATAAAAGGCACCTATAAAACTACTAATTGAAAACAATGCATATTACTGTTCTATCTTAGTTTCCATGGTCATTCTAGCATCCATCGTCATTCATGCAGGGGCACTTTACTTTTACTTAAAAAAAATAAGGGTAGCACGTGAAAAAAATACTCCATAAGTAACCTCATCATTAGGGTTAGTGATGCAAACACACACATACATGATAGAACCTATCTTTTAAAACAACATATCATGACGTTGAGCTCTTTCCAGTTTCGAGCAGGGTTGAATGTGTAGTACTTTCCCAACACAGCCCACACATGTGCACATGGACTCACCAAGCGAGCTCGTATACGTACCTCCTAGGGCTGAATTGGTGGGGCTCAATGCACTAATGCATTGTTGGATGCCACGGAAGGGAAAGACATGTATGATATCTTGACAAACATAAATATCGAAGGTACGCATCCGTACTAACATAACATAACAGGGAAGTATCCTGATGCACATGACATACATAAATGCATGAGATCCCCATGGTTTAAAATCATAGCATAACATCAAAATCATTTCCTTCTTCCTTCCATCCATGACATAGTACATATATGCGTCATGTATATATAGTAATCATCATGGCTTTCATCTTATATCATCACATAATCCGTCACATAGCTTTACATGGCAAAATGTAGCATGACATACACAGTGTTTTATTTCATGGCAGAATAGATATCACACATAGATATATAACACGACATCATACGTCATTACATAGCACACATAAACATAGCATAACATTATGACGCATGCAGGGGCCACGGGACATGCGTTATCATACATCATATAATTCTTCCAACTCCAACAGTAGGGTCACTTACTTGTTTGGTTTTGGCCAGAGTCCCTAACTATTTTATATTTGCTCAAAGGCTGTCGTTTGACGTTTAAATCAGCATATACATACCCATATTACATTCTTAGGACATGTTATTAACCTAGTTTAGCTAAACATAATAATTACTCTTAATATTTATCCCAAAACTAAATATAATTGAGTAAATAGGAGTTTGACCTCAAATTCACTTCATAAGGTCAAAAACAATTTTAGAAGGGTGGAAAACATAAGAAACGATATAAAATTGTATACGGAGTGGTATAAGCTCTTTCCAAGCCACCAGAGTCAAGCCAAGGAGTGCACTAACGAACGAGTCGCGGCTGGGAATGGAGCATGCACCTGGCACGTCCGGGGCTATGGAGCGCAAGTCATTGCTCGGGTCGAAGCACAGACTTTGAGTCGGGTTTATTAGAGACATGGGTCGCGTTCCAGCTAGGTTGATTTCCTCTTTTGGGCCGAAGGCATTAGTGGGTGGCTAGGTTTGATGAGTATGGGGTCGTCCGAATCAACTTCCACGTCAATCCTCGACTCGTGGACTTCGTCGCCTCAACTCGATAGTCTAGAAGTGTCACGAAGCCTTCTCCCTTTCTTATCAGACACGCTCGATTATGGTCACCACTCGTCTACTGTTCACTCACACAACAATACTACAAGCCCTCATCGTGTTTTCCGTCTCGATACGCTCACAAATAGGAAGGATTTTTGTCGCCTTACCATTTTCTTGTACCTTCAAATTATGTCATCCTCCCGTTCCCACTTAGCTTCCTCTATTTGTTGGTTTCTCCACAATGCTTTGACAAAAGCGATGTTCCTAATGCGTAAAGTTTTTATCTCACGAGCCAAGATCCTCACCGGCCTTTCTTCATAACCAAGTCTTCAGCCACCTCCAAGGACTCATAGTCTATCACATGCGTTGAATTGGTCAAATACTTGCGAAATAAGAACACATGAAACACATTGTGCACTATTGAGAGAGACATTGGTAAGGCTATTTTGTACGCCACGGGTCCGATCCGATCTAAGATCTCGAAAGGTCCGATGAAACGTGGGCTCAACTTTCCCTTACGCAAAACCTTAAAACACCCTCCATTGGAGCCACCTTCAAAAACACCATGTTGCCCACCTCAAATTCCAAGTTCCTATGACTTACATATGTATAGCTCTTCTGTCTACTCTAAGCAGTGCACATTCTCGTCCCGATCTTTTGCACCGCTTCATTGGTAACTTGGACTAATTCGAGACCCATCAATTCTCGTTCCCTTACTTTGCCTTAACATAATAGGGACCTGCACCGTTTTTTATATAAAGCCTCATATGGTGTCATGCCAATAGTTGCCTAAAAACTATTGTTGTAGGCAAATTCCATAAGGTGCAACTTCGAGTCCCAACTACCTACGATGTCTAACACACAACATGTAACATATCTTCTAGGATCTAGTTTACATGTTTTGTTTGACCATCTGTCTATGCAAGAAAAATTGTACTGAAATCAAGGCAAGTACGTAACGCCTTTTGAAGACCGCACCAAAATGCTCACATAAAGCATGGATCTCGAATCATGTAACCTAACAATTTCCTTCATGTATAATAGTGACCAATTATCCATTGTATAGGTAGCGTTACCCGGGAGGTGCACTGACTTGATCAATCTGTCCACAATTATCCATATGACTATGTATCCCTTAAACATCCTAAGAAATCTTACTATGAAATCCATAGCTATTTTCTCTCATTTCCATTCCGGCACACTGAAGGGTTTTGTTTAGGTGCTTGACCTACCAACATTCCATGTATTTACTTACAAACTCTCCTATATCTTTTTTCATACTACGCCACCAAAAGTGTTGTATCAAATCTTGATACATCTTGATATCACTAGGGTGCATGGAGAATAGAGACTTATGCCCCTTGGTTAGGATCTCATTTTTTAATTCTTTCATTGCCAGCACCCATAAATGTCCTTGGCATAGTAATCCACCATTAGATGATTTGGAGAAACCATCAATTGGTTCCTGCCACTAACTCATTAAGTGTTTTATCTAACCTGGGATCTCCTACTTGAGCATCGATGATCCATTGTTAAAGTGTGGGGTAGACTGTCAGTTTGGCTAGTTGTGTTATAATTCCTTCCACTGCCACTGTTGTCCCAACTTGCTTGAGTTTTGTCTGTACTCGGGGCTCTCTAGTGATTGAAGTTGACAAATTGGCTGCTTTCCTACTTAGGGCATCAACGATCACGTTGGCCTTCCCGGAGTGGTATTGGAATTTCATGTCATAAGACTGTTAATACGCACCCAAGAAATTTAAGGAAGGATTGTTTTAAGAAGAGTCCTAAGTTGATTCTCCAAAATTTTAATTTTTATTTTGTTTCCACATAAATGATTATGTGATCCAAGCAACGAATAATATTGATATGTTATTTTTATTTTTTTTAATTTAATAGTTACGGTTGGATGAAAGTCCACGTCCACTAATTTAGAAAATGATCCATAACCATGTTTAGCCATTCATGTATACAAATTTAACAACCAAATTAATTACACAAATAAACACCAAAAACTCATTAATTTCGTTACTGTGCTTTCGGATGCAACAACAAAAAATGCATCGTTACTTCCAATATAAATTTTCTGAAATTGTCGGCTGGCCGGCCCGGGTTCGATACCTACCAACAGCTTTGAGATAAAAACATTTAATTATTTTAATATGTCATCGTTAATCATATGAGTCGTTGTAGTATAGTGGTAAGTATTCCCGCCTGTCACGCGGGTGACCCGGGTTCGATCCCCGGCAACGGCGATTTTTTTTTAATTTTTATTTTTTCAAATAAAATAATAAATGTAATTGTAATGAACTATCAACAAAGCTAGTGTAGAATAGCGGAATGGTTTTTGGTCTGACACCCGAGCGACTCCGGTTCGGTTCCTTTTTTTTTCTTTTCAATTTTAATGAAGAAACCTTGATTCATTAATTTCGAGTAAATTTCCATTTCAATCCTCATACAAATAAAAATAAAAAATCCACACATTTTTCTTTTCATTATAGATTATTTAAATAGTAATCTCCTATTGAAATATTTATTTAAAAATGTGAATAAAAAGTTTGGACCTATCATAAGAGTCTATTTCGAGGTTAAATGTGAACCTTGTATCGGAGTTAAATGCAAACACATACAATTTCGTGAATGAGACCTATTATAAAAGTTTATTTTCATACGACGGCTATCTTAAATGGGCAATTCGATGTGTATTTAATTTCCTTACACACGGTCCACACGTGCGAGTATGGACCCACTAGTCGGTTCGCACCAGAAGCCTATGGTTCGTGAAGGAGGAATTCTCGGTAAATCTTCTGGAAAGACATTAGAGAATTCGTTTACTATGAGTACTGTATCCATCGTTTTCTCTTTTCAACCTATTTAGTTTCAAAAAATTAATCCAATCAAACCCAACTCTTATAATTTGGATTGGGTCGGTTCGCAAGTTCAATTTACAACTTAATTTGAATTATGTTTCATGATGATCATGAACATGGGATACTATTCCATCTAAAAGCATAAACATGCCTTATATGCTTTGAAGCAAGTTAGTTTTCATGCCTTAGAACTATATCCTCCTACCATATGCTTAGCATTATGAGATGATATTTTTTTAGGGTTTTAAAAAGTACGTATTTATAGGTATTTTCCGTTTTTGAATGTCTTGATACGATTTTAGAGATATTACTTTTAGGTATTTTATATCTTCTTTACCTTTCTCGTCCTCAACCTTAGTCCTTTACTGGCTTGAATTAATCTTGGAAAGTTGGTCTTCTTACCTAAGACAGACATCGAAATTGAGAATCAACAGAAAAAGAAAGAATCGAACTCATATGTTTGTTTGCTCCTAAACCTTTGACTTTATTCCCTAATTTCACGAGGTAGGCATCCAACTATTGCATTGTTGCAAACCACTCTTTTCCCTCATTACATTTTAGGCAATCTTATAACTCTTTGAATTGCTTCAATTATATATTTATTTATTTGTTTGGTGTTAAGGATTTAAAAAATTTGCATGTTGTTTTCTTTATGTAAATAATGTAAGTTGGGAATGAAGGGTTCAAACATTGAAATTGACTTTGATTTTTTAGAAATTAAACGAAATCAAATGTTAAGCAACTCGCTTTTCGAGAGACTCAAGTGACAAACTGTCATTAACTTATGTGGAATATTTGAAAGTACACAATAATTTAAAAAAATTTAAAACTCTCGTGCAATTGAATAGTACAACGTGCATTTCAAACACGATATGACACAACTTTTATATAATAATTAAACAAAAAATACTATGTTCAATGAGACATAACATTTGAAAAGACAAGATACCTGTAATGCCCATGATATTCTTGCCTAAATCAGAGGCATCACTACATTGTTGTACCTTCAAATAGGGAGGATTTTCGTCACCTTATCGTTTGCTTGTACCTTCAAATTATGTATTTTCAATATGTAGATGCTGCATATCGTTGTAGATCGAAGTGTAGAAGCTTTTGGATGGTTTGAGGGAAGAAGTGGCGAGGTTTTGTAGAGTACATGGGTGGATGAATCCGCGAAATCAGCATCTCGCTTGAATTCTCGAGATTTTTAGAAAAATTCGAGATATATATATATATATATACATATATATAACTGTGCCAAATTATCCATTGTATAGGTAGCTTTACCCGGGAGGAAGTGCACTGACTTGGTCAGTCTGTCCACAATTACCTATATGACTGTGTATCCCTTAAACATCCTTGAGAATCTTACTCTGAAATCCATTCTCTCATTTCCCTTCGGACACATGGAGGGGTTGCAACAATCCCACCATTCTCTGTCTAGGTGTTTGACCTACTAGCATATCATGCATTTACTTACAAACTCTGCTATATCTTTCTTCATACTATACCACCACAGTGTTGTTTTAAATCTTGATACATATTGGCACCACCTGGGTGCATGGAGAAGGAGAATTATGCGCCTTGGCTAGGATCTCGTTTTTCAATTCTTCCACTACCAGCACACATAAACGTCCTTGACACAGTGATCCACCATCAAATGATTTGGAGAAACCATCAACTGGTTCCCACCACTAACTCATTAAGTGTTTGACCTAACCTAGGATCTCCTACTTGAGCATCGATGATCCGTTGTCAAAGTGTGGGTTGGATTGTCAGTTTGGCTAGTTGTGCTCTAATTCCTTCCATTGCCACCGTGTCCCAACTTGCTCGAGTTATGTCTGTACTCGGGGCTCTCTAGTGATTAAAGCTGACGAATGGGCTATTTTCCTACTTAGGGCATCAACGACCAAGTTGGCCTTCTCGGGGTGGTATTGGATGTCGATGTCATAGTCTTTCACTAACTCTTACCACCTTCATTGTCTCATATCTAGTTCCTTCTGGATGAAAAAATACTTCAAACTTTTGTGCTCAATGTAAATATGAGTTTCTCCCCATACAAGTAGTGTCGCCAAATTTTTAATCCAAAGACTAACATCGTTCTCCAAGTCATGCATGAGATAGTTCTATTCATAATTCTTAAATTGTCGAGGTACGTATGCAATGACTTTCTAGTGCTACATCAACACACACTACACCCTTCTTGGAAGCATCACTGTAAATTACATAATTTTTTGTATCGTTAGGGGCATCATGAGCACGTGTGCAGTCACTAGCCTATCCGTCAAATCCTGAAAACTTGCCTCGTAACCCTTGGTCCATAAAAACAGCACACCCTTTCGGGTCAGTTGTGTAAGCGATGAAACTATCTTGGAAAAGTCCTGTAGAAGCGTCGATAGTAGCTTGCCAAACCCAAGAAACTATGTACCTTAGTGACTGTGGTTGGGCAAGCCCACTTAGTGACTGCTTCCACCTTGGTAGGGTCTACTGAGACACCATTCTCTGACACAATATGTCTCAAAAACTAGACCTTTGTAACCAAAATTCACATTTTGAGAATTTAGCATACAACTTATTCTCTCCTAGAATTGTCAGGACTTTTCGAAGATGCAATTGATGTTCCTGGTCCATCTTAGAGTATACCAGAATGTCGTCTATGAAAACTATGACAAAAGTGTCCAAACATTCGTTGAATACTCGATTCATTGATTCTATGAACACAATAGGGGCATTAGTAAGTCAAAATGATATAACCACGAACTCATAGCCATATCTTGTTCTGAAGGTTGTCTCTGACACATCTTCCTTTTTTTTTAGTTTTTTTTTTTATCTTGATCTAAAGGTAACCTGTCGTAGGTCAACATTGTTGCTTCCCTGAGCTGATCAAATAAATCTTCTATGCGTGGAAGGGGAGACTTGTTCTTCAATGTCCTCTTGTTCAACTCCATATAATCGATGTACAAGCACACTGAACCATCATTCTTTTTAACAAACAACACTGGTGCACCCATGAAGATACATTGGGATGGATAAAGCCTTTATCTAGTAATTCTTGTAGTTGTCCTTTAAATTCCTTCAGTTATGATGATATGATGGTACGCTGGAATGATGATACAGTATGACATGATGACATAAGATGTATAATGATGATGTGACATAATACGATAATAGTTCATATTACGATGATGTGCATGTATGAGATGTCATGTTGCATTATGATGAAAAGTTTTCTGATATACAACCCCTATGATGTAATAAATGATGAATGTATGGAAGCTTATGCATGCATGTTACCTAGAGTAACATGCGAAGAATGTGTGGGGTTGTATTACATGAATGATTTAAGAGGAAAAGTATAGAGAACTCATGCATATTCTATGTTCATTTACATTGGGTTACTTCCTCTTTTATGATGATGAGTATGGATGCGTACATTATGATGATGATGATCATCATCATGCCTTGCATGATATTCGAGAGTTTGTTGTACCTTCGGACGTCCGGCTACAACCAGCTAGCTTGATTATGATGAGTCCAGGGGGTGTGCGAACCGCTTGGTAGACTCACACTCGCACGTGTGAGTCGTGTGTAGAAAAATACTACACAACAAATTTGTCTAGAATAAAGGCCACCTCTATGATGATTTTAAATGATAGGTCCATAATCATGAGTGGCATGTGTTTGCATTCCTTGACCCCAATAGTGGGGTCACTTACTAAGTATTTTTTAAAATACTCCAGTCGTGTGCTACTTTTATTTTTCAGGTAAATGCAAGGTACCCCTGTACGACTGATAACGACATCGCAAGTAAAGACCATGACACATGCATAGGATAGTTGTATTTAAATCCTTAGACCTCAGGTTAGTATAGAGCGTTGTCATTTTTAATATTTACTTTGCTTTATTTAATATTTCGTTTGTATTGCTTGAAAGCCTTTTTCTTAAACGTGTAAGTCCATGACATTGTTTTACAAAGACGTTTTAAATGATTATTTACGCATAAGTGGTTATGTTATGAAGATGGTAGCGACTTTAGGTTACTAGAAATCTAAGGTCGTTACAGAGAAAACACTCCAAAGGTAGGTACCAAGAAAAGAGCACAACACAAACCGTGCAATCACCAAGACTTAAAAACATGAAGACATGAAATATTATAAGGAATTTATGTATGCAAGAACATGTTTGAGGGTATGAACCAAGACTCAAGTAGTAAAAAATGAAAATATCCTTAATGACCTACTTGGAATTCCCGAAGTTTCCATGAATCTTAAGAGTTTTATTATGACATATATGACGTTATGGTTGACTTATGCTTATGAGTTTTATTATGACATAAATACCCTTTGACATCTTCCCTCTTTTTATGATTCTTAAACCTCTCAAACCTCTCAGATCCGATTTACAAGCTATTTTCACTTGTTATTTTGACTCAATTTCCGACCTACTTGAGAAATTTGGGAGGATTCAGACTTTGAGAGCAGAGAAACTAAGCACCTAAATTTTCCAAATATGGTAAGTAGTACCTACTTCAAACTAAGCTATCCTTGTATATGTATGGAAGCATGTTATAAGATGTTATAAAAGTTTGGGACTAAAATGAGTTATGTTAATTGATGTAAAAGTATGTTAGACTAGAAGAATGCTCGATTTTTATGAAAATGACAAAATGAACTCCAAATTTAATGAAACTTAGAACATGACTATGTATCCATGTCTAGATTACAATACTATCTCCTTCTTATTATATGTTCGTGCATGAGATAGCTATGATGTTATACGAGAACAATTAGGAATTTGTCAACTAATCTCTAATCGTGAACTAGGCTCAGATGTCAAGAGTCAGGATAACATTTTAGGACTGATTATGATTTATTTGTACTATGTGGAGACTTGTAGATGCGGCTAGGGAGTCTCCAACCAGTCCCTAATCATGATCTGGTTGGATGAGAGTAAGAGACCACATATGTAGATAAGCGTTGGCTAGATTGAGGGTCACAACCTCTTTTATGATGATTACATTATGGGGCCTACTAGTAGAGAATTTGAGAACAGTGTCCAACATGGTATGATGAGAACTATGGGTTGGAAAACAACACTAGAGTGTCACCTTGAGGGCCTACTATACATATATCTACGACGATGATGGCGATGATGACGATGAAATAAACTAATAGCATAATCTAACCAAGATACTTTAAAACCTTAAGAATGAACCATGTGTGAAAGATGAGCTCAAAAGATCTAAACTATAGGAACTGATGACTCAAATTGGGCCAAGGAGAAAAGAACTTGATAGTTTCTGCCCTTTTTCCCTAAATATTTAGGAAAATTTATAACTTAGGAACAAACTTCTAAATATGAATGTTGCGCGGAATGAATGAACGGAAGAATTAATGAAAATAAAACTTAAGAACGAACTAAGAAAACTAAAAATGAAGCTACTTACTGAGTTCTACGCAATCAAGCTACTCTAATTTTTCAGATGAAAGCTAGATAGAGCGGTTGAGACGAGGGGTGTGCACGAGCTACAAGGCTTTTGGGGATTGAGATAGATTGGTGGCTTGATTTCTCAGACGTTATGTTTTGCTTTGTTTCGTATTTATGTACTTTGTCATCCTTATTTTGTAAATTGTGTCACTAAATACGAAACAAAGCATACATGTTTTTAAAAATTTTAAAGTGACGTAAAATTTTAAGGATTTGACTACTGTTTGAAATAAGTTATATCAAATGCATACATGTTTTTAAAATTTTTTAAATTATTGTATATATTTCAAAATTTACGTCACTTAGTGAAGGACATCTCTCAAAAGGTAGGTGGTTACATGTTTACGGCTTGTTATTATATTGTATAGACCATAATGACCATGTGTAAAAGATGTTAAAAAAAAAAAAAAAAAAAAAAAAAAAGGAAAGAGTGACACGCATGTCAACGATTAGTTTCTCAACCTTCTCTTTAACGAATTTGAAACTAGCCATTTTCATTGGCTTTATTATTTTGACTTAATTTAGGGCATATTGAGGAATTTTGGAGAAACATGGAATATCCTCGAAGACATGAAACAAGCTTGAGAAGTCTACAATAAGTAACCGTCTGAAAACAAGTTTCTAAGAAATGCTTGTGAGAGTCGATTTGGATTGAGGGCAATGATTTAATATTATTTTTAGGAGCTTAGTTAATCTGGTTTAATGAGAATTATATTTAGATGACATGAATAGTTTACCACTTAATTATATTTACCGTCATATAGTTTCTACATGCATGATCTTGTGATCTCTGATAGATAGTTGGACTTATATGCTTCCTAGTATGTTGAGTTGGATTATTATCACTTAATTAGCATGATAAGCATGTTGTATGTCTTTATTCGTTGTTATGCATTGATTTAGGGTTTGGATAGTCCATTATTGCCTAGTTATGAGCTGGATCAATTGTTGTGTTATAGAGTGCTAATTATGCTTTCCATAGACTATGAGTTACTATTTTACATATTTTGGTCCTAGCACCTAGTCATGAGTTCCATACCCTCCTTGAGTTGATTAGGTACCTTGTAGGGATGGATAGGGTGCAACCCCTGTTCATGAACTAACCAACAAAGGTTAGGGTCTACTTGTTACACGTGACTTAGTTGTCACCGAAAGAAGATATTAGTAGCCATAAAAAGTATACTATTGCAGTTCATATTGGTGGTGTCTAGTGGAGAGTCATGGCCTTTTTACTAATCCAACCTGAGTGACATAGTAATAGGTAGTTTACTATTCTAGCTTGAAAAGGCAAAGTAACAAGTATTTATTGTTCCTAAGACAGGTAGTTTTACTGTTCTAACCCGATGAGGGTACATGAGCAGGTAGTTTACTGTCCTATCCCAAAAGGGCATAGTGACAAGTAGTTTTACTATTCTAATAGGGCATAGTGACATATAGTTTTACTAGTCTAACTCCATGGGGAACATGATCAGGTAGTTACTGTTCGAGCCTGGAATGGGGCTAATGATAAGTAGTATACTTATTTTAGGAACAAGTAGATGTTGCTCCACACCATTAGGGAAAATCTACCGATTTGAACTCAATAGGTAGATAAGTATGGAGTACGGTCACCGTTTATAGCGAAAAGGGCTCCTCCATACCGACAAGTATTATCTTAGGGTTTTTTCATGGCCCACAATGACTCGAGGTGCTCCTTGTCACAATCGCACTTTTAATGGCAGCGGACTTGCGATTGTGCGGCACTCACTTTCCAACGACAAGTGAGCTAAGCCAATTCGTTCTTGTGTCACCTACGGCCAAGCGACGTATGCTCGAGCCTCTAGCCTCGGTTTTAAGAGAAGGTTTTAGAAAACGAGGGCAGAGAGAGATTTTCGAAAGAGCGATTTTTTAAAGAGACATTATATAAGCAAGCAAGAGAGAAATAACAACGACTTACAGTATATAACCTTGGGTAGGGAGAAGTTGACAACTAGTCGTATCCCCCTATAGTACATTTTGAGGCATTTCATGTCTGACAGGCCTAGACATGATATTTCTGAAACGTCATACTTCCTAGAAATACAAAAGTAAAACACTAAAATATGAAAAGACATAAAGGGTTGGGCTTGTCAAGGGCATAAGGCCATGGGCAACACGCCTTGGACGAGCATGATCGTGACATCCTCCCCCCACCTAATTGGTTGACGTCCCTGTCAACCGACTACTTTCGAACCTGGAGATGTGGGTGGCGGCGGAGTCCACATCTTCGGCGCGTTCCCAGCTGGTTTCCTCCGTAGGGAGATTCTTCCATTTGACAAGGAATTCACGAATCGTCTATACGGGTCTTCCTATCTTCCTAACCCTGTCGACTAGGATCTCCTCTATTTCTTTGTTGTCTCTTTATTTCAGATCGATGCTCGGTCTTGTGATTACATTTCGCTAGTCGTTGTTCGGGTCAGGGTGATAAGACTTCAAGTTGCTCACATGAATTACTTGGTGGATTTTCATCCATGTGGGTAACGCAACTCTGTAGGAGGTAGCCTCGATCTTTTTAAGGACTTCAACTGGGGCTTCATATTTTCGAACTAGTCGCTGGTCCTTTCGGCTGCGAAATCTGATCTGTTCTGGTCTCAACTTGATGAGGACTTGATCTCCTGCTCGGAATTGAAGGGGGCGACGCTTCTTGTCCGCCCACTTCTTCATATGCTTGGAAGCATTCTCTAAATATGCCCGGGCTATATCTGTTGTCTGCTTCCTTTCTCTTGTGAAGTTTTGAGCTTGAGGGTTTTTTCTTGCATAAGGATGATCAATAATATGTGGTAAGGCCGATTGTCGTCCACTTACAATTTTGAAGGGACTCTTCCCTGTAGACGAGCTCGTTTGACAATTGAAACAAAATTGGGCAACATCTAGCAGTTGTATCCAGTTCTTCTGGCGAGCGTCGACGAAGTGACGTAAGTATTCTTCGAGTAAGCAGTTGAACCGTTCCGTCTGTCCATCGGTTTGAGGATGGTAGCTCGAAGAGATGCTTAAAGTCGTTTCCAAAAAGGCGAATAGTTCGGTCCAAAATGTGCCAATGAATATACCATCCCTATCACTGATGATGCTCGACGGAATGCCCCATAACTTGACAACGTGTTTGAAAAATAGTTGGGCTGTTAGTTCAGCCAAGCATAATTTGGGAGTGGGAACAAACGTCACATATTTCGAGAACCGATCTACGATAACCAAGATGGCGTCATATTCTCCGACTTTTGGGAGGTGTGTTATGAAGTCCAGAGACACAATTTTCCAAGGTCTTGTTGGCACAGGTAGAGGTTCCAAGAGTCCCGAGACTTTGGCTTTCTCGACTTTATCCTATTGGCAGATGAGGCACGTCTTGGTATACTGCATGATATCGTCCCGCATATTCGGCCAGAAGTACCCCTTTTTTATTAAGGCCTACGTTCTTTGCCACCCAGGGTGTCCTACCCATAAGGTATCATGACATTCCTGAATGAGCTTCTTCCTCAATTCTCCCATTCTTGGGACGTATAATCTGTTTCCTTTAGTCATTAGAAGGTCTCCCTCGACCCAAAACTGTCGTGTCTTCCTAGCTTTAGCTAGTTCGACGACGGCTTTGGCCGATGGGTCTTTGTGTAAATGTTCTTTGATGATGTCGCGCATCGATCCATCGATCTTACTTGAATGAATATGGGCTAACATGCACAGGGCCGCATGTTCACCCTTCCAACTCAATGCATCGGCTGCTTGATTACTCTTCCTTGCCTTGTGTTCGAATTTGAAGTCGAATTCCGCCAACGACTCTTGCCACCGGGCTTGTTTTGCCATCAATTTTGGTTGATCGAAGAAGTGGCAGATGGCGCTGTTATCCGTCTTCACTATGAACTGTGATCCCAGGAGATACTGTCTCCAGACTCGTAGACAATGGACTACAACCAGCATTTCTTTTTCGGAGACAGTGTATCTCTGTTCGGCATCATTGAGCTTTCGACTTTCATAAGCGATGGGGTGGCCTTCTTGAATAAGGACACCGCCTAGGGCAAAGTCGGAAGCATCTGTTTCTATTTCAAATGGCTTTGTAACATCTACTAACCCGAGGACAGGACCCCTCGTCATGGTTGCCTTCAAATCTTCAAATGTCATTTGACATTTATTTGACCACGACCAAGGGTGGTCTTTCATCAGGAGCTCCGTTAAGGGGGTGGCTCGTCGTAAAAACCCTTCGACGAACCGCCTATAGTAGTTTGCTAATCCTAAGAAGGACCGCACATCGGATACGGAAGTACGGACTTTCCACTCTTGGATAGCTTTTATCTTATCGCTATCCATCCCGATCTGTCCACAACTGATGACATGCCCGAGGAAGTTGATGCATGTCTGTGCGAAGGCACATTTTTCTTTCATGACGTACAACTGATTCTGCCACAGCTTGTCAAATACCAGCTTCAAGTGCACCTTGTGTTCCTCTAGGGTTGTGTTGTATACAACTATGTCGTCGAGGTATACTATGACGAACTGATCCAAGTATTCGTAGAAAACCTGGTTCATTAACGTGCAAAACGTAGCTGGGGCGTTTGTTAAGCCAAAGGGCATTACCATGAACTCAAAGGCCCCATATCTTGTCACACACGTCGTCTTGGACTCGTCCCCCTCGGCGATATGTACTTGGTAGTACCCTGATCGTAAGTCCAACTTCGTGAAGTATTTGGCGCCGTGAAGTTGGTCGAACAAGTCGGATATTGTCGGCAATGGGTATTTGTTGCGTATCGTCACCTTGTTTAAGGCTCTATAATCTATGCACAGACGCAACATCTCATCCTTCTTTTTTTGAAATAGTACGGGGGCTCCGTAAAGTACTTTTGTCGGGCGGATGAATCCTGCCGTCAACAACTCATCTAGTTGTTTCCTCAATTCGGCTAGCTCAGGGGGAGCCATCCGGTATGCATTCTTCATTGGGGGTTTAACCCCGGGAAGGAGTTCAATTTCGTGATCAATGCCTCGACGGGGTGGTAATGTTTGTGGTAGGCTCTCTGACATTATGTCAGCATAACTGTTTAGTACCTCCTTGATTTCGTCTGGGATAATTTCCTTAGTAGTCACTTCTTCCATCAGTGGTATAGCCATAAATGTAGGTTCCTCTCGTGCGAGTCCTCTTTTCAATTGTATGGCCGAGATCATTCTAAGATTACCTGGCTGCTTGATGCTTGCAGGTATTACTATGGGATTGCGGTCAGTGATCACCAAGCATTTCACCAGTGGCATTGGGATAACTTTGTGTTCTAGGAGGAACTCCATCCCAAGTACCACGTCAAAGTCGTCCATGCGAACTACGACAAGGTCCAGCTCTCCTGTCCAAGTCCTTAATTTGAAGGGGACTCTTTTGGAAACTCCCACAATAGGCAAGGCCTCGGAGTTGACAGCTTTCATTTTTCCAGCGTCTTTTCCTATGGTGAGTCCCAATCTTCGGGCTTCTTGATCGACGATGAAGTTGTGAGTCGCTCCTGAGTCTATCAAAGTGCTCTTGCTCGGTCGAGAGTTTATTGTCGTATCAACAAACATGAGCCCTTTCTCTATTATCTCCTTCGGGTCGACCTTCCGTTGGAGGGCTGACAAGAATTTGAGCGCGCCCATTCGGGGGTTGTCTTGATCTTCCTTCTTGTCTAGCATAGTCTCGACTCTTGTGTCGTTGCTCTCTTAAATGGACACTTGGAGTGCAGTGAGAGAGGCCCGATGAGGACAGTAGGACACTTTGTGGGGGGCCTTTACACAATATGCATTGTAAAGGTGTTGTCGGGTGGTTCCTTTGAGGGTAAGGTCCTCGAGATGCCCCCGCTTGGTTGTTCTGAGGAGGTCTATCTGTCCACCCGCTTAGTCTGTCGTTACCTCCATTTGGCCTGTTGAGGCTTCCATTTCGATGACCTGGCGGCTTATATGTTTTGCCCCCAGTGTTTGGGGCCTGTGTTGTTTTTCTTTGGTAACTCGCCTCGTTCCCTTAGTCTAGGAGTCTCTCGGCACTGGCAATTGCAGTAGCTTGGTCTTGGACCTTTTTCTCATGTATTTTTGTTTTGGCCCACGGTTGTAACCCATTATAAAGAAGAACACCTTGTCCTTCTCTGATGTGCCCCTGATATCTAGCATCAGGGTCGAAAATTGTCTGACATAGTCCCTTATGCTTCCAGTTTGCTTTAGGGCTATTAGTTTTTCCATTGCTAGATGGCTACGTTTTTGGGGAGGAATTGGTCCCTCAACTCTCTCTTGAGGTCTTCCCACGAGTCTATGGTGCACAATCCATTCTCGATGTCTTGTACCTTCATACGCCACCAAAGTTTGGCGTCGTCTATGAGATACATCGAGGCTACTGTCACCTTTATATCATCGGTACAAGCCGGTGTGGCTTTGAAGTACTGTTCGACATCAAAGATGAAGTTCTCCAACTCTTTGGCATCTCGGTTCCCTTTGAAAGGTCTAGGGTCGAGAAACTTCAGTTTGTTGGATCCTGTATTAGTTTGCCCAGCCGAGACGTTCTCCACGGCTTTCATGGTCACCTCGATTCGAGTGCTCATGGTGGACATCTTTTCTTGGATGTCATCGATCGTTGTTCTGAATTCGTCAGCTAATCCATTGAACAAACTCATCATTGTATTTTGTAGCACGTCGAACTCTTCGCCACGTCCCTCCTTGTGCGCGACAGAGCTATCGGGGCTACCAGACGGTCTTGGGCTGCTCGTAGGAGCAACTTTTTCTTCGAGTGAGGTCACTCGAAACATCAGTTCTGCGATTGGCAACCCATCCAGGCGGTTACCCATTGCGTCGATCTCTACGACTTTTCCACTCAATTCTTTCACCCGTGCTTCCAGGAAGTGGATGGTGTCAAGGACTTCTTTGAGGAACAACATTTTCTCCTCTATTAAAGTAAGCCGGTCGGCTTGTGATTTGGGTGTCGACTTTGTCGTCGACATGTTTTCGGTCTTTGCTATTTCACGGAGCTTACAAAGCTCTGATACCACTTGCCACAATCGCACTTTTAATGGCAGCGGACTTGCGATTGTGCGGCGCTCACTTTCCAACGACAAGTGAGCTAAGCCAATTCGTTCTTGCGTCGCCTACGGCCAAGCGACGTATGCTCGAGCCTCTAGCCTCGGTTTTAAGAGAAGGTTTTAGAAAACGAGGGCAGAGAGAGATTTTCGAAAGAGAGATTTTTGAAAAAGACGTTATATAAGCAAGCAAGAGAGATAACAACGGCTTACAGTATATAACCTTGGGTAGGGAGAAGTTGACAACTAGTCGTATCCCCCTATAGTACATTCTGAGGCATTTCATGTCTGACAGGCCTAGACATGATATTTCTGAAACGTCATACTTCCTAGAAATCCAAAAGTAAAACACTAGAATATGAAAAGACATAAAGGGTTGAGCTTGTCATGGGCATGCGGCCATGGACAACACGCCTTGGATGAGCATGACCGTGACACTCCTCGCACAAGACCGATGAAAGACCTAGACATACGTGACACCTAGAGTGCTTCTTGAAGGACCTAGACACATGTGAACCTAGAACCAAGAAAACAAAAAACCCATAGGTGGTGAGCCTGAGAGGCATTGAGTACTCCTTAAAAGAAGTATTCCTAGATTAGGTGTACAATGACCTACTAAGCTTGATATAGCAATTTAGCTAGTTTGGGCGACTCGTTGAAGACAATCATGACCACATAGCCTAAGTTTCTATGTATAGGATGTATTTTTATACTCATTCCATGTTAAGGGAGTTGTTCAGCTACAAGGTGCATTTTAGATCCACTCTTCTTCATTCTTGTCATTTTTACTATTATTTTAATCTTCCTTCTTGTCATTTTTACTATTATTTTAAAGTTACTATTTGATTTGACTCCACAAAAGTTACTAGTTGATTTGACTCCACAAAGGCTACATTTAAACTACTCTTCCTCGATTTAGAATGGATATTTAAATTTTAAATTCCTTGAGTCTCCAATTTTACCTTTTTTTTATCCTTAAGTGTACGTGGCAACATATGATTCGAGGTATCGAAAATCGGATCGTTACAATCTTAGTTATGTTCCCAATGTCTGGATAGCAAAACAATGTTTTTCAATTTTAAATTCTTCTTGGGAGTAGTTAAACCTCGTTTTCTGTTTATGATTACTTAAATCTACGATAATTTTGAAGGTTAAATGCTTTTAAGTATATTTTTGCTTGAATCAATTATGAAATGTATGTAGTAAATAAAGGATACATACACCAGATTCAAACATACGAAGTTTCGTCCTCTGTATCAAAGGAAGGAAGAAACAACATTTCCTGCCTTATCTGGGAGCTCAAACCAACTTAAAAAACAATTCAAAACATTCAGATCAAGTAAAGATGGATGAATCTTTAGAAGATGAATCGAATTTGAAATTCATGTATTTCTAACTATAACCATTCAAAATACAATTCGACCTCGATCGAACTAGTCTTTTCTCTAGTTCTTAATATTAGAAACTCGCGTTTCGGCTACCCTTTCTATACATAAACTCAATCTCTAATATCAAAACAAAGCTTGGCCTCATCCCAGGGACCATTGATCTCAAACTTGAATTCCTGAATTCGTATAAGCCAATAAGGACAAACAACTGTAACAAAAATCAATAGACTTGCCAATAATATGAAAAACAACTGATGTAGGAAATAAACATACACCAAGGTGACTGTCATCAAACAGAGAGAGAATAAGAGATGCAGATGAACAGAGTACTTCTTAATAGAGTAAGTAACCAAAGGGGCAAAAAGGAAAATTTGTAAGGAGAACAACATTATGGCGAACACGTGTAACCGAGATGGAAGACGTGAAGCAATAAGAACAGAGGCCACAATAGAAGCATTTAAAGAAATGCAACTGGTTAAGCTTGGGTTCTTAAGATTACCAGGAGCTCTAACAGTGGAACCTGAGTAGTCATGTAGGAAGAGATGGAGGATAATAAGTGAAACAGTCAACGCCCAAATGGAATCTGAGCTAATGGATTTAGTAAGAGTTTGGTAGATGGGAGCCAAGACATACAACCCAGTTGTGAAAAATGATATATTGAGAAAATAGTGGAGGAGAAGGTTCAATGAGAGTGTTTCTTCAGTGAAAAGAAGAATTAGAAATCCAGAAGCTAGAAGACTAATGTCAAGAAATAAGAGGGAATTCTCGTCGAGAGTCGATCTAAGTGTGTATGTCCAAACCAGACCAACAAGGGCGACGATGCATAGATATTCAGAAATGGAAACAGAGTCCAACATCACCTTTAGGATATCTCTCTTGACGACATTGGCATTCATGACGATATCTTCAAGAAAAGACTCGTCGGTGTGGTTGTCATCGAACCCGGGTTGCATACCTCCATATGCCACTTTTCTCCACTTGGGTTGAGTGTTATAGCTGCCTTCATTGGTGCTAGAATCCATTGCAAACCAAATGACCTGCTAATATTAGGAGTGTTTGAATTACAGTTTCAAAAAACAAATGAAAATACAATCCCATAAACTAAAACATCAGCTGCCATAAGATATTAAATGGTGCTTAAGATCCAGATCATGTTTTCTTTCGTCAATGCGAATTGGGGATGTTTTTTTCTGAACCCTTTTGGCCTTTTATCGACTCCTTGTCGCATATATTTCAAATGATCAATGGAATATGCTTCTTATAAAAAAAATAAATCCAATATTAACTACCATTTGTGTGCAACTAGTCTCAAAATACTTCAATGTAGAAAACCATATCTAAACGGGTTTCTGCAGGGCGTGAAGCCAAACGATCAACCTTTAAAATTTCGGTCCCATGAGTTTCCCAAAGTCTAACTCCTTTCTAAGCACCCTACACAGATGAAGATATCCTCTCATTTGATTCCCTCCCCAGCCTAGCTATTCATGGCAGCGAAGGCCACAATGGGCACAAACCACATGAATCCCCAGCCTAGCTATTCATGGCAGCGAAGGCCACAATGGGCACAAACCACATGAATTAATGAGATAAGCGAACAAGAGCTTGGGCATTTGATATGAATCCAACCATTGATCCTTTGCATATACCCGAAAGAGCGATTCCAAGAAGCAGAGTAAAGAAGATGACCTTTACATTCCATCTTCAAAGGCTCGCTAATGTAAGTTGAAACAAAGATTTTTTTAGCCAAAAGAATCTTTATAATATTAATATATCAAATCAAGAAAAAAATTGAGTGGCAATAAACATCACTTGACATTAGAAGGTGATTTGAAGACTTTTTGTTTTTGGTAGTTGAACTACCTATCAATCAAGACTATTTATGTGATGTCTTATTTTCTTTAGTTAGACCAATATGTTTGGATTATGTTTTTAGCCAATTTAAAGTGATGTAATATTCAAGTTTAAAAATCATACTTGAATACGAAAATCTCGTGTCTCTTGATTTAGGTTTGAAGTTAAACCGATACATTAGATTAGTCTTGATCAAGCTAATTCTGAAGTGAGTCGTTTAGGGATCTAAGAGTGACCACCATCCTTCTAACTAGCTCTTAGTTTGAATCATTCGTTAAGTTAGTTGTGAAGGTTTGCAAGGATCTTAGAAGGACCTCTAGCTTTACAAATCTAGCAATTGTTGGCGCTTATCAACGTTACAATACCATATTAGCATGAGGACCAAAGACACAAATTACTCAAAGGAAATGCAGGTGTATTCCAACTAATCAAATTTAACACTTAACTTTCAGTGCATAACTTTAAATCGAAATATAAGAAAGTGAGTACTTTAGAGTTAAAAGTTCAGAGGAATTGACATCAGTACTAGATGAATGGGACGCAAGATTACAAACATTAAATGAAACTTTCTTCCATTGGTACTATATAAAATGCAAAGAGAACCCAGCAAATCAGTAAGATAGATAAACTTCACAGTTTACAATAACCAAAAATAGGTTTTATCAACCTTAATCGATCCCCCCCTTCACAATTTGCACAATACAACAATTTATGTTTATAAGAATCTTCAAACAAGTTGCCAACTACGAGCATAGAGAATCAGTTCATTCATCACAAACAAAATTGAAACCAGAAAAAGAAAAACAAATTAAGATTTACTCAGCATCCATGAACTTATTTTTTTCAAATATGAAACATCCTTCATTAAGGTAGATGGAACTGAAATCAAACGAGAACCGACTCCAAACCAGTAGCATTCAACGATTATGAGTGTTTTTGAAGTAAGATTTCAATTCTTAATCTGAATCTGGATAAGGCATCGTCGAACTTCAAAAAGAAAGAAACTAACCTGTTATTTGTGCTCTCTTTTCAAACATTAATTCCTTCAAACACCGTCTCGTGTGTTCGAGATTGAGGGAGGCCAAGCATTGTGCGTTCAGACAGATCGCAATTGAAGAGGAAGGAAAAATGTGGGCTGGTCGAAAGAGGGAAAAATTGGATTAGAATTGAGATGAACCCTCGACGGAGAGATTGAAAAGGTGGAGGGGCGGCGGAAGAAGAGGGGATTGGCGTGAGGTTGCGACGGAGAGAAGAAAAAAATCACAGCGGCGAGACGGCAGGGGCGTGCGCCTGCGGCAAAGATCCGAGGCGGAGAAATGTAAGCTTTAATTAGACTTTAAATAACAAAATTTCTAACCTTTATTCAATATTTCATTTTACCAATTTTATCAACAAAATTTAAAATATTTCCATAAATCTTTATTTTTAATAATATTAAATTTTAAATAATTTGGTCCACCTCAAATATCTGGTTAAAAGTTCAGGTTAGTTGGATTGGTAATGAAATTGTTTCATAATCCCTCTATTTTCGAGTCATTCAATAACAACCATTAAAAAAAAAAAAATTAATTTAATTATAAATATGAATATTAGGGTAATTATAAATATGAATGATTATATGAAACAATCGCACAAAATTTTTAAGTTTAAAAATTTTAAATACGAAATAATAGATTGATTTGGTAAAGAAAGAAAAAAGAGAGTAAATATGTCGAGATATTCCTTTACCTCAATAATTGGACTATAAGGTGGTTGATCTTTGCGGTCATTTTGTTGTAATTCATATCATGGAGATGATGAATCTGAGGTTGAATTGGAACTTAAAGAGAAAACTTAGACTAATACAAAGAATAATCAGTAACTCCAGTCTAGGTCAATCAAGTAAGTGCTCTGATACCGGTCTAGTTGGAAGAATTCTTTTATGTATGATGACACATGCCCAATGACCTTGCACATATTATGTGTGTGATATGCCTTGTGATGTGATGTGATATTATGAATGTGTTGTTATATGATATGTCAAATGATATAACGATATGAATGAAATGTTATGTCACAATAAACTATGTAATGTATGAGATGTCATGATGCACTATGATTATGTTTTTTTTTCGGGTAATGATAAAGCATCCTTGCACGGATGACGGTGAATGTATGAATGACCATGGAAGTTAAGATAGAACAGTAGTATGCATTGTTTTCAGTTAGTAGTTTTATATGTGGTTTTTCATTTTCGTACTCAAAGATTATGTAAAGGTTTTGTTTCTATGATGTTGTTATTTCTATTTCTCGATTTTAACTAAACGTACAAGTCCATGACTTCGTCTAAAATGTTTTTATTTAAAGTTTTGCATATATTATTAAAACCCTGCATGGATGACGGTGAATGTTGGATGGTCATGGAAGTCGAGATGAGACAATAGTATGCATTGTTTTTGTACTCAAATACTATGTAAGGGTTTTATTTTGACTATGTGATAAGGGCCAACAATGCTCAATTTTGGAAAGCTAGAGGTCCTTCTAGAATCCTTGCAAACTTTCACATATAAAGTTAACTTAACGAATTGATTCTAACCAAGAGTTGGTTAGAAGATGGATAACTCTTAGATCGAATTTGAAATCTATGATAGTCACTCTTAGATTTCAAGATAACTCACTCTAGAATTAGCTTGATCAAAACTAATTCGATGAATCGGTTTAAACATCAAACCTACTACAACTACAACTACGAATAAAAGCTAGTAGATACAAATTGAAAAAAATAAGACATAACATAAATTGTCTTAATTAGTAGTTCAACTACCAAAGACAAAAGTCTTCTAATCACTTTTACATGTCAAGTGGAGTTTATTGCCACCCCATCATTTTCTTAATTTAATATGCTAATGCTATAAAGATTTTTGGGCTCAAAAGTCTTTGTTTCAACTTTACGCTATCTAGCCTTCTTGAATCTTCTTAACCTTTCTTCTTGTAATCGGTCATTCGAGTACATGCAAATGATCAGTAGTTGAATTCATATCACGATGATATTTTTATTTCTTGTTTCAACTAAACGAATAAGTCCATGACTTCGTTTAAAACACTTTATTTAAATTTCCGCATATGTTAATAAAGGCATGCATGTAGTGACGTTTCTAATTTAGACAAGAAAATTAGAGGCATTACAAATACAAATTATTCTATAACATATGATTCATGATCGAGTTCTAACCGGAACAGAAATGGTGCATTAGCACCTTATAAATTATTTCCTTTTTAATATTAATTTTGAAAATTCAATACTTTTTGTAAAAATATTTTTATACTTTTAAAAAAAATAAATTTATGTATTTGATGTTCTTATAAAAGTTGAAGAGTATTAACGAAACTTTTTATATAAAAAACTATTTTTGAAATAATTTTTATTGAAATAATTTTAAAAATTGAATGGTATTTTTGAAACAAAATATATAGGTTTGAAGTTTTTTAAACGTTGGGAGGTGTTTTTGACGGTTTTTAAAAATGGTACTAAAAAAACTTTTGAAAATATAAAAAATAATAAAATGATGAGATTTTTGTATTTTGAAGGGTCAGGATTTGACGGAAGCACGTGGCAAATCGAGGATGGAAAGAGGGGTTGAGTAAAAGGGCATGTGTTTTGTTAAGTTGGAACGAACCCAAAAGGCATTTTAGAGGGAAGGAGGGAGATAAGGATTTCCCAATTTTAATTTTTCCCCCAAAACGGATCAGCGCCACGATCCCACCAGAGCTTGATCCATGGAGGGTGTTGGTGCCCGTCTCGGCCGTTCTTCAACTCGCTACGGACCCGCCACCGTCTTCACCGGCCCCGTCAGGAAGTGGAAGAAGAAATGGGTCCACGTTGCGCCCTCTACCGCTGCTTCCAACAACCATTCTCACTCTCAGCGCCACACTACCCCCACTAATGTAACCACCAATGCCACTGCCAATCCTACTAATAACGCTTCCCATCTTTTGCTTTACAAATGGACGCCTATTACTCAGAGTCTCAACAATGGCAACAACGATGACAAGAACGCCGGCAAAGACGACACCCCTACGGTGACGGAGGAGCCTCCTCGCCGGAAATTCAAATACATTCCGGTAACAGCTTTCTATTTTCTACTTCGATTATCTGGGTTTGTTGAATTTGAAATTCTAAATACTTTCCGGTAGATTTGTTGGTTCTAATGATTTGAAGTTTCAAATGTGTTGGTTTGAATGTGGACCTGTGTCTTGTAGGAGATTTTTCAAGCTACACCTTAGCTTTTACATACTAATTTGCGTATGCCCTACTATTTAGGCGTAACGCTAGGGCTTGCTCCTGTTTGGGCCTTATGGTTGTGAAATGTCTAAAGCGTCCTTTCTCATGGAAAAAAAAAAGCCTTTCTTCTGAGTGTGATAGATCAATATCTTCCACTTGATCCTCGGAGGATATCTTGGTTATTTTCTCTAGTAAGACAATGGGGTTTTCCATATTATACTGTAGTATGATATTGCCTAGTTTAGATTTAAGCTTCATAGTTTTGCCTTTTGTTTTACCTTACAATGATTGTTTTGCTTAATTGAAGATTTAGTTACGATTAGAAAAAATTCTACCTTTTTCCATGGATCCTTTATTCTTTCAATTGGAAGTATTGATCCAATTCAATAAAATTATGTTTCGTAATTTCGTGATCCAGTTTTTTCCATTTCGAACTTATTTTTGGTGTGAGAATTGGGAGTTCCTATCGTAATGCATGACTAATTAACAAGTGGATTCACTGCAAATACTAGCTTGACTCATTATTGCCGAGATAATGGTATTGTAACAATGGAGATCTTGTCATATTTTCCCTACTTCCAACAAGTACAATATCATATTAGAGTCCTTAATTATCCTTCCTTTGGACAAAAAACCTTTGAACCTCTCCTGTTTAATCTTATCCAAGTCAAATTTTCTTCTTTGTAGTACCTTTTGTCTGATAGGGCTAAACTGCATATCAAATTGTGGCATAACTGAAGCGTATTGCTCATTGTGGCACCCTTAATAATCCTTCCAGCAAACAAAACTCTATTGAGGCTCTCTCTTACAATCTTTCTATTAAAGCATGTTGCCTATACTATTTGGATCACATTGCCAAGACAACTGGGGCCGTAATTTTTGTTGGCCTTCTAAGGATTTATGTACAATTCCATGTAACTATGCTTTTGAGGCTCAACACTTTTTTATTTTGAACTCGAGGATTTTGTTGATAGGACCAAGTTTGGATCATAGCTCTAAAGATGTGTTTTAGGATTTTGAGGCTCAACACTTTGTTATTTTGAACTCGAGGATTTTGTTGATAGGACCAAGTTTGGAGCATAGTTCTGAGGACATGTTTTCGATTTATATTATAACTTTTGGGTCTAAGTTCACATGATTTTGCTTTTACATTCATGCCAAAGGCCTTATATAAATGGAAATGTTGTCCTTATTTATATAGTAGGAAATTTTACCATTTCTAATTTATGTGAGACTATGTTCACATCCCCAACATTCTCTAATTGAGTGAGTTCGCTCAGCTGATTAAGGTATCATAACCTTGACCAAAAAATTAGATGTTCGAATCCTCACATTGCATATTGTTGAACTAAAAAAAAACGTTATTGCCTGTTTTAAGATTATGCCTTTAGTTTGCTCCAAGTGTTAGAGGTAGTTAAGAATTTTTTAATAGGGGAGGGAGAGGGTCTCAACTAGTTAACCGAGATATTACGTTGTGTCTAAGCTTTGTGACAAGGGTGGGTTCAGCTTTGGGAACTTGATTAAAAGAAATGTCACTTCAGCGAAGTAGCTTTAGTTGTTCCCTCTCTAGAATTGGATACTTCAGCATAAGATTATCGTGAGTAGACGGAACATTTCTTCTTTTGTGAACAATAACTCTCAGGAGTCTCTGGAAAGTCATTTCTCATTTTAAAAACTTCAGCAAGTTCTCCTTTGGAGATGAGCCTTGTTTTTAATTTTGGGAAGATCATTGAATTGTAGTGAAGCCCTCTATAGCCTTTTTCCTTTACCTTAGAAGCCTTTCTTTGCAGAAAGATTCCTTTCTTAATTCTGTCCGGTTGTGGAATGACAACCTTCCTTCCCTTTCTCATAACTTCCATTTTTAAGATACTTTCGACCTTAAGTTCACATACGAATCTTCATTATTATTGTTGCATGGCACCCACTTTTCTCCAAATTTTGGTGACACTGTACTTGAAACGTCGAGGGACTTCTTGTAAATCTTTTATGCATGATTGATTGCTCATCTCTCCTTTCTTTGCCAAAACTTCTAAGTTCTTATGAAGTAATTTTTTTCTCCTGGCTGGTTGCGTCGGGAAACGTCAAAACCATGGATTTTATTTAAATATCTTTGTCTCTTTTAGGCCTCAAGTGTTGTGCTTTGTATTAGGGAATATTAGAAGATCTAAATCATATTTTGTGCAGATATTATTTTGCTTTGAGAATTTGTTATAAGATTTCCTGAGATTTTGGTGTTAAGTTTTCCTCTAGGACTGGTTGTTGGGGTATGGTACATGAGGTTCTTCTTTACCCTCTTAACAATTGAGTGCATTTTATGTGACTGGTGTTGTTTTTTGTGATCTAGAATTTAGAAACAGAAAATTGTAGCCTTTTACTGTAATAATTTTTGTTTCTGTCTTTTATTTTGCTCCAACACTTTAGGCTCTAAAAGAAAAGGCCATAAACCACGCATGTGATAATACCCCACTCAAACAACCAGTCATAATAGAAAGAAAGTGGAAACTGAGCCTTATTGCCTAAATATACCTTTTGAAGCTCAAATTTTACCTCTTGATCTTCTATTAAAAAAATTGGTTGTCGATAAACATCCACCTTATGGTAGGCAGTTTCAAGTTCAAGACCTTTTCCAGTGAAATCCGCATAAAGAAAAGCCGAATCCACCTTATGTTATTCTGTCTCAAGTTCTAGCATACAAAGCTCTCTTTATCGTTCATTTTTCCTCCATTGTCTATTTGTTCATTGACAATTAGAATAAGATCCAAGGTTTGACAATCTTTGGTGAAAGCCAATCATATCGGAGTACAAGATCTGTTTAACCTTTCTGTGAAAAATTTCTCGATCACCTTGTATAGACTCATAATGAGGCTTATCAAGCTATACTTTCCATTCCTAATGTATTAGTAACATAAAAAGAATTTGAATGAAGTCCTGGAACACCTTTTCAGTTCCAACACTAGAAAATTCTTAAACCATTTCCCCAGGAGATGTGGTTCCACTGCATCTACTCGATAAAATCTAGTGTTCCCTTGGGATTTGGGAATTCAACTTTGTGATAAAATCGATGATTCATGCATATTGTCTTATTAGAAGTTCTATAACCATGGAATTCCCTTTAACTTGCCACTAATTTTTGAAAGAAACTAGATCTCAATTTTGATGGAATTTCACTTTCTACATGTTGGTTGTTATCTAGCATATCAACATATCTAGCTTCTGAAATCTCAATTGGTTGTTATCTTTCTACATGTTGATATGCATATACTTCTCTAGTTACCCTTTCAATTTCTCTTTCAAAATTTTCAACATATACATATGCTTGGATCCTATACAGAACTTGTTGAGACTCGTTATGCATTTGGATAACTTATAATAAAGAATAAAAGCTTGCTGAAACAAGTACAAGGAATCCATGCATACAGGGTTTTATAGGTTGAAGTTACAAGGGTATCTAACTAAGCGAATGAAGTCATTTTCAGCTAACTTTATTATAAGCTGTTTTCAATGAATACTACATCAGTTGCACCCTTTTAGAATAACTTTGTTCACAAGTTCTTTTGCACTCCCGAGGATAACATCCAAGGAAAATTTTCACGCTGAAGCTATTAGATATTTGAAGATTGATAGGTAGATCAATTAGATAGGCAATAGTCCCAAGCTTCTTAAGAATTCAACATGGTCAATTTTCTTATTTTTAAGCTTGTCATAGGTACCTAGTTGAAGATGGTTGTTTTAAATGTATCATAAGGAGACCCCTTTTATAAAACCCATTTTTATGGTGTGTATTAGAATTTTTTGTGTAGCGTGTGATAGCTTTATTAAGATTTTTTATTACCTTGAAGTCAATTTTGGATATATGTCATGCCTTTTTTTCATCTTTTGTACTAACATTAGCGGTGCTAAAATCAAATTAAATGTAAACTGTTGAGATTTAGCATAAAGGTTTACTGTGACGTATTTTCAAATGCTATCAAGTATCGATAAGTGGGCGTAGAACAATGTTCTGTTATTCTTATTCACCATTGGAAATTTGGCAAATAGGGGATTGTTGAATATTATATTATAATCCAATATTCTGATTTTGTCACTGAAACTAAGAATGGTTTAGTTTACAAGTCTTACTGCAGCCATGCCAAAATGTCCTATGATACCACTGCGAGTACAGTGAAAGCCAGTTCAGTTGGTTAACTTTGAAGGTCAAATCAAAATTGAACTGTAAAATAGAAAATTGGCATTCCTTGGGACTCATCTTGCTATGCCTTGGCCCTTAAAGTATAACAATTTTCTTATAAGTTTAATTCAGTGTTGTAAATCCATGGTAGCTTGTTTGGAAGTTACTTGGGATCGATCATCCACGTTCTAAAGAAGAGTTTGTACATTTGAGTTCTCTGTATAAGCTTTTGTAGACAGATTTCCTTTGGTTATTTATGCCAATGCTTGTCTCGAATATCCTTCAAGAAACTCCTTGATGGAAAATTTGCAAATAGTGATGGTGCATTGGTGGTTGGGATTTTTGTCTTGCTGGATAAACTGCTCTTGCCCATCCAATCAAGTTTATATGTTTTTTTATTCCTATATGAATTAACTGTTTATTAAAACTTCACTTGTAAGTAGGATATGACAAGCTGCATCCTGTCTTAGATAGATACCACATATAATGTTTGTCCTTGGTGGGCTGTGAAGTGAGCATCTCCCTACATCGTACCTTATTCTGGTTGGGTGGCAGATGATGGTTAATTTGGTGGAGCTAAGTGACCTAGGGATTGAGAATTTGAGTTCGCATATTGAGGCTCTGTTGGCTAAATTACTATGGCATTTCTTCTTGGAGTCTGATGTATTAGGACACAAAGTGACTGTGAGTAGACATGACCCACGCCTATTTGAGTGGGTGGTGGTTGGTGGTGCCAAAAGGCCCGACAAAAACTTTAGGAAAGTTGTTGCCTTCGGTCTCCCCTCTTTTTCTCTTTTTGTTAAATGTTCTGCTGGGGACAGTTCGAGTGTTGTTCTTGCAATTATGTCATCGATCAAGTAAGAAGTTGCATTACATGGCTTCCATTTTACCTTTCCCTAATCCTTCCTCGTCGTTATCTTTGGGTTTCTAACACTCTTCTTTGTACAGATAGGTGTTAGATGTGGTGAGTCTTCTTTCTATCCTCTGGGATAAGCTTGTGATTTGGAAGAGAAGAGACTTTAGATTTTAGACCCTTGATGCTAGGAGGGGCTTCTCGTGTTGTTTTCTTTTTTTCCACTTGTTGGTTGTCCCTTCCCTGCCCCACACTTGCCTGGTAGGTAGAAACAATTGCGTGACAGATTTAACATAGGAGAGTCGGACACTTCAGACTGTTCAGACATTCTTACTTAGTGTTGTTTCTGCAATGGTGTGTTCTTTGTAGGAGGCCGGCGGAGGATCTCTATCACTTATTGTGGGGCTGTCTGTAAATGAGGAGAGAGAAGACCAGTTGTACCAACAATTTTTGGGTAAAGGGAAAAACGGAAAAAAAAGAAAAAAAAGAGGAATAGGAAAGGGCAGAAAGGGGTAGGTCTGTCACCTACCCGATTTCTTCCTAATTTCGGTTGATGAGAGGCCAAGGTGTTTAAATCTGAGGGGGGTTTGAAGGAAGGGAGTGTAAATGTCTTTATTGGAGTCAAGGCAACGCTATGGGAGAAATTCCAACAAAGAAGCTCACAACGTTAAGGATCCACCATTGCAGCCACGGTGCACGTCGGGGAGAAACGCGATGCCATAAGCTTGCAAGGACGACTGTTGCTCGTAAACAAAGTCGGACGGCTAGGGGCCGAAGTAGAGGAAAGAAGGATCGTGAGCAAGGGGCGAAGAAATTTAATAAGAGGAAATCGTGGTTCTTTGCAATAGCGAAAGGGAGGAAGAGAGTTACGAGGAAAAAGGAAAAGGCGCGACCCGACCCGTGATATCGAAATCGCCTTCGATCGGGCTTGCTAGCACCCCGACCTGCCTTTCTCTGACCCAAGCTAACTCGACGGGTGTTGAATCGAACCGCTTAGTTAAACCCCCGACCCATCTAGTTGACTCCAACCCGCTACCCAGAGCCGACTCGAGGGTAAACATGACCGAGGATCCAGAGACTCAATTCTCGCAAATTGCACTATTTTGACTCAATTTCTACCCCAATTCCTATGGTTATGATATCTTTTCTTAATATAGGACCTAGTTGAGGATTTTTGAAGGAATTAGAAACTCTTGAAGACCCGAAACAAGCTCGAGAAGTCTACAACCAAGTGAGTAACCACATGGAGCAAGTTTCTAAGAAATGCTTGTAGGAGTCGATCTGAAATGTGGGGGTAAATAATCTAGTACCATATTTAGGGATTGGTTAGGTGTAGTTCCATGAGAATTGTACTTCGATGATGGAAATGGTTAAACCTTGGTGATAGTTACGGTTATATAGCTTTCGTTTGCATGAATGTGAAATCTCTGATAGGCGTTTGGATTTATATACTTCTTAATATGTCGAGGTAGATGGTTATTATTTAATTAGCACGATGAGCATGTTGTATGTCTTATTCATTGTTATACATTGATTTGGGGTTTGGATAGTCCAATATTGCCTAGTTGTGTTGGTCAAATTGCTATGTGCTAGAGAATGCGAATTGGGTATTTCAAAGATTATGAGCTACGGTTTTGTTTTACAGTTGTCACTCATAGAGGATATGAGTAGCCATAGCGATACTCAATTTGCATGCTTTAGCACATAGCAATTGGACCAACACACAACTGGCTATCCAAACCCCAAATCATTGTATAACAATATGTGGTTACTTACTTGGTTGTAGACTTCTCGAGCTTGTTTTGGGTTTTCAAGAGTTTTCAATTCCTTAAAAAATCCTCAGTTAGGTTCTATAATAAGAAAATATATCATAACCATAGAAATTGGGGTAGAAATCGAGTCAAAATGGTGCAATTTGCAAGAATTGGGTCTCTGGATCCTGGGTCATGCTCACCTTCGGGTCGGGTCTAGGTGCGGGTCAGAGTCAACTAGATGGGTCGGGGGTTTAACTAAGCGGTTCGATTCAGCACCCGTTGGGTAAGCTTGGGTTGGAGAAAGGCGGGTCGGGCGCTCTCGCTCGATTGAAGGCGGTTTCGGTAGCACGGGTCGGGTCGCGCCTTTTTCTTCTTCCTCATGACTCTCTTCCTCCATTTTGCTGTCGTAGAGAACCACGATTTCCTCTTCTTAAATTTCTTCGTCCCTTGCTCACGATCTTTTTTTCCTCTACTTCGGCCCCTAGTTGTCTGACTTTGTTTACGAGCAGCGGTCGTCCTTGCAAGCTTATGGCCTTGCGATGGTGGATCCTTAACGTTGTGAGCTCCTTCGTCGGAATTTCTCCCGTGGCGTTGCCTTGACTCCAATAAAACACCTGACGTTTACACTTCCTTCCTTCGAACCCCCTCCCTCTGATTTAAACACCTTGGCCTCTCACCAATCGAAATTAAGAGGAAATCGGGGTAGGTGGCAGACCTACTACCCCCTTCTGCCCCTTTCCTATTCCTTTTTTTTTTTCTCTTTTTTTTTTCCTCCTCTTTACCCAAAAAGGGTTGTACAGCTGGCCTTCTCTCTCCTCATTTATTGTCAGCTGTATGGGTTATTACACTTGGCCTCTTTTGGCATAGTGGCTAAAGTCGTTTAGGTTTCGCTTGGCTTGGAATAAGGATTGTTATTTTGGGGTGGAGTTGGTGCTTCTAAGACAGTCTTGTGGCGTGCTAATTTCTTTGCCATTTTGTAGGGTATTTAGCTTGAGTGTTATAATGGATTTTGAGTGAAGTGGAGAGATTGTGTGGTGAGGGTTTGGGAAGTTGCGAGATTTATTGCATTGGTATTTTGAAAAAATGTGGCACCAAAAGGGCTTCTGCTTTAAGATAGATCCTGTGAAAAGGTCAGGAAGGATAGGGAAAATTTTCTTAGCTCTTATGGTAGAGAAAAAAAAAAAATTGGTTAAATTACAAATTTAGAAAATTAGAAGTGGAGGAAGTTGAATGTAGTCCTTATGGTTTTAAATGTTCGAATCAGTCCTTATGGTTTATAAGGATATTGGTAGTCATTTGGTCGATTGGAAGGTCGTCTCTCGTCCTTGGTAGAAATCAAGAGGATACTGGGTGTTCATATGGATACTCGTAGTAATTAGGCCATTTTGAAGCTCTTATTTCTAGAGGTTGTAAAGATTATCAAATGTTGTTGATACTCGTTTGAATAATATCCTCGGTATTTATTGTTTTCAGAACAAGAGGAGAGTTTAATGGACCTAATGGTAGGTAGCTTTAGAAGCCTTTGGTTTCTGTTCTTAAACTCGTCCATTTTAGGTTGGTGATTAGTACTTCTTTTTAGGAGCCTATTGAGTATTCATATCGGTGATTCTAGGCTAGTTTAATGGACCTAATTAGCATGTCTTTGTGTCCGTGTCATGTAGTATCCTTGTTGTGTATTCATGTAACGGCCCAAGCTCATCACTAGCAGATATTGTCCTCTTTGGACTTTCTCTTTTGGGCTACCCCTCAAGTTTTTTAAAACGTGTCTTTTAGGGAGAGGTTTCCGCACCCTTATAAAGAATGCTTTGTTCTCTTCTCCAATCGATGTGGGAGTCTCCAATCCACCCCCTTTTGGGGCTCAGCCTCCTCGCTGGCACACCGCCTCGTGTCCACTCCCCTTCGGCGCTCAACCTCCTCGCTGGCACATCGCCTCGTGTCCACTCCCCTTTGGCGCTCAACCTCCTCGCTGGCACATCGCCTCGTGTCTACCCCCTTCGGGGCTCAGCTTCTTCGCTGGCTCATTGCCCGGTGTCTGGATCTGATACCATTTGTAACGGCCCAAGCCCACCGTTAGCAGATGTTGTCCTCTTTGGCTTCCCCTCAAGGTTTTTAAAACGCGTCTGCTTGGGAGAGGTTTCCACACCCTTATAAAGAATGTTTTGTTCTCCTCCCCAACCGATGCGAGATCTCATAATTCATATCCGTGCTTCTAGGCTAGGTTTCCAACAGGCAACTCATCTAACAGTTAGACATGATAGATGGACGACCTTTTGATGAAATTCTTTTTCAGTAGACTTGGTAGTGGAGAGGGTGTTCTCAATACTCATGTGTAAGGCAATTTGGGAAGGCCAGTTACCTAAAAGAATGCACAGCCTACATATGGCCATTCTTGTTTAAATATACTATAGATGTGAATAATTCCGAGTAATTAATAAGATGACTTTCCCCTTTATGATTAAGACCGCCCCATATTGAGCTTCTTTTTAAATTTTCTACTTCATTTAATTAGCGACCCTATGAAGGATCTTAAAAAGGGAAAAGTGGTTTGAAAGTGACAGGACTGCCTGATGAATACAAAATTTTTGAAAGTACGTTGACTGTTTATTTGCTTTATGTTGCTTTAATGAACTCTGTTAATGAACAGATACTTTGTTGACACTTGCAATGATCGTAGTTTTTTAATGCTGTTAAAAAGTATGTCCTATCAAAAAAGGGTGCTTGTTTTAGAGGGATATTGCTATAGTGAGAACTCGGTTAATAAACAGAAACTTTGTTAACACTTGCGTTGATTGTAGCTTTGTATTGCTGTTATTAACTCTGCTGAAACAAGCACAGTTCTTGTTTTAATAGGACACCATTTTAATGGCACTGTTTACATGTCATATATGTTGCAATGTTATACAATACTCCTTTTTTCTATCCCAATATTCAACATTTCTCCTTGTCAGTTAACGTTGTGTGTGGCCTATTGATCCATTTTATCACCACATGTAAGACTTGTTTGGTTGGTTTCCTTCCCGCTTTCCGCCATTCATCTTTTGTTCTCCAAACTTTAGAAGTTGAAGTCTCAAAGAAGATGCAGGTCTTTTCTTGGCTTGTTGTCCTTGGGAGGATCTATTCTAAGAATACTGTGATGTCCCACATTGGTTGGGGAGGAGAACAAAACACCCTTTATAAGGGTATGGAAACCTTCCTCTAACATACACGTTTTAAAGCCTTGAGGGGAAGCCCGAAAGGAAAAGCCCAAAGAGGACAGTATTTGCTAGCGATGGGTCTGGGCCGTTACATGAACTTTGTTAAAAGAGCCTTGCTAATGCTAATTAGTGTATCTTGTGTAAATGTGTTGATGAAGATTTGAATGGCTTCGTTCTTTAGATTTTGTGGTTGGCATTATGGTGTCTCTTTCGAAAGTGATATGAACCAAGACATCAATCATGCAATATAAACTTCAAGGAAAATGTGAAGAAAATGTTGTCAAAATTATTAAGAGATTTTTCAATTCATGCCAGGTTGAAGAAGAATGAAGTTTCATTATTATAAATTTTTAGGTGGATCATTATTTGGAGTTATGATGTTTCATTAATGCATTTTAGTACTTTTTATTTACTTAGGTTACGTTTACACTTATGACCATAAATTATGAATATTACGACTTTTGAAATGCCTAATGAAAGGTCAAGGGTTTTATTTTGAGGCTATTTCATTTGCAGATTGCTGTATTAGAGGAACAGAAAAACGAGGCTGCAGAAAATGAAGCTGCTGACAAAGTTGAATATGAAGCTAACAAATCAAATGATGTTGAACCAGGAAGTGCAGTGGCAAGTGCCAAGGGCGAGCGTCAAGACGAGAAACCAGATATTAACGATGTCCCAATGGACGAAAGTCAGGTAATTTATTTTTCGTCATAAACATGTTAACCTGCAACCTTCGAGATGAAACTGGTTCAACGGTTCACCTCTTGATTTCATGTCTCAGGACAACGACCATGTAGTGCGCCAAGATTTGAACGAAAGTACTTTGGATTTAAGTCTGAACTTGAATGCTCTCAACGACGATGGCGAAGCTGGTTCGAAAGCTGATCACATTAGAGATGGCAAGAGGAAGGGCTAACCTTTAGAACCAGCTGCAGTTTCGTGCTTACAAATTCAATTCTCTTGTTGGGAACTGAGTTACTTGACATCCCACATCTCTGCTAATCCTGGAAGTATATGGTTCTTCAATACTAGTATGATATGATTGCTTATTTGAGCTAATTTTGATTTGTTCACAGAAAAAGATAAACAGTACCATATTTTATCTTTGAAATTCGATATCGATGTTCGAAGCTGTATCGAGAGTCGAGGGAATTGTGTACGATTATCCACTGAGGATTTAGCTTTATTTGGTTTCTGTCAAATGATTATCTAATGGACCCTAAGAGTTAAGAAAGCCTTACTATTTCGATCAAACAGTCAAGACGTTATTAATGCACGATTTCCACAACTCATCTATTTAGAAGCCGATTGTGAGAATCCCACATTGGTTGGGAAGAACGAAACACCCTTTATAATGGTGTGGAAACCTTTCCCTAGCAGACACGTTTTAAAGCATGAAAGGGAAAGCTCAAAAAGAACAATATCTGCTAGCGGTGAGTTTGGGTCGTTACAGTTTCATAGAAGTGTTGCAAATCAGGATCTTGTTTATTTTTCCGAACAGTTTCAAGCTTAGTTTCATGGCTACAAAAGTAAAACAAAGGATAAAGGATATGAATCGATTCGTAATAAAAAAAGAAATTCATGGAGCTTTTGCTAGGTAAGATTTGGAGGGGGGCAACACATGGACGTGAGGGAAATTCAGGTGATCACAGAGGCAAATAATGTAATATTTGGTCATCATTCTTCGACAGCAGCCACTTCCTCCTTCGAGAAATAATCGTGCCTGGAACATTTGCAAATGAAATGTTGAATTAGTCGGCCATCAATGATGGCAAAATGAAGAACTATGCAAAGTTTAAGGTAATAATAATCTTGGCATGTTGTTTATGTCCCACAAGGACCATGCAGTATTTTTTTTCTTTACGAGCCTAGGGAAGCGAGGACTTACTGTATTTTTCTTGTCAATTGGTAGATGCCAGTCCCTGCCATTGCAACATTGACGCTAAAAAGGTTCCAGTTCTTCTGCATTTTCCAAAAATGATAAAACGATGTTCCGAGTTAGAGAGTGTAGCCATTAGCTAAGATACAATTTTAAGGTACATTAATATGTTAATTCGTCAAATTAGTTTAGCTGGACAAGGTACTTGGAAGGAAGGTTTAAGAAAGGAGATCTATAAGAGATACTTGGGAATACACAATTCTACAGTTAAATACTTCCATGGTTCAACCAAGATATTTCCCTCGGTCAAGATTCTACAATATAATACCCATAATTACACCTCTATTTAAAAACTTTGAGGGGAAGTTCAAAAAGGAAAAAGAGGACAATATCCGCTAGCGATGGGCTTGGGCTGTTACAAATGGTATAAGAATCAGACACCGAGTGATATGCCAGCGAAGAGACTGAGCCCCGAATGGGGTGGACATGACGCGATGCGCCAGCAAAGATGCTGGCCCCAAAGTGGGGTGAATTTGGAGGGGGTCCCACCTTGATTAGAGAGGAACGAGTGGCAGCGAGGGCGTTGGACCTTAAAGGGGTGGATTGTGAGATCTCGTATCAGTTGGGGAGGAAAACGAAACACCCTTCATAAGAGTGTGGAAACCTCTCACTAGCAGACGCGTTTTGAAAATTTTGAGGGGAAGCCTGAAAGGAAAAACCCAAAGAGGACAATATCTGATAGTGGTGGGCTTGAGCGGTTACAAACTCCTTCAATGAGCTCCCTTGCACAATTATTCAATTATTATGATCAAGGCTTGAGAGATAAGTGACACTACAAAGAGAAATAATCAACGAGAATCTCAAGTTGGAATGTTAAGAGGGCTTGAAGCAACGGTAAGAAGGGATGCTTGATCAACACTTTCACATGGGAGGGTAAAATCCAGACTTGTATTACTGCAAGAAAGCCAAATTGTGGCTGTTTGTAGAAAAAGCCCTATATTAAGTCTTCTGGAGTTCAAGAAGCCTGGACATTTCTTGATAAGGTTTGGAAGGTATTTACTTTAATTAGTTGGATTCATCATTTGTTTTCATATCGAAGAAGTCGCTTTTTGGCAAAGGTTGGAAGACCTGGCAGTCTCTGTTCCTGTGACTTGGTCATAGGTGGTGATTTCAATGTTCGAGGATAGTCCCAAGCATAATCTTCAGGAAAAACCCTAATAAAAGGATTCCCTCTCACTAAACTAACTATACAAAAAGCGGTTTCAATCCAAAAGGACAGGGTCTAAAGGATAGTTCCAAAAAAAGAAAAAAAAGAAAAGAAAACACTGGTAGATGCACCAAAATACGAATGGACTTCGGCAAGCGACGAAACTTCCTCGAGTGATTAATGATCCACCTCTCATTGGTTTCGATCCTAGAAATAGGCGTTTTACAAATTCAAATGTCAGAAGTGCAGCCATGTATGCATGACCAACTTCTCATCTGTAAGGAATGGGTGGGGAAGTTCTGTGATGAGAAAGTGAACTGGCTAGATAGAATGACAACGGATTGCTTCCCTATCCTTCTCCTTCGATTTTGGAAACTGCTGATTGAAGCATCCTTACTGTCTTCACTATGTTAGAGGATAGATGAAATTGCTTCCAGAGACCTGGATAATAAATCTTCAATCATGAGGAACTTTCAAGCCCTAAGAAAGAAACTTAAACCGTGGAAAAGGGAGATTTTTGGTAATACCCAGATAAGCAATTGAAAGACTTCTTTCAGGAGGGAACAGATCGTAAAGACCAACCACTCAAACTTTTGAGAACTTGGGAGGAATCTTTTGGATTAGAAGGTGGAAAGATTGGCTGGAACTGATGGAGAAAATTTATGGTGGCCTTCTCACCATTAATGAAGATCGAAGGGTTAGGATTCTTGACAAATCAAGTGCCTATTCTTGCAAATTTTCTTTTCAAGGACTTCATAGTGGCACCAGTAATCTCCCTGGTGAATCCTCGAAGTATGGAGAGCAAGATCTCCCAAGAAGGTAAAGGTTTTTTTGCAGACCATTCTAAAAGGTGGTCTCAAGAACGATGATAAAGTTCATAGCTATTCCCGATTCAAATGGTCACACCTAGAATCAAATTAAAAACTAAACAAAACTTAAACACAAGTGAAAGTGATGGTATCCTTTCTCTAGCTGTCCTTTTTCTCTCCATGTATGCTGGAAAGCTTTCAAAGCTTCAACATGAATCTATCCTTCCCCTACTTAGTACAGCAAGGATTGCACCCTTTCTTATGTGGGTTCTTGTTAAAAGACAAAGACAAGGTCTTATGCTTCAATGCTATCAAAGCCACTTCCGAGAACATTTAGCTTAAGCAGGCTAGAAGAACTAATCAAGAGGATGCTATTGTTTAAAAATGAAATGAAAGAAAGAAAAAAAAGGTTAAACCAACACGAGGTGAAAGCCCAACACTCTTCGTAATAGTGATATTTTACAAAATATAAGTCATTCATATGGTCACACTATTATCACCTTATGTTTCATCAATCATAAGTCATGTCATTTCTTTAACTTACCGGTGTGATCACGGTGCTGTAACGTGACCAGATAATTCCAGTGGCTGTAACAGCTGGATGCATATGATAAGAGGGAAAAAAACGTTAATAAAGGAATTATGCGAACACAAAATCAAACCATAATAGTAGGGAACAGAAATTAAGTTACTAATCTTCTCAAAATTGCAATATGAGTGCACGTGTGAAACGATAGAGGCGAGAGAAGAACTGGGAAGGTGCAAAGTTTACATGGCTTGAATGACCTTTGCTATAGAACACATACCTATTTGCTGAGGATAAGAAAGTTTCTCTGGTGGCTTAGAAAAGTCAGCAATATTGGCTATACTGATACCCCACTTAAAGGTTGGTGCCCAGAAGTGAACTGTATTACAAAGAGGAATTAGCTCACAGAAATCCTCTACTGATTGCTCATTTTAGTTGAAAACAAAGAAGCCTTGTAATCATCACAACCATTATATGTCAATTCTAGAGAAGCTAATAAGAAACCATAAAATGAGAAACAAGGAAGAGATATAGTTTTTGTTGTTTGTTTACTAATAACAAACAATGTTCTTATCTGGAAAGAAGTACAAAAGGGGTCATTATATAGTGATGAGGTGAAACAAGTTTCCTTCAGTTCAGATATGCAGTCACTTGAAACATACCAACATTACTTGATCGAAAACGAAAGAGTAGAAGATCGTTAACATGAAGATAGATGTACCGGCACCGCAATAATATGCGAAAGTCCGGGCAAATTTCTTGAGAAAAAAGATTCTAACTAGAGAATTACGGTCCCTATGGTAATGCCCTACAAGAAAAGAACTTGTAGAATGATAGGCAATGGGCATTAAGAGGTTGTGTCTTTGTTTCTATTGCATTCTATCTCATCATATCAAATTCTGTTCTGCGATATTTGAGAATCACCGTCAATACCTCGGTGTAGGTCTAGGATAATCCTTTGTTCCACAGTCTGGGTCTATTTACAACTAGCCAATTAAGAATTCTCAGATGTACTAGTACTAGCAAGTGCATCCTTGATGCAGTCATCGATTCTCCCGAGAGGTCACGATTACCACAAGTAAGTAAACATATTAATGACGAGGAACACATTTTTGCTATTCTACTAATACTTGTACTTGCTTTCCTATTCTGTCGAAGCCTGGCTGAGGAAGAATTACGGGGCGTAAACAAAAAAATATGCTGATTTGGGTTGGGTATACTAGATTTAATTTATAACGGAACCCCCGCCCTTAACTCATTAAGAAAAAAGAAAAAAATAAAAAGATAAGGCATTCCATTTCGACAAAAGACACACATTCCATTTATCACGCTACAACCAAAAGAAGTTAGTAACGTTAACCTCATCATGAAGCAGAAACAAGCAAATAAGAGCCCAGATGTGGGAAAAAATTGTCCAAAACTATCTAATGAGACTTTGGCTCAACCAGCTGGCTTACCCAGGCAAGGACATATTTCACCATAGCTAGTCGAGCCCAACATGAACTAAGCTGTCATAAGATAGTATTATGGGATGGTCTAATTGGGGTAGCTATTCATAAAAAGGTTACCCAGGGGTCCGAGTACATCTAGTGAGTCTTACCGAGCGGAATATCCGAAGGTTCCTCCTCTGAATATTTTCCTCTGCTCGGGATGTCCTTACGCCTTCAATTGCGCAGAACACAACCCGAAGAAATATTGAATTAAGATCATTCACGAGAAAGAACGTAGCCTATGGATTCTAAATACGAAGCAATTGGATTATGCAGATCATTCACGATATAGTTTCAATTTGAGTGACTAATAGTAGGTAGATACTCGTTTTAGATTTTGCATTAATCATTCTATAAAATCATCTGGCATCTGAAAATCAACGATCATCGGAGCAAAATTTAAGCAATCAATCAAATTGAAAATGGATCGTTCGCGATCCAGATTCTTCTGACCTAAGACGAAAGGAAAAAAAATGAGATACCATACTTCAATTTGACCGCTAAAGAACAAGAATTAAAGCAGAGATTGTGGAAAATGGAAGAAACTAACTGGTTTTAGGGCCAGCAGGATGGTTCCAGAATGCTTGGAGCTTCGACGCCGCCATAAATTCTCTTGTGCTTTATCCTATTCCTCGTGCTCAAATGCCCTTCCACCAGCTTGGATTTATGCCGAATGGGGTTAAGAGAAATGGAGGCGGCGAAGCAAGTCAATGGCTGACCGCATTGTTGTTTTAGTATATGATGGTGATTGAGATGAGATTAGAATGAATGAAGTGGAAGAATCTTCTAAAATATTTTACTCCATTTAGCTTTGTATTTATCATTTTCTTCCTTTAAACGCTGCAATCAAATGTCCATTCAAAAATTAATATCAATTCTCGACGAATTTGTAATTTATGATAATGCAAAAATTCATTAAGCTTTGCAATGATCTTAGGGTTTAGATACACAAACGTATTTATATTCAATCAAACATAAGATCTAAATTGAAGATTAATAAAATTTAGTAATCTATTAGTTTAAAGCCTAAATAAATTATTATGCTAATTACAAATATGAACTTAGTTTTTTTTTTAGACTAATTAATAATCACTTTAAATATGAAACAAAACATCTTTACCCTCCATAATTGGACTACAAGGTGGATGATCCTTACACGGTCATTTTGTTTTAATTGATATTATTAAGATGATGGGTCTAAGGTTGAATTGGAACTTGAGGAGCAAATTCAGGCTGGTATAAAGAATAATTAGTAACTCTGGCTTAAGCCAATCGACTAAGTGACTCTACTATCGGTTTGGTTGGAAGAAGTACTTTATGTATGATGATACTGTTGAACACAACTCTCTTTGTGGGAAACACTAGCATACGTGTTAAGACCAATCGAAAAGAAATTTACAAAGTAGAAACTACAGTTTCTATTGCTTGTAATTTCTTGGGACGATGAACTAGGTAGATAGAGGGTATTTATACTAGGGTAGTCAATCTATTCCTAAAATTTCGCAACCTTTTTCTAAAATACCTCACCTAAAATCCATAAATCATTTTCCTAAAGTTATTTCTAAAATTCTAAATCATAAATATAATGACTCATAAAATGGTTGGGCTTAACCCTATTGGGCTAGTAATGACATTTTAACACTCCCGCTCAACACTAGTCCTCATTCGTTGCACCATGTTGAAGTGACAGCGAAAACTCTCATGTTTGCTAGTATTCAGCCCTTTTGTAAACAAGTCTGCCACTTAATCATCCGTCTTGATCTGCTGCATCTCGATTTCTTCCTTCAAGACTTTCTCTCTAATGAAATGGTAGTGTACCTCCACATGCTTTGTTCTAGCATGAAACACCGAATTTTCTGCTAGGCGAATCGCAGATTGATTGTTGCAATGAAGTGGTATTGGATACTCAATTTCCTGATGCCAATCTTCCATCAAAAGTTTCAACCATGTATTTTCCTGAGTTGCTCCAGCTGCTCTATAGTCTGCTTCTCTAGTTGACAATGATACTGTTGGTTGTCTTTTGTTACACCAAAAAATTGTTCTCGAACCGAGCTTGAACACACACCCAGTGATTGATCTTTGGGTATCGTGGTCTCCTGCATAGTTGACATCACTATATTCAGCTAACTTCCAGTCTTCGTTTCTTTTGTATAAACGATCGTAATTGATTGTACCTTTGACATATCTCAAAGTCCATCGAGCCACATCCAAATGAGGCTTCTTCGAATTTTGCATATATTGATCAATGACTCCAACTTCATTTTCGAATTTCTTTGGTTGGTCCATGTAGAACTCTCTATTTAACTCTCCATGCAAGAAAGCATTATTCATATCCATCTGCCATAATTTCCGATCTTTATTTACCGTAAGTACTGGAAGAACTTGTACGATAATGATCTTTGTCACTGGACTAAACGTTTCATCATAGTCTAGTCCATATTGTTGAGAGAACCCTGGATCTACAGTCTCAGTTTTGTATCTCACAATTAATCCATTCGGGGTACACTTTATTTTGTAAATCCACTTGCAAAAGATAGATTTAACATCTCTTGATCTTGGCACTAGTTTCCAAGTTTGATTTTGTTCCACGGCTATAATTTCTTCATCAATCACTTTCTGCCAAACCGAGTTTTGTGATACATCCTCATATATCTCTGGCTTATTAACTCTGTCTTCTGCAATAGTTGCGTTGACATACTCTAGACTTGGCTTTTGGATTATTTCTAACTGTCTTAGTTGTTGATATGCCCTTTATTTCTCACTAGGTTCGCTTGGTTGAGTCACTTCTTGCTCACCAACACTAGTGTCACTTGAATCTTCAGGCACATCAGCACTGAAGCAAATGCGTACAGTTTGCTCCCCCGTCTTCTGTGGAAAAATCTCTTCAGTTTGCTCTCCCGTCAGAAGAATTTCTTCAATTTGCTCAAGGTCTGGTAATACTTCCTTCTCTAAGGGCCACCCCTCTTCCATTGCACCACTTTGATCGTCAATCATGTGATTTGAGTATCCTGAATCAATGATCCAATCATTCTCATAATCGATATGGTCTCCCATCATCGCCATGAGTGCTAGCTCATCTTCTTCTATAGCATATAGTACCTCTGCATCCTACTCCTCCTCCATCTCCATGTTGGAGGATGCCACATTGCTTTCGACAGATTTTTTAATGAACCAACAATCTCTGGACATGTGGCCCTTCTTCCCGCAATTGTAGCAAATGCCCTCAAATTTTTTCCTTTGAGAACTTTGGTTGTCATTCTTTTGAGTTCTCCCAGGTTGTGTAGTTCCTTGGTGACTTCTTCTTTTGTCGTCATTGTATCCACGTTTGGTAGACGGCCTATTATTGCTCCGACTTTCACTAGTGTAGAGTGCTTCTTCTTCACCCTTCAATGTGATGCCTCCCATTTGTTTAGCCCTGGCTTCTTGGCTGGCTAACAAATTTTCGAACTCTACAAGTGATGGTTGAGTGGGCCATCCTTGTACAGCAATAATGAAGCTTGATAGTCTGGTCGCAGTCCGTGGATTATGATCCTCTTCATTCGATCTTCTCCAATTGCGGACTTTGGATCTAGTTCAGTAATCTCCCGACAGATCGACTTGACCTTGTAGAAGTACTGAGCAATCGTCATGTCACGTTGTGAAATTGACAACAACTCATTCTCCATAAGTTGTAGCCTCGTATCATTCTTCTTCGAAAACAATATCATGAACGTGTCCCATGCTTCTTTCGGTGTCTTGTCATCCCTAAATATGCTCTAACATCTCTTCTCCGATCGTGGCTTTCAAGGCAAACATTGCTTTGCCTGCTTTGATTCTCCATTTGTGCAAGGCGCCGTTAGAATCATCCTCTAGCGGCGTAGTTTCACACCCACCAACGATCTCCCAAATATCATGTCTTTGTAAATAGGATATCATGCATGTTGCCTACGTGTTGTAGTTGTTGTTGATGAGTTTCTTGATTCCTCCAACGATTTGTAAATCACCCATCGTGTTGGCTATACCTCAGTAATACCAAACAAGCTCTTTCGACACAAGACTTGCAGAGTCACAGACTACTCACGACACAAAAGAAACTCACTCACTACTAATCTCAAGAAATCGTTACTGATGTGGAAGATCAGACAGAGCTGCAACCACATAGCATACTAAGAATTCCAAGAGATCAGATAACCTACACTAACCTCGTTCTGATACCAGATTGTTGAACACAACTCTCTGTAAGAAACACTCGCACACTTTATTAAGACCAATCGAGAAGAGATTTACAAAACACTCTATAGAAACTACTATTTTGTATTGCTTGTGATTTCTTGGGATAATGAACTAAGTAGGATAGATGGGTATAGTATACAGTAGTCAATCTATTCCTAAAATTTCTCCCTTTTTTTCTAAAATACCTAAATCATTTTCCTAAATTTATTCATAAAATCCCTGAATCATTTTCCTAAATTATTTCTAAAATTCTAAATTATAAATATAATTATTCATACAATGGTCGGGCTTTATCCTATTGGGCTAGTGATGACATTTTAACAGATACATGTCTAATGACCCTGCACGTGTGATATGTGTGATATGTATTATGTTATGATATATGTCGCTATATGATATGTCAAGATATGTTAAATAATATTATGGTAGAAATTCGAAATATCAAATAACATTCTCGTATAAATGAAATGTCAAATTATGTTACAAATGAATTATGTTATGTTATGTTAGGATATGATTGTGTTAGGCCAAGATATGTTATGATGTGTTCTGAAGTAAGGAATTTTACAATGCATAACCTATAAGATATTTAAAAGTTATTCTATGAATGAAATGGTTTTATAAGAGTTTATGCACGCATGTTATCGAGTATAATGTGTGAAATGAATGGGGTTGTCCTGCATGATTTATTTACCATTAAAAATTATGGAGACCTCATGCATAATTGTATGTTTATGTGCATTGGGATACTTCCCCTTTATGATGAGTACAGATACGTACACTATGAGATGGAAATGATCATCATGTTTATCATGATGCTACGACAGTTGCTATTTCCTCTAGTGTCCAATAATAGCACTAGAGAACTTAGCTCGACCAGTAGGCCCAACGAGTGTGCGAGCCCACCTAGTCGACCCATATTCGCACGTGTGGATGTGTGTAGAAAAGTACTATACATTCAATTTACTCAGACTGGAAAACCGCCTAAGAGAAAACGATTTTAAATGATAGGTCTCATTCATGTTGTACATGTTTGCATTCTTCGACCCCAACTGTGGGTCGCTTACTAAGTATTTTTTAAAAATATAAATATTCAAGCCTTGTGCTTGTAATGAATGCTCTCCGACGCATCGAATCACGAACACCAGGTGGACTCAAGGGTAAAAGCCTTACAACATTTTCATTTTATAAAATGAGGGACAACAGAAAATTAACGTTTATTCATAAGCATTAAAATCCAAAATAGTTTTCAAAATATAAGGAGATACACGGACACACATCAAAAATCAGTTACAAAATAGCATGAGACTTCCCAAAATAAACATAAACATAAAAAAAAAAAAAAAAAAAAAAAATATATATATATATATATATATATATATATATATATATATATATATATATATATATATATATATATATAAACGTCATGGAAAGAGAGGACTCGATCTAAGGGTCTCCTCTGCAGCCGCACAGCTCCACACTTCCCACCACCGATATCGGTCTCCTTAACACCTGGAAAATAGAAACATGAGATGAGTATAAAAATACTCCGTAAGCAACCTACTTGTAGTCTCTTGTTGGACTTAATCCTATTCTCAGAATCTTAGGCTATGTGCTCGGAGTTGTCTCTAACAAAATTAATTGAGGTCTCAAGAGGAGTCCGTATGATTCATATTGACTTGGATTTTTCATACCCATCTACCTACTGAGCTCAAAATTAGAGGGTTCTCTCTAGTGGTGCTTGACATCAACTATCTGTCCTGAGATCAGTAACTGCCTGCCACTACGCCTCGCTGGGCCGAGTCAGTAAACTACCTGTCTTACACCCCTGTCGGGTTCAAATCAGTAAAATCTACCTATCTTAGTTGTCTTTCCAGGCTATAACAGTAAACTACCTGTCACTATGCCACTCGGGTTGGATCAGTAAAAAGGTCATGGCTCTCTCCACTAGGCACCCCTGACGTGGTACTACAATAGTATACTTACTATGACCACCCATATCCCCTATAGGTGACAGCTAAAAAATGGTAACTCATGGTCCATGAAATTCATAATTCACTTTATCTACCACGTAGCAAGTGGTTCAACTCACAAATGGGCAATAATGGGCTGTCCAAACCCCAAGTAGAACAAAGTATCAAGGCATACAACATTCATCACCATGTTAATCAAGTAATAACAATCTACTTCAACGAAGCACATAAATTCAAACCCTTATAAGAGATTTCACATTCATGCAAGCAGAAACTATTTAACCCTAACAAAAATCAAGGTATAACCATTCACGTCATCAAAGTACAATTCTCATGGAACTACACCTAACCAATCCCTAAATATGGTACTAGATCATATGCCTACATCCCAAATCGACTCTTACAAGCATTTCTTAGAAACCTGCTCCATGCGGTTACTTACTTGTGGTAGACTTCCCGAGCTTGTTTTGGGTCTTCAAGAATTTCCAATTCCTTTAAAAATTCTCAATTAGGTACTACATTAAGAAAATATATCATACCATAGAAATTTGGGGTAGAAATCAAGTCAAAACGGTGCAATTTGCGAGAATTGAGTCTCTAGATCTTGGGTCATGCTTACCTTTGGGTCGGGTCTGGGTAGTGGGTCGGAGTCAACTAAATGGGTTGAGTTGGGCTGGTTTTGCTTTCGGGTCACTAGGTGGGTAGGGTCAGTTGACGGGTTGGTGCAGGTTGGCAGGTCATTTCGGTCCTACGGTTGGTTCATTCCAGCGGGTCAGCTCCTTCCTCCCCGCAACTCTCCTCCTCTTCTTCAGCTTCTTCGTCACTTGCCAACGTTCCTTCTTCCCTTTTCTTTGGCCCTTGGCCGTTCGACTTTGTTTACGAGCAACAGTCGTTCCTTGCAAGCCTATGGCCTCACGTTTCTCCCCGACGTGCACCGTGGTGACGATGGTGGATTCTTAACGTTGCGAGCTCCTTCGTTGGTAGTTTCTCCCGTTGCATTGTCTTTACTCCAATAAAACGCCTAATGCTTACACTCCCTTCCTTCAAACTCCCCTCTCTTATTTAAATATCTTGGCCTCTCACCAACGAAAATTATGAGGGAATCGTGGTAGGTGGCAAACCTACCCCCTCCTCTCAGCCCTCCCTTTCCGCCTTGTCATATTCTTTTGTTGTTATTATTATTATTATTTTTTTTCCCTTTACCCAAATGTTGGTATAAGTAGCTTTTTCCTCATTTATTGTCAGGAGTACGAGTTATTACATTGCTATTCTTATTTTTCAAGTAAAGGCAAGATACTCTTGCACGGTTGATGGCGGCGTCGCGTTGAAGACCATGGAACTTGTGGTAGGATAGTCGTATTTTATTTTTGTAGATCTTAGGTTAGATTGGGGCATCGTTTTAAATTTTCTCTTTGATTTATTTATATTTCACATTGGTTTTTTCATGGTTTTATTTACAAGCTTTTAATGCAAACATACAAGTCTTTGTGAATGATTTTAAATGAATGTTTCCACATAGAAAAGTGTGTGAGATCTCACATCGATTGGAGAAGAGAACGAGTGCCAGCGAGGACGCTAAGCCCCAAAGAGAGGTGGATTGTGAGATCCCACGTTGGGGAGGAAAACGCAACATCCTTTTATAAGGGTGTAGAAACCTCTTACCAACAAACACATTTTAAAAAACTTTGAGGTAAACCCCAAAGAAAACAATGTTTGCTTGTGATGTACTTGGGCTGTTACATGTAGTGTATATGATAGCGACTCTATTTTAGTAGAAATTAAGTTAATTTAAACAATTAAAACACAACGAGCCTAATAAGGAAAATTTGAATTATTGGAACTTATTTTTTTATTAGTTTTATTTAAAATATTTAAATAAACACCAAAGAATGAAGTTTAATAACAAGAATAATCACTTTAGTGGATGAAGCTTTCAATTTATTCTCCAACAACTTTTACAATTTTGAATCCTTTTGAGCTTTCAATTTATTTTTCTTTTCATCTTATCAAAGAAATTTTGATTTTATTGTGAGGATAAAATTTATGCTCAAACGCGTAAATCCACTCTTTTAAAGATAGTGGTGTATTATTTAAAACATCCCTACAATTTTAACGATTTGATTTAAGTAAAAAGAATTGAGTTTGCTTTTGAACCGATATAAAAAATGGTGTAGTGGTTTAGTAATTAGTGAAAAATGATTTTGTTCAATTTTGAAAGGGCAATTGGAGAGTAGAGTAAGTTGAGTTACGTTTCAAGAAATACAAAAATGCAAAGAAAATGAAAAAATAATAGAGTTTTTGGAATTCACAACGCTGAAGAGGAAGAAGAACGCGTTAGACGACGGTAGAGACACGTGTCAGGCAGAAAAGAGGTCGCGCGTCACCGTAAGAGATGATGCGTGTCAAGCCAATTTTCGTGGGAAGAAATCGGCGAAAAAACTCATGTTTGACAGGATTCAGAGGTTGACGGCCCCTACCCGAACCGACAACCCGAGGACCCGCGTGCGACCCATACCAGTGCTTCGACCTGACTTCGAGTGTGCCATGCATCAGCGTAAGAAAATTTGGGTTTGCAGCACGCGTCTCTAGATTCGAACCCACGCACTCAACTTCAGACAGACCAATTTGTTGGTGCGACATGGTTGCACGAAAAGACACGTCCTTCCCCCCTAAGGCGTGTTTGTACCTGGGCGTGATGGTGCGCATGGGAGGCTTCTCTGATGCATGGTGGCACGTGAATCGATGTGTGAGATCCCTTTTAAGCTTAATTTGACTCCCATTCAATTGTTTTCCATTCGGATTTTGATACTAATCTACATTTGACTTGATTATGATGGTATTAATATAACACATGCCGAAGCAATTTGGATCATAGACACTCTAAGTACATCAATTACAGTAAATTAACTAGCATGTTCAAAGACATTAAAACACAAGGAGTTTGAAGACTAACCTTTTGTAGTTCAAATTTATTTTTCCTCACGAACCGATTTCAAATCACCACTAGTGTCTTCCCTGAACCGGTTTCAAATCACCACTAGTGTCTTCCCTGGACCGGTTTCAAATCACCACTAGTGTCTTCCTACTATTCTCCGACCTTGGAACCACTAGTGTCTTCCCTACTATTCTCCTTGTAACGGGGATTGTGGAATCTAGTGAGTAACTAAACTTAGAAGGGATTTAGTATATGTGAAAGAGAGAGTTTGTGAGGGATTTTCTAACCATTTTTCCAAGAATATGATTATTCCATTTATAGAGTCTTTGTATGCTCGTACAAATTTGAGATTACCAAATTTTGACACTCAAAATTTTATTATTGGGATTATGCGGAAAACATGCAAGTTTGGTTAAACCATATATTTACACTCAATATTCTAATAATTCACACATGGATTTTTGCATTATTTTAATACAACAATTAATTTAAATAATTAATTTTAAATTAAAATATGAATCCCTATTCATAATTAAAATATTTAAATCTTACTTAAATATCTCCAATTCTCTCTTTTTGTTTGATTCATAATAAAACAAAATGCGGTTAAATATATCGTATATATTTAGTGCATATTCCTTAATTTGAATTCGAACACTTCAAACTCACTCGTCACACTATTCTAAGGTTTAGTCCGATATGAGCTAGCTGGGGGATCTAATGGACCTACAGATCATGGGCTCTAACGATCCAAGATCAACTAGCTAAACTCATTAACCTTGTTAACCAATATTCGTTAACTACCCGGACTCTCCAGTATAGCCTAGTATCACTCCCCTCACTATAGATATATTTCTGTCAAGTTGTTATAATCATGATTAGTAAGTCGATCATTCACAGGTTGTTCGTAACTAGAGTTGGGTCAACTTACCGTTTTACCCCTAAAGTTACTTCTTATTCCTTAAGTCCTACTGATACTCTAATGAACAATTGGTTTGTGGTCCAACCACCAAACCGAATCTCTCTCGGGCCAATGAGAAGGTGGGGCCCCTTGTTCAAGACCTAGAGTCAGTACTTAAGGGAACAACCTCTCTACTATCCCTAAAAGCGGGTAGGAGGGAATTCCATCTTGCACTCTATGTCACCAACTATTCACCTAGTTTTACCCCTGAAATGGGAGGCTCATTGAGTCGGCGAACTCGGGCCACTCTCACCCATGCATATCTAAGGACAATTTTGAATAAATAGGAGTTCATAGTTAGCTCAGGATTAAGATCGAGTTACCTAGGACATCGAATGAAACCCTACCCGATCACTTCTTGGTTCATGCATAAATGATATAATCCAAGATTGGTAATTTGTCTCATTTAATTTAATTCCAACAAGTGAATTTCATGGCTGATCAGAATGGTGAATGTAATAAGAATATGTTAAATCAACATCCAAAATTTTAAAATACGAACATCTTGAGCATGCCACCTTTGAGCTTTGGTGAGAAATTTGAAGATGCTTATAACGTAGTTTTGATGTTGGACGATCGAGAACAGTTTGACAACCACAGTTCTCGGTCTAGGAGAATGATTGAGAATATTTGTAGTCAATTCAAGATCCTGATTGAGTAGCAGGCTAACTGTTGATGACGAAGTCTGGATAGCTCAACACAAACATCTTGATAATGAATATGTTCTTGATTTTATTGTTGAAAGGAAAAATATTGATGATTTGCGGTGCTCAATCAGGGACAATCGCTATAGAGACAAGAACTTAAAACTTTTGAGATGGGGGCTTAAAAGAATGATATATCTTGTGGAAGGTGATCCCAATTCATTCGTCGTCCTCTGTTCCAATTTCTATCACTTTTCTTCTGTTATGTTTTTCCTCTTCTCCTGCTCTGATACCATGTTAAAAATGAGAAACTCAGATACCATGTTAAGAATAAGAAATCGTAGTGGGATCAAAAGTCCAATTTTCATTAATGTTTATAAGGTTTAAATAGGATACAAGCTACCAACTAAATCATAGAAATAAGAGAAAATATTCTATTAACCAATCAATAACATAAAATATATTGCAATGAACTCCTAAAAGTAAAGGAAAATCCTAAGTGATCACTGCTATATAAAATATATTTCATAACTAACTTTATATCATAAATAAAATTTCTTAATACAAGTTAATTAGAATAGTTTTGAAACCTAAACTAAGTTAGGACTTAAGAAATATTTAAAGGAATTACCTCGAGTAATTCTTCTCAAAACTCAAGACTCATGTATGTTACTAAGTTTTGGAGAGCTTAAGAATACATGATACGACTTATGTTTCCAGAAATTACAAACCTTAGAATTTATATAATGTTGAAGACGTGCAAACCAAGAAAAATGCTACACAAGCTCTACAACTACCAAGGTTAGAAGAACACAAGGTATCACTCAAGAATAAGGGACCAAGGTCCTTAAACCTAAACTCAAGAAACTCCTAAGACCTCTCACAGTATATCATGTTCATGATTCAGACTACACTGTTTTGAATGTATGAAATTTTGAGGGTAGGTATTCAAACTATGCCACTTGGAACATATGAAGTGCAATTATTGACTTGCTTGTAATGATTATATCAATCGACACAACTTCTCATACTGTGCATAAAATTGCGACTCTAAATATATAGTTGAGTGACCTATAATTAACGAATGAAAATTGATTAATTAAAGAGTTTAATTATTTAATTTTGTGTCCTGGATCTTATAATCTATATGTTCATAAGGTCTCCTTGCTAGCTCATATGCTCCCTATAACACTTAAAAGGTTCCCTTTAGTTAAAAGAAAATTTTGAAGAGTTCCAATTAAAATTTAATATATTAGATATATTAAATATAAAGAAGGAAAATAAATATTTAATATATTAAATAAAAATAGAGAAAAATATATTTAATTTAATGTGTTTATTTAATATATTACATATATTAAATATAAATAGACAAAAAAAAAAAAAAAAAAAATGTGAGAGGGTTCACATTGATATTTAATATATTAACTATATTAAGTATAAAAGCAAAAAATATATTTATTGTATCACACTTCCATTTTGGCTAAGAATCTCCCGATTATCCTTCGACCATAACTCTGCATCATTTTTCAGCATAAACGATGCACATGTCACATTTTGATCATCCAAATAGTTTATTAATAAGAAGATTGTCTCAATCGAGGATAGCCACAATTGTGTCTTTGTTGGGTCTTTTGAGGCACCATAAAAGGCACAATGATCTATCGCTTGAAATCCCGCAAATAGCGCTTCTCGCATGGACTGCGTGCTGATGGTTTGTTGGGTGGTCACCACCTTTTGAATTATAGCCTAGAATGATTCCAACATCAGGGTCGTCATGGGGTACATTCCAGCAACCGGTACTGTTAGGGATGGTGAGGTGGATTCCCTCTACTTCTACCCCGTCCTCTAATAGGGGGTCATCTTCTTTCCCTACACCATCTTCCACGTCCTTTAAGTGACATGATCTATAATCAACACGTAATTACTCATAAGTGTGGATCTCTCAGTACAAAAAACGTGTCATACACTATATCATGATACACATGACTTAGTAAACAATAGCACACTCAACAATAACATTAAATATCTTTTTTATTATCTTACGTATGACATACTTGATGGCGACGGAGCATCAGCGGTGGGACCATGGAACGTACTAAAACTACCTCATAAACTAGTATGCAGAATTGTAACTTAGAGCTCTAATACCAACTGCAACGACCCTTTTTTTCTACTGAAATAGAGTCGTTACGATGTGAATGATGTGACCTTTTTTTTTTTGCACAAACATTCATTTAAATAATTCATAACACATGATGTCATGGACTTAAAACATTCCTAACAAAACCTTAAAACAAAACAACATGAAATTTATATAAAACAAAAAAGGATTGAAATGATGCCCTAATCTAACTTAAGAACTACAAAATAAATAACATGCAACTTATACTAACACAAGTTTCATGGTCTTCAATGTGACACTATCGTCATTTGTAAAGGGGTTCCTTACCTTTACCTGAAATAAGAGTAACACATGGCTTAAGTATTTTAATAAATACTCAGTCAATGACCCCACTACTGGGGTTATGAAATGTAGTCACATGCAACATGGTGGGACCTATCATTTAAAATATCATTTCATTCTCTTAGGCGACTTTCTAATCTGGGCTAAATTAGATGTGTAATACTTCTCTACACATGGCCCACACGTGTGAACGTGGATCCACCAGATGGGCTCGCACGCCCTCTAGGCCTGCTGGTCGGGCTAGCACTCACTAATGAGCTGTTGTTGGACACCCAGAGGGAATTGCAGTCGTTGTAGCGACGAACATGATTGTCACAATCAGTATCATGGTGTACGTATCTGTACTCATCGTAATGGGGAAGTATCTCGATGCATATGAACACACAATTATAGATCAGGTCCCCATACTTTCCATCATAGTATGATAAGTGGGAATTCAAACATAAAAGTATAAATATATATATTTATATTAAAGTATATGTATAAACTTTAAAAAATGACTGCATAGTGTAGTGGATTAGCAAAGACGATTTTTTTGTGTCATTAAATTTCATTAAGTGTAATATTGATTAAATTGATAAAAATATTCCTAAATTTTTAAAAAATTCAAAAGATCTTATGGTATTTATTTTTTTAAACCAACTACTTATAAAAGTATTTTTTATTTTTATTTATTTATTTGAAAAGTTAAAGATATATTTAAAGATTTTTTTTACGTGTGTAAAGATTATTGATGAAACTTTTGGAGGCTCTAAGGATATTTTTTAAAACATTAAAATTTTTAATTATTAAGTATTTTTTTTATTATCAACATTTAGTTGCTGTGGTGTAGTGGTTATCACGTTAGTCTTACACACTAAAGGTCCCCAGTTCAATCCTGGGCAGCAACATTTGTATTACTTCCCTACACATGACCTATATTTGCGAGCGTGAGTCCGCAGACAGCTCGCTCCTGGTCTTTCTTGTCCAGGACATGTGTTGTTCATGGTTGCATGCCTATTCAATTCAAAACCCCTTTTACATGCTTTCATACTATATAGGCCTTTACCATTTCATGTTGGGTAAATACGGGGTGTCTAGTTGTCACTTCTTCCTACCATGAATTACATGCTATTTAAACCGTGGTATTTCCATTTCATGTTGGGTAAATACGGGGTGTCTAGTTGTCACTTCTTCCTACCATGAATTACATGCTATTTAAACCGTGGTATTTCTTAATTTACTATAGTCATATAACGTTGCTTTCTTAAATTATTCAAACCGTTTTGAGTCTTGTGGCAAAGGAAGCGAATGTCATATTGGCAACAATGCATCTAGCCAATGATGCGAAGTTATGGTGGAGTCTAAGTACATGAACAGTCTAGTTGTCACTTCTTCCTACCATGAATTACATGCTATTTAAACCGTGGTATTTCTTAATTTACTATAGTCATATAACGTTGCTTTCTTAAATTATTCAAACCGTTTTGAGTCTTGTGGCAAAGAAAGCGAAGGTCATATTGGCAACAATGCATCTAGCCAATGATGCGAAGTTATGGTGGAGTCTAAGTACATGAACATTCAAGATGGCCGATGTACTGTGGACACTTGGGATAACTTGAAATAAGAACTTCGCTCTCAGTTCTTCCCAGGGAATGTCGAGATAATTGCTAGAAGAAAATTAAGAGAGATGAGTCATACGGGTGGTATTCGAGATTACGTTAAGCAAGATCTTCAACTTTATCGAGGGACTAAAGTCGTTGGTGAAAAACAAGCTCTACAAACAAAGAGTTCAAACCCTCTCCAGAGTCTATGCTATTGCCAAATAATTGTTTGATCTTGATAGCAATGAGCCCTAGGGATGAGGCAGAATAGAGCATCCACAAATGAAAAATGAGAATTTTCGACCAAACTCCCCAGAGGTGGGGAAAGTGATAGATCCAAAGACAGGAGGAGGAATACAAATCCTCCCAACAAAAAGTTAGGACTCCATGGAGGAGGAATACAAATCCTCCCAACAAAAAGTTAGGACTCCATGGTGAAGACCTCACAGCCTGACTTGTGAGAGTCAAAACCATGACCCCTTTTTGCTTCATATGTAAGGGGCTCATCAAGTATCCAAATGGGCACAGAAAGCAACATTATGCGCCTTCTAAGCAAAACTTGAAATTAATTTAGAAGATGAGTACGAGACGGTAGAAACAGAAATACTGTTAGCTAGGACTGTTGGACACCTCGCATGGGAGCATTAAAGTACTTGTCTTCTCTTCAGAAAATAGCAGAAGAGACAGAAGAGCCAATGAAACACGGTCTCATGTATGGTGAGATTTGAGTAAATCATAAAGCACCCAGAAACACTATCGTCGACTCTAGAGCAACCCACAACTTCATGACGAAGATCGAAGCAAAACGCTTGAATATCCTTTGGCATCGAGACACAGGTAAGATAAAGCCCGTCTTAGGAGTTGCGAAGAGAACTCCATCAAGCTGAGGACTTGGACTGGACGAAATGACTTTGTAATAGTCAAGATGGACGACTTCCACATTATGTTAGGGATGGATTTCCTACTAGAACACAAAGTCATTCTCATGCCCCTAGCAAAGAGTTTAGTATTAACGAGGTCAAACCCAATGATTATCTAGATAAACACTTGGCAGTTAGAAGGGGTGAAGATGATGTTAGCATTGTAGTTGAGACAGGATCTAAGCCAGAATGAACCTATGCTCGCTACCATTAACGTATTGGAAGAGGGAAGGTCGAACAAGCCAACCCCAACAAAGGCCTCGCGGTCAACTCAGAAACATCGCAACACGAGACAAGGAAGTCAGAAAAATTATTTATCTCTACCTAGGCAGATAAATAGCGAGGTTGATGTCGTATCGGGGAAAAAATCACGTGCCACAAACGAATGTCATATGACTCAAGCCAAGCAAGCAGAATTCTACAAGCAGCTAAATGACTTACTAGCAGTTGGGTTCATTTCCCTCAAATACCACTGTTAGTGCTCACCCAAGGGCTAGGGAGAGACATTGAGCCAACACCTCCGCCGAAGGAGGGAGATAGAGACAAACCTCTAAAAAACATGGCAGATGTCTCGATTTTTCTTGTCCAAGACATGTTGTCCATGGTTGCATGCCCGTTCCAAACCCTTTTTACGTGCTTTCATCCTAAATAGCCCTTTACCATTTCACGTTGGGTCAATACGAGGTGTGACTGTTCATCAAAATCATGTCTATACCTGTCAGGGCTAAAATGCCCAAAAATGTACTAGAGGGAGATATGACTAGTTGTCACTTCTACCTACCTTGAGTTATATGCTATTTAAACCGTGGTATTTCTTAATTTTCTTATGGTCATATAAGGTTGGTTTAATAAAGTCTTCAAACCAAACCATTTTCAAATGTATTTCCTTGCACACGTTTTCTAAACCTTTTTACGCAATATGACTCGAGGTCTAAATATACGCCGACGTTGTCCACGATGTCTGAATTTCTCACAGCTGACTTATTTGCTTTACTAAAATAAGTGCTGCACAATTGCTATCCCGCTATTTCAAGAGTACGATTGTGACACAAGACATGATCACCATCATCATCACCATAGTGTACGCGTCTGTGCTCATCATCATAAATGGGTTGTAACCCGATGTATATGAACACACAGTGTGCATGAGGTTCCTATGGTTTTCATCTTTAAATCATTCTTATGGCACAAACCTATACAGCATTCACACATTACCCTAGGTAACATGCATGCATTTAGCTTAATACGTTCATCATCATTAACATCAATTAGGGTTGTATCTCAGAAAACTCGTCGTCATAATGCATCATGGCATTTAATACATTCACATCATCTTAATATGGAATATCATCATTTTAAGTCATCTCATTATCATGCATCTTATATCATCATGTTATCATCGTCATGTCATCATCTCATATCATCACATACATCATCATATCATCATATAACATCATCACATCATCATACAACATCATTATATCATCACATAACATAAAGCATAAATGACACGTGTAAAGGCCATAAAGCACGTGCCGTCATACATAAGACAAGTCTTTTGACCGAGCATTCAGTAATACAACTTATTTGGTTGGTCTTAGCTAAAGTTCTATCTAGCTTCAAATTTCCTTGTTTTCGTCATTTGAATTCGTTCTCACTTATGTCGAGACTTCACCTATTTTGAATATTCACTTAATTTCTTTGGTAAAAATTTAATTTCATGTTTTCATTATTTCTCAATTGAGTTTTCAAACCATCCAATTATTCTTTGTTATAATATTATTTTCATATAACAATTTAAAAACATTTTAAGCTTTCTCAATTGGTTTTCCTTCTATTTTTCCTTTTTTTTTTCTCTCTTTTTATTTATTATTATTCTTTTATTCATAGTACTTTAGGCCAATTTTAATGGATTCTTACTTTTTTTTTTCTTTCCTAATTTTTTTTTCTTTCCTATTTATTATTATTTTTTTTAAGATCATCATGATTTCCTATAACAAGTTAATTGTTCTTCATTTTTAATTCTAAGAAAAATCTAAATAATTGCAATGAAATTAATACATTTCAAAAAATAGGAGGAAGATATCAAAAAATAGGAGGAAGATATAAAATATGACTAATGATCTCTTCAAACGACATCTCTTCTCCTAGCAAAACTAAATGTGCATAAACCCTTTTTGTTTTCTCTTTGTTTTTGTAGTAAAAGAAGGAAGTTAACATAGTTATTTTTGGGAAGAAGTGGGGAAAGGTTAATGGAAAGGTGAAAAAATCAATTACCATGGTTTCTTATTTTTTATTATTTTTTTTTTTTTATGGTTGTTACGTCATATACCTCTAAAAGAACTTTCGTTGTCCAAAGTGTTTGTATCGAAATAACTTTAGTCCTTGTCTACCTAGAGAAGTTTGTGGAATAGAATGTGCATTAAGTTGGCCAAGGATTTACGAAGCATGGATATGTAACATATGTTATATACTTTAAGAGGGATTGTGGTAGGGGATTTGTATGTCACTGGTATCGTCCGATCTAACATGTCGAAAGATCTACTGAAGCATGGAGAGCCTTATGTCGAAAGATCAGTGCTCAAGAGAAACATTTTTGTTTATCCAAGACTCATACTCTGAGAGCTTTATATAACGCTCACTCTATAGAACCTTAAGTTCTCTTAAGAGTTTATCCTGTTACTCCCTTTAGAATTTATTTAGACTATTACAAACTAGTTTAAGAACCTCTTCGAAGATCTAGTTCATTAAATTATACAAGTTGTGAGTATTACTGAGTTAAAAGAACTCACGGTCAACTACCACATTGAAACTTAAAGAAAATCTTTAAAACATTATCTTTCTTGACTCCTAGTGTTTAGAGAACTTTTGTGTTCCTGAAGTGTACCACTTTTATTTGTTACCTTGATCAGTTCCTTATATTCAGTAAATAGCCCCATGGCTGGGTTATATCCTCTTATAAAAAATAATGCAGTCAATAAAAAATGCTAAGGTGTCAATCCTAATGCTAGAAGACCTCAAATACGTCTTAATTCCCAACTTTCCCACTTCCCTCGAAATGATTTACTTTCTTCCTTTAACATTTTCTTATAAGGTTAACCCCTTTTGGTACTTAGTTTTGTAGTGAGAACCTTTGTTTGGAGTTTTGAGTTATTATCCCTTAGGCACTCTCCAAAAAGACCTATGGGGTTTTATGTTCAATGAACAACTCTATCTTGACCTATGCTCTAGGCTTCATGCGTTCCCCGCGACATAGTCTTAATACTTGCATCAAAGGTTTCATGTGTTCCGTCTGATACAATCTGCATAACTATGTCCAAGCCTTCACGGGTTCTTTGCGACATAGTTTGAGTACCTACACCTAGGACTTCATGCATTTCTTGCGACATAGTCATTGTCACAAGACCCTATTGTACTATTCAGTGGGAGGTCTTTATGATATCTCGGGTTCTCGTTCAAGAGTTCTTTGTTAAGTTTTGAAGTACAACTAAGGAAAATCTTCCATAAGAATCTTGTCACTTGATATTCATAAATACCTTGATTTCTTACGAAGTGTCTTGTGGGATAGTTACGTCTACTTTTTCTCTTGGCTCATGTCCCTAAGTTGTTTTCATCTCCCTAAAACCTTCGTACTTACCGTTAATATTGTAAATGAGCCTCATAATTTTTTTTTTTTTGGGCAGTATTTTGAACCTTTTAAAGTCTTGAAAACATCTTAAAATTCTTATAGAGATATTTTTGTCATTTACCACCCCAAATGTGTTAGGAGTCACTTTTGTCCTATATTGGTCATTAAATTAAATGCAATTTAGGGGTCCCTTTGTTCATAAGCAAGCCATACATAATTTTAGATGCATTTTAGTCATTTTACACCAACTTTTTGGTTTAGCCCCTCCTCATAATCTAATGGTCATCAAATTCCATACATTATAACCTTATCATGTCAGAGTCTTCTCCTAAAATTTCATGAGCAATAGAAACCATTTAGTATGTTTGGCTGTGGTGCTCCATTGAAATCAACATTCATGTGGACATTAATGTTGGAAAACCTTAAATACTGAACTCAACCTTAATTTCAATTTTCTCACTAAGAAGATATGGTTTCTTCTATCAACAAGATCAATAGTTTAATCAGTTTCCTTCTGTACATTGTCCTCCTAGTCAAATTTTTGTCCATATGTCCTCAAGGTCTCATTTTAATAATTTTTTATTCATCATATGAAAAGACAACACAACCAAATGGGCTTTTTTTATTTTTATTTTTTTTAATATTGTGACTTTTCCCCAAATCAATCTTAAATCATTCCTAAATTTAAGATATCTTCAAAATCTGAAACTCAAGTCCATGTTTATAAATATTTATAAAACATTGACCATGATCGTAATATCTCATCCACACATTGGCTCGATACTTCTAAACTACCTCATAACTTTCATACTTGCGATTATAGCTTTAAAACTTTTCAATTATTGTTAAGGCAGGAAGGTTTTCTACATCTCAATACTTTTCAATTGAAGGCGTGAACAGGCTCTGCGATGGGTGTCTCATCAGCAAGTAGAGGTGCACCCCTTTTCCGTCTAAGGCATCCTACCGCGCCGGTCAAGCCGGCGACCCCAAGTGGCAAAACCCTCTTCCTCTTGTTGGTCGATGACAAAAACCACTTCATGTGGCTGATCCTACTGCAAGCGAAAAGTGAGGCGGTAGAGGCGCATTCAAGCGGGAGCGGAGGCCGAATGCGAGAAGAAGATGCGAGTGCTGTGCATGGACCGAGATAGAGAATTCACCTCGGCAAGCTTTGGTAAGTACTGCGACGAGCTCGACATGCAGCGGCACCTAACGACGTCCTACTCCTTCCAACAGAACGGGGCTGTGGAGCGCCAAAATTAGACCATCATCGGGACAACAAGGTCACTGCTGATGACGGTCAGGATGCCTGGGAGGTTCTGGGGAAAGGCGGTCATGACGGCTGTCTACCTCCTCAATCAGCCACCAACGCGAAGCCTCGACGGGAAGACCCGGTACATCATCTTAGAGTGTTCAGTTGTGTCGCATACATGAAGGTCACGCGTCCCCACATCGCCAAGCTCGATTCCAGGGGGCTGAAGGTTGTCTTCATCGGCTACGAACCCAGGAGCAAGGCGTACAGGTTCTATGATCCCTGCGGGGAGGCGAGCTCATGTGTCGTGCGACATCGTCTTCGACGAGAACACCTTCTGGTAGTGGAACGATGTGGCCGAGCTAGGAAAAGGAGGAGCATAGCATCGGGCACTGTCACTGCCGCCAGCAGGTGCACCGGGCACGCCTACGCTAACACCAACCACAACTCTTACTATGCCCCCTAAACCAGTGGAATTCGTAACACGACGTGCTGCGGACTCGATGTTGGATGTCGATCATGATGATGGTCTAACGGCCAGGTACCAACAGATTGAAGACCTACTGGGAGGAGGTGAACCACCGGGACTGGCAGCGTGTGAGCTTGAAGAAGAGGTGGCCGAACTGCATGCCATCAGCGCAGATGAACCAAACTCCTTCACCAAAGCAGAAAGGAACCCGTGCTGGCTGAAGGCAATGCAGGAAGAGATGACGTCCATCACTGAGAACAAGACGTGGAGTCTAGAGGACATGTCACCGGGACACCGAGCCATAGGGCTCAAATGGTTCTTCAAACTGAAGCATAACGAAGAGGGAGAAGTTATGAAGCACAAGACCCATCTAGTGGCGAAGGGCTATGTCCAGAAGCAATGAGTGGACTTCGAAGAGGTATTTGCAGCGGTGGCAAGGTTGGAATCTGTCCACCTATTGCTGGCGATTGCGGCACATCATTCCTGGGAGGTTCACCACATGGACGTGAAGTCCACTTTCCTCAACGAAAAGCTGAAGGAGACCGTCTACGTCTAACAACTATCTTGCTTCCTGGACAACGATAACTCCGGCAAGGTACTGCGTCTGCACAAGGCACTCTACGGGCTTCAACAAGCACCACGAGCCTGGAATACGAAGCTCGATAGTACCCTGATGTCGTTGAAGTTCAAGCGTTGTGCCTCTAAGCATGACATGTACACGCACGGCCACAGAGAGCAACGGTTGATCGGGGGAGTGTACATCGACAACCTCATAATCACTGGAGGCGACATGGAAGTTTTTGGAAGATTCAAGAGGAAGATGTCAAAGAACTTCAAGATGAGCGATCTCGGCGTGCTCAGCTTCTACCTCGACATTGAAGTGTAACAGAGTACTGCCGACATCATCATTTGTTAAGGTGAATATGCGAAGAAGCTGCTGGACATAGCTAGGCTAGTAGACAGTAACCCTACAAGGACGCCAATGGAGACCCAGCTCCAGTTAAGGAAGGCCGACACTATGACGATAGTCGACGCCACCAATTACCACAACATTATCGAGAGTCTGCGCTATCTGGTAAACACATGTCGTGACCTCGCTTATTCTGTTGGATACGTGAGTAAGTTTGTGGAATGTAACGACCCAAATTTTTTTACTTAATTTAAGGTTGCTACTGTATACGTACCATAAACATTGAATGCGGAAGACTTCATTTAAATTCCATAAAACATAACCTTTAACTTAAACACAGCCATGGACTTACGTGTTTTGAAAACATCTTTAAAGCGACACAACAAAAGACCAGAAATAAAATAAATAAGCGTTTAAGTTTAAAACATCCTATTCTATCCTAAGTCTAAGAAAATAAATACCACTATCCTATGCATGTGCCATGATCTCGAGTTGTGATGCCGTCATCAACCGTACAGGACTGCCTTGCCTTAACTTGAAAAATGTAGTAGCACATGGCTTGAGTATTTAAAGAAATACTCAGTAAGTGACCCCACTATTGGGGTTAAATGCAACAATCACATGCAATGAAATGATGGGACCTATCTTTCGTTTCGTTTCATTTCGTTTCATTTTTCCTACGGTGCTGTCCTAACGGGTAATCGTGGACGTGTACCATATATTCTACACACAGCCCATACGTGCGAGTATGGGCTCACCAGCTAGTTCGCACACCGCTGGGCCACTGTCCTTATCCGGTGGGCATACTCTGGGAGCCCCTTATGCCGGGACCCGTTAAAACTAGAACCGTCATGGCAGCGCTATGCAATGCATAACGATCATTGTCCTGCCATTTGATGTACGCGTCCGTACCCTCGTGATGGGATGGGGGTATCCTCCCAAATGCATGAACACACATAATGCATGAGGTCCCCCTATTTCTACATTTATCTTTAATGACCATAACCCCCTTGTCACGTTCAAGACTTCATGTCATTCTCATTTTCATTTCACATTTCATACACATTTCTATCAGGGTTATGGTTCCAGACAGTTTACCGTGTTTCATGTCATACAATTCATGCTGTTCACATTCACATATTCTATACAAACATGCCATAATCATTCAAGGACCTCATATCGTTACATGTGTTACACATCACATTAGACTAAAAGCATACATAGCATACATTCACGTTCACATAACTACGTACTTAAGCACAATAATCTAGCATACAATGTATCATATCATAAACAAGTCATAACGTAAACACTTCATAGTCATATCGTTCTCTAACTTACCATAGCCTTAACGTTCTTATACCTATCACAGTCATATCATTACGTAACGTACCTTAGTCATATCGTCACAAGAACGTACCCTAATGCTATCGTTCTATCAATCTATCACAAACCTATCCCTTTCTACCCATAACCTAACCGTATTCTTTCATCAATCTCTCCTATCCATAGCACTCCGGTATGTAACCTAACCTTAACGTTTCATGAACGTATCTTACTCCTATCGTTACATTTCGTTTTGTGCATCCTTCTCGTATCATATCTCAAACATATCCTTGAGCACATCATACCATAATTATTATCCTACAATCCACATATTATAACATAACATAACATATAGGAAGCATATCGATCCACAGACAATTCACACATATCAATATATATGACACGTGCAGAACCACAGGGCACGTGTCAACATCAAATATAATCATGCCGATAGTAAGGTCACTTACCTGGCTAGCTTAAGTCGTTGTCACGAATATATCTTTAATGAAAGTTCGATTCCGTCCTTTGAAATCCAGGTCAACCTATATGAGCCCATGACATTAGTTTCAGGTTTGAACTCTACAACATTATTTCTCTAATTTACATTGGCCATCGTAAAATTATGATATTTACTGTTAGACAAAATTTAATGGAGTTCATTGTCGTATGATATTTACTGTTTTATTATTAAATTATGTTCAACAAATCATCCCTCAATCCCCTCCTTGTAATTATTTTCATTCAAATCATTCCTCAATCCCCTCCTGTAATTATTTTCATTCTGTAAATAGATTTTCAATTGTGTAAACACATATTATTGGCCAATTTTAAGTCGATTGTTTGACTATTATCTTCAAGTTTATAGATCTGTCAACTAAAATTTTATTGAATGTAATCTTATTTCCTGTAACTTAAAATGCTAGCAAAAATCTAATTCATTGGATATGGGATCTGATTATTATATGATCTGGTAAAATATATAAGGAGATTTGATCCTAAATTAATTTCTTATAACCATACTATAAAGGAATATGAAATCTGAGATAGGATTTTACTGTAATAACCGACCAAAATCTCTAAATCTGACATCTGCCTATGTTGAAAGCCATTTTACTTCTCAAATCTGACCATTGTTGTTTTTCTGTTCTTTCTGCCGTAACTGTTACTCTAGCGTAACGATGGGTTGAAGAGAGATAATCGTGGGAAGGGACGAGAGGTTAATGGAGAGAAGTGGGGAAATGTTTTTTTTTTGTTTATTTATTCATTATTATTATTTTAACTCCTTCTTTGTAATTATTTTTATTTGTTTATTTCTTTATTTATTTTTGGGCTATTACATGGAAGCACCTAATGAGGAGCATCTTGTGGTTGTCAAGCGCATCCTGCGGTATGTGGCCGGAACCAGAGGCTGGGGTGTGAGATACTATGCAGGGAGAGGAAAGGAGAAGCTTGAGCTAGTCGGCTATAGTGATAGTGACATGGGCAGTGACATTGATGATCGTAAGAGCACTAGCGGGATGATTTACTTTCACTCAAGCGGTGCGATCTGCTGGCAATGAACTAAACAAAAGATAGTTGCTTTGCCTTCTTGCGAGAAGGCGAGTACATCGTCGCTTCGACAGTAACCACATAGGGGGTCTGGCTTTCACGGCTGATGGAAGAACTCATCGGAAGAAACGACGATCCACCAATGCTATACGTGGACAACAAAGCTACGATCTCCCTGATAAAAAATCTAGTTTTATACGACTGGAGCTAGCGCATAGAGATCAAGTTTCATTACATCCATGAGTGTGCAGATCGCTGGCTTATCAAGATTGACTTCATCCGAGTAAAGGAACAGCTTGGAGACATCTTCACCAAGTCTTTCGTGCGGGTAAAATTTGAGGAACTACGTTCAAAGATCGGAGTTCAAATAATAAGGTAGATATACCATAGGTTTTCGGAGGAGATTGTTAGATAAAAGCCTGCGGTTTTCTTTATTTAGTGTTTTCACGTTTTTACTCAAATTAGTTAAATCTTTTCTTTTGACCATTTGACATACACGTAGAATGGATTGTCATATTTTTAGCGGGCCGAAGTGACATAGATTTAGTTGGCTACTTTGGGCTATTTTAGGATAGAATTGTTATTTAAATAAGTAATTTAATGGGAAACAAATAACCGTATTTTTTAGCAAAGTCAAATCCCAAATCTTCCGGACTCTTTGCTTTCTGTTATTTTTTCTTTCCAGTTTTTATGTTTTTTCTTCTCCCAACAATTTCTTCCGGAATTTTTCTTCGTCAAGGGTTTTCTCACCAGTTGAATTGCTCAGTCAAAGATAACATAGACTCATAGATCTGCAACATGGTGGAAGCCATAGACCCAAAGATGTATAAGGAGGCACTAGTAACGGCCAAAATACCTGGAAAAGTCTCAAGAGGAAAGACATCGAAAACCAGCGGTCACTGTCGGAAGGAAACGATCATATGAACCTAGAGGGAAAGACTATCAACCATAAGCTCGAAGGCCTCGATACGCTGATAGACGTCCTCCCCAACATGTACATAGACACCCCAGGGATAGAGAAAGGGGCCAGGAACATGAGAAGCTTCGAAGCCATGAATGCGAAAAACAACACTAAGGTAAAGGTATGGCAGGCTCAAGGCTATGTTCAAATATGGTCGTGAACGTCAAACGACCAAATACTATACTGGGAAGGGTATCGAGAGTCCAATAGAACCATCCAGGTGTCTAGGAAGTGGCGAGTAAACTCTGCAAACCCGCTCGCAAGCAAAGGAGTATGCATCCACCAGTAGGGATGCTGGAACATTTGACACCGTGGTGATAAGTACGCTATCTATACTAAGACACTGTGCATTAACGTTATTTGATTCTAGTTCTACGTATTCCTTTATATCCATGCCTTTTGTTAGTCAAGTAGGGTTCACGGTAGAACCCTTATTGCATGTATTATATGTTAGTACCTAGTGGGAGTAGATCTAGTTACTGAGAATAGGATAAAAGACGGACAAGTAATAGTAGCTGGACAAATCATAAGCGCAGACCTGAATGTAGTTAGTATGACGGATTTTGATGTCATATTAGAGATAGATTGGTTAGCCGAGAACTATGCCAGTATAGATTGCCACAAGAAGAAAGTGATTTTTTCGCCACCAACTAGACCAAACTTTAAGTTTAAAGGAACCTGTATGCGAGTTGTTAAATAAAAGGCATGCCTTATTTAGGTTTGTAAAACGTCTGAATTCACGCGAATGGAGGAGCGTGATTCTAGGAGCCATTGTTTTGGCAATTTGGGCGAAGTCTTCGTCCACTTCTCCTATTTTTGTATAATTGGTTTTTCTATTTTTGTAATTAGATTTGTTATTTAAACCGTTCAACTGAAGTAAAACAAAACATCGAGTCTTCAGCAATATCAGCAAATCTCTCACTCTCTCTCCTTTTACTTCCGCTAATTTTTCCTTCGAAGAAACCTTCGGCCAATTTTTCGTCGACACTGTCTTCCGAATTGCCAGAGTCAACAAGTGGTATCAGAGCTTCGTTGAAGCGATCGGTAGTATACCATCACAGAAGAGCCAACCTATCAACAATCAAGTTGAATAGCTCAAGTGGTTAGAGTGTCGACCTAACAATACACTGGTCTCAGGCTCGAGTAGAAGAAAATGCAAAGGGCAAAAATAAGCACATCGTGGGGTCCATCCCGAGCAGGCTCGCTCACTCCTCCACGCCGCCGTCAAGTGCAGGCATCTCCATCACCACCACGAAAGAGGTCGACGCCGTGATGACGGGCGTTGAGTTGTCGTTGAGCGAGTGATCAGGGAGACCCTACAGGCGCAAGGGTTATGGCACGCTGTCGAGCTAGAGAGGGGATGTTGCAGAAATCGTGAGACAGAAATCGTGAAGATGTTGCAGGTCGTCCCCGATCACCTCGAGCAAGTCGCAATTTCAATCGAGAGATTGCTTGACGTGAACGACCTAACGAGAGATTGTTGACAAGGAGGGCCGTCTACTCCTCACGGAGGAGGAATGGCTTGCACGCCTAAAGCTCCGCGACAACACCGGCGAGAGCAACGGGTCCTCCTCCAACCGCAAAGGCGGCAAGCCATGGATGTCCCCAGTTTCGATTCCAAATCCGACGACGATGTTGAACCCAAGAAAGAGCTCCAGTTGGGCGTAGCAAAGATGAAACCAGCTGGGGAGCTAATTCAACTGGAGGAGGAGCGAGTATTCGCTCAGATCGGCGAGAGGGACGAGCAACACGAGCACCGGCAATGGATCCTTGACACAGGGGCAACAAACCATATGACCGGGTCTAGATCTGCGTTCTCCGAGCTCGATTCGGGGATCTGTGGGACGGTGAAATTCGGCGACGGCTCCGTCGTCGAGATCGAAGGGCGCGGCACCATCCTCTTCGTCAGTAAGGGAGGCGAGCATCGCAAGCTGACCGACGTCTACTTCATCCCGAGGCTCAAGGCTAACCTTGTGAGCCTGGGTCAACTCGATGAGACAGGTTGCTTCATTTCCATCGAGCGCGGACTACTCAAAATCTGCGATAATCAACAACGGCTGCTCACGCAGGCAAGGCGCACGACAAACCGTCTCTACATCTTGGAGTTAGAGATAGACCAACCCGTCAGCCTCTCGGCCAAGACCGAAGAGGTATCTTGGAGGTGGCACGCAAGGTACGGACACTTAAACTTTCCTGCCCTAGAAAAGCTGCAGAAGAAGGAGTTGGTGCACGGCTTGCCAGAAATCAAAGGCGTGAACAAGCTATGCGATGGGTGCCTCATCGGCAAACAGAGGCGCACACCCTTTCCGTCTCAAACAGCCTACCGAGCCGATGAGCCGTTGGAGCTTGTACACGGCGATATCTGCGGGCCTATCAAGCCAGCGACCCCAGGCGGTAAGAGTCTCTTCCTCCTGTTAGTCGATGACAAAAGCCGCTTCATGTGGCTGACTCTGCTGCAAGCGAAAAGTGAGGCGGCAGAGGCGGTTAAGCGCATTAAAACGCGAGCGGAGGCCGAATGTGAGAAGAAGATGCGAGTGCTGCACACAGACCGAGGCAGATCGGCAAGTTTCAGTAAGTACTGCGACGAGATCGGCATACAACGGCACCTAACGGCGCCCTACTCCCCCCAACAGAACGGTGTGGTAGAGCGCCAAAATCAGACCATTGTCGGGACAGCGAGGTCATTGTTGGTGACGGCCGGGATGCCTGGGAGATTCTGGGGAGAGGCAGTAATGACGGCTGTCTATCTCCTCAATCGGTCACCAACCCGAAGCCTCGACGGGAAGACGCCATATGAGGTCTGGTACAACAAAAAACCAACAGTACATCATTTTCGCGTGTTCGGCTGCGTCGCATACATGAAGGTAACACGTCCCCATCTCGCCAAGCTCGATCCCAGGGGGCTGAAGGTCGTCTTCATCGGCTACAAACCCGGGAGCAAGGCGTACAGACTCTATGATCCTGTAGGGGGGCGAGCTCACGTGTCTCGCGACATCGTCTTCGACGAAAGCACCTTTTGGCAGTGGAATGACGTGATCGAGGCAGACCGTAATCCAAATCAATTCACGGTGGAGTACCTCGTCACCGAGCCTGAAGAAGGAGGAGCCCAGCATCAGGAGACGTCACCGCCGCCAGCAGGTGCACCACCTGAACCAGTGGAATTCGCAACACCACGGACTGCGGATTCGACGCTGGATGCCGATCACGATACTGATCTGGAGGCTAGGTACCGGAGGATGGATGACCTAGTGGGAGGAGGTGAACCACCTGGACTAGCAGCGCGCGAGCTCGAAGAAGTGGCCGAACTACATGCCGTCAGTGCAGATGAACCAAACACCTTCGCCGAAGCAGAAAAGAACCCGTGCTGACGGAAGGCAATGCAGGAGGAGATGACATCCATCACTGAGAACCAGACATGGAGTCTGGAGGATATACCACTGGGACACCGAGCCATAGGGCTCAAATGGGTCTTCAAACTGAAGCGCAACGAAAAAGGAGAAGTTGTGAAGCACAAGGCTCGTCTGGTGGCGAAGGGTTACGTCCAGAAGCAAGGAGTGGACTTCGAAGAGGTATTTGCGCCAGTAGCAAGGTTAGAATCCGTTCGTTTCTTGCTGGCAATTGCGGCACATTCCTCTTGGGAGGTTCACCATATGGACGTAAAGTCTGCTTTCCTTAACGGAGAGTTGAAGGAGACCGTCTATGTTCGTCAAGCACCTGGCTTCCTGGATAACGACAACCCTAATAAGGTACTACGCCTGCACAAAGCACTCTACGGGCTTCGACAAGCCCCACGAGCCTGGAACGCGAAGCTCGACAGTACCCTACTGTCACTGAATTTCAAACGTTGTGCCTCTGAGCATGGCATGTACACATACGGCCACGGCAAAAAGCGACTGATCGTGGGAGTGTACGTCGACGACCTCATAATCACTGGAGGCGACGTGGGAGTCCTCGGAAGGTTCAAAAAGGAGATGTCGAAAAACTTCGAGATGAGCGATCTCGGTGTGCTCAGCTACTACCTCGGCATCGAAGTGCAACAGAACTCTTCCGGCATCTCCATCTGCCAAAGTGCATACGCGAGGAAGCTGCTGGACACAACTGGGCTTGTGGACAGTAATCCTACCAGGACACCAATGGAGGCCCGACTTCAACTAAGGAAGGCCGGCACTACGACGACAGTCGACTCCACCAATTACCGCAGCATTGTCGGGAGTCTGCGCTATCTGGTAAACTCTCGTCCTGATCTTGCTTACTCTGTTGGCTATGTGAGCAGGTTTATGGAAGCACCTAGGGAGGAGCATCTAGTGGCTGTCAAGCGCATCCTGCGCTATGTAGCCGGAACCAGAGGCTGGGGTGTAAGATATTGTGCAGGGAGCGGAAAGGAGAAACTCAAGCTGGTCGGCTACAGTGATAGTGACATGGCCGGTGACGTCGATGATCGTAAGAGCACCAGCGGAATGATCTACTTTCTCTCAGGCGGTGCGATCTGCTGGCAATCAACAAAACAGAAGGTGGTTGCTTTGTCTTCCTGCGAAGCAGAATACATCGCCGCTTCGATGGCAGCAACACAAGGGATCTGGCTTGCACGACTAATGGAAGAACTCATCGGGAGAGAAAGCGATCCACCAATGCTATACGTAGACAACAAAGCTACGATCTCCCTGATCAAAAATCCAGTTTTGCACGACCGGAGCAAGCACATAGAAATCAGATTCCACTACATTCGAGAATGTGCAGATCGAGGGCTCATCAAGATTGATTTCATCCGAACAGAGAAACAACTTGGAGACATTTTCACCAAGTCCCTGGCGCGGGTGAAATTCGAAGAACTACGCTCAAAGATCGGAGTTCAAATAATAAGGTACAGCTTTTAGGAGGAGATTGTTAAATAAAAGCCATGCCTTATTTAGGTTTGTAAAACGTCTGAATTCACGCGAATGGAGGAGCGTGATTCTAGGAGCCATTGTTTTGGCAATTTGGGCGAAGTCTTCGTCCACTTCTCCTATTTTTGTATAATTGGTTTTTCTATTTTTGTAATTAGATTTGTTATTTAAACCGTTCAACTGAAGTAAAACAAAACATCGAGTCTTCAGCAATATCAGCAAATCTCTCACTCTCTCTCCTTTTACTTCCGCTAATTTTTCCTTCGAAGAAACCTTCGGCCAATTTTTCGTCGACACTGTCTTCCGAATTGCCAGAGTCAACAGGAGTCACCCCAAAATAGTGTCGATGATGAAAGCCAAACGCTTGGTACAACAAGGAGGATGGGCTATATTAGCATGCGCAGTAGACGTAAAAGGAAAAGAGAAAACAATGGATACAGTATCCATAGTAAACGAATTCTCGAGTGTCTTTCCAGAGGATATACCAAGAGTTTCTCCTTCACGAGCTGAAGACTTTGGGATAGAACTCAAACCAGGAACTGGACCTATCTCTAAAGCACTATACCGCATGGCTCCAATGAAATTAATGGAACTAAAATTACAACTACAAGACCTACTATAAAAGGGTTTCATTCGACCTAGTTTATCTTGTTGGTGTGTACCGGTGTTGTTTGTGAAAAAGAAAGATGGGTCAATGCGCCTATGTATTAACTAAAGGGAGAAAAACAAGAGAACAATAAAGAACAACTACCGACTCCCTCGCATCGAGGATTTTCCAAGTTAGACCTTCAATCAAGCTATCGTCAGATTAAGATTAAGGAAGGAGATGTACTAAAATAGTCTTTCGGACAAGATATGGCCACTATGAGTTTGTAGTGATGTAATTTGGCCTCACCAACGCCTCAGCCGTGTTCATGAAATTAATGAACCATGTATTCAAGAAATGTCTAAACATGTTTGTTATCCTATTCATAGACAACATTCTAATATACTTGAAAACTGATCAAGAACACCAGGAACACCTCCGAAAAGTCTTAACTATCTTAAGGTAGAACAAGTTTTATGCCAAGTTTTCCAAATATGAATTTTGGCTACGAAAAGTCTCATTCTTAGAACATGTAGTGTCTAAAGATGGGATTTAAGTGGACTCCACTACGATAGAAGTCGTCACTAAATGGGAACACCCAACTACGGTTACAGAGGTATGAAGCTTCCTGGGGTTAGTAGGCTAGTATCGAAGATTTGTCCAAGATTTCGCTAGAATAGTCTTGCCGCTTACACATTTTACAAGGAAGAGCGTACCTTTTATATGCAATGACGCATGTGAGGCCAGCTTCCAAGACCTAAAATAAAGACTAGTGTCAGCTTCAGTGCTCATGGGACCAGAAAGCTCAGAGGGATACGTAACCTACAACGATGCATCCAAAAAAAAATTAGGGTGTGTGTTGATGCAACATTGTAAGGTTGTTGCTTATGCATCATGCTCATTGAAAGAATACGAGAAAAACACCCTACGCATAACCTAGAATCATCCGGAGTAGTATTCACAATATAGATATGGTGACACTACCTGTATGGAGAAAAGACCCAAATTTACACAAACCACAATAGCCTAAAATACTTCACCCAAAAAGAATTGAATGTGAGACAACGAAGGTGGTTGGGATTAGTGAATGACTACGATATAGATATCCAGTACCACCCTGGAAAGGCAAACGTAGTCGGAGATGCCCTAAGTCATAAAACGGCGCACTCGTCGGTTCTCATCACTAGAGAGTCAAATACAAGCGAACTTCGAGTAAGTTTGTTGTAAAAGTTTTAGTTGCTATTTTTATGTTTTAGTAATCCTAAATATCAGGTCATTACTATGGTCTTCTGCTGCATTTTTTTGGCATGATATTCTACTCTTAGTTAGCATTTTATTTTTCTCTCCTGTTAAGCATTGTACTTGGCTATAAATATAGTCATTTTTCACATAACAAAAAGGACGGAATTTTCTTCCTTCTGCAAACTTATTTTCTAATACTTCATTAAATTTATCATTTGGCACCAGAGATGTGTCTATTTCAGCTGCAGCTAAAGATGACTACTGAAGGTAGTTTTGTTCAACCGTTAATACTAAAATTTGCTGGTCACTACGTTCATTGAAGCATGTTAATAGAGAAATTTCTTCGCTCTAAAGAATATTGGCAAGTAGTTGAGTGTGAGATTTCTGCTGTAACAGATGATGCTAATTACTTAGATGAATAGAAGAAGGAGGTAGTAGATTAGAATTTGAAAGACTTAAAAGCTAAGAACTACCTTTTTCAAGCAATCGATTTCTCAAGCAATCGATTTCTCAATTCTGGAGAATATTTTGGATAAAGAAACATAAAAAAGGATTCAACTAAGAAAAAAGTTTCAAGAAAATACAAAGGTGAGACGAGTTTGAGGCCCTTAAGAAGTATTCCTTTTATAGTCTTGATTTTTTTTTTTCTCTTAAATCCCAAAATTTTAATTAGAAAATAACTCCCTCATTTTTTTTATTTTTTTTTATTTTAACATAAACGTAATAAACTTTAACATTTAAATATACAACATCTATAAAAGTATTGAATTGGAAAAGAATAAGATTGGAAATAAATTGTGTATTTAAGTGTTTAATTTTATTATATTCATGTTGGAAAATGTTCATAAATGAGAGAGTTTCCGACAAAATTGAAGAGGAAAGTGATCCAAGAGTGTTTATTTTTAATTTTTTTTTAAATTATTAATTTTTTGAAAGTTCAATGTATTTTTTAAACTACCCTACCCATTACCATTTATTTATTTGAAAAGTTAAAAAAGATATATTTAAAGATTTTTTTTTTTTTTTGTTAAAGAATATTGATGAAACCTTTGGAGGTTAGAACATTAAAATAGAAGTAACTGGTGACTTAGTATTTAAACAAATACTCAGTAAGTGACCTCATTATTGATTTTATAATGCATTATAATGCAAGAGCATACAAATGTAATGACGGGACTTATCATAATAGTCTATTTTCCTACGGCGACTATCCTAACGGGAAGCTTGGATGTGTAATTAATTTCCTACACATGGCCCACACGTGCAACTATGGACCTACTAGTCGGTTCGCACACCACCAGGACCTCCTTTTCTTATCGGGCGAGCATTCTCTAGTAGCTCTAGGTGCTGGACATCCGTTAGGAATAGTGGCCGTCATGGCAGCATTATGTCAAACATAATGATCGTTCTCCTACCTAGTAGTGTACGCTTCAGTACCATCGTGAAGGAATAGGGGTATCCCCCAATGCATAAGCACACAATAATGTATGAGGTCCCAACATTTTTTCATTTTCATTTTTGTTTAATACAATCCCCACTAGTGTTTCGTACATATCATATCGTTTTTCATATCATTTCTCATATCGTTTATCATATCATTTGTCATATATTTCATGCATACGTCGGGATTGTATTTCATGCTAGTTCGTCGTTTTTCATGTCAATCCTATCATATCATTCGGATTACATAAATATGTCATATGATAATGTTCCATGCTTCCGGACATAACAATTTTTATCATATACATATCATACCATAACATATCGCATCACAATATATCATATCATAAACATGATAATTTATCACATATCCCGTATTTCATATCATATCACAACATATATATATATATATATATATATATATATATATATATATATATACATATCTGTCATTCACATGTTCATAATCATATCATTTCATAATCATATCATTTCCTAAACTTGTCATAGTCTTATCGTCCCTATACATCGCATAGTCATATCATTTCATGAACATACCTTAGGCATATTGTTTCCATATGCATATCCTAGTCATATCGTTTCCTAAATTTGTCAGTCTTATCGTATTTATACATCTTATAGTTGTATCATTTCATGAACAAACCTTACTCATATCGTTTCCAAATGCATATCCTAGATCATATCGTTTCATGAACATATCCTAGTCTTACCATTACAATAACGTATCCTAACCATATCGTTTTATGAACGAATCCGAGTTATACCGTTATAGGAATGTATCCTAACCATATTGTTCTATCAATCTATCATAATCATATCCTTTTCTATACATAACCTAACCATATCACTATGTCAATCATATTTTAATCATATCGTTACATTACGTTTATCGCATCCTTCTCATATCCTATCTCACACCTATCATTGAACACATCATGATGTAAGAGTTATCATATCATTTACAGATCATAACACATACATAACATATCATAGTCATATCGGTTCATAAACAATTCACACATATCACGTTTATGACAAATGCAGAATCACAGGGCACGTGTCAGCATCAAATATAATCATGCCGATAGTAAGGTCACTTATTTGATTAGTCAACCTATGTAAGCCCATGACATCAGTTTTAAATTCAAACTTCTGCAAAATTATTCTCTAATTTAGGATGGTCCATGTGTTAGATTTCATGCAAAAATTAGAATCTTTACATGAGTGAAGTCGTGAAGCATTTTATATTATATTATATTACATATATATATATATATATATATATATATATTAATTAAAAATCTCATTTTTTTTTTGGTCTTATGGAAGTTTTTATAACTTGCCCTCTATTTCTTTTTGTTTTATCATTTAGTTCTTCTCACAAATCTCCACTTTTTCCATGTGAATTTAGTTTTAGTTTAATTCTATTTATTTTGTATTTAGTTTTAGTTTTTAATTCTATATATTTTTTTTTAATCTTTCAATGTGTCTTTTTTTTTTTCTCTATATTTAATTTTAATTTTTAATTCTATCCATGGAATCTTCTTATCCTATTTTCTTTTCCCTATATTTATTTTTAGTTTTTTAATTCTATTCATGAAGGGTCTACATTTTCTTCTCTCTATATTTAGTTTTAATTTTTAATTCTATCCACTAAATCTTAATTACTTCCAAATCTTCCAATCTTCTGTCTTCTTATTTCGGTAGTTCTTTTTTTTCTTTTAATGGCAGTTTGGCAGTTTAATTCTAGAAACTCAAGTAAAATGGTTAGTATTTAATTTTTAACTCAAGTTAAATAATTGTCTAAGAAAAATCATAAATTAGAATAAAACAAAAGGAAGATTTAATATATACCTTAATAAATTGACAAGATCTCTTCCCGTAAATCTCTAGGTCATTTTCCTTCTTCTCTTCCAAATAAATCTGATTTTTTTTTTATTATTATTTTTTTTTTATTTTTATCGGCAATGTTTTATTGTTTTTATTCTCTTTCTAGCCTATTGTTGGAGTAAAGATTGAGGAGATATTTGGGGAAGGAGTTGTAAGATATAGATGGAGGGAGGGATGAGTTATTTTTGTTTATTTATTTATTTATTATTATTATTATTTATACGGTTTTACCATTAAAGAGATTGACCTATTGCTAAGCCTTCAAAGATGTAAATACTATTCAATTAATTTTAGAATTGAAAAATAAAAATAAAAATTTAATTTTATCACTCTTTTTACTCGAGTTTTATAACATTATATCATAATATAGAACAAAACTTGTAAATCATTTGGTGTTGTGGTATAGTTCGTTATCACGTCAGTCTAACATAGAAAGGTCTTCGAAACATAAACTTATTTTTTATTTTTATTTATTTATTTGAAAAGTTCAAACATATATTTAATTTTTTTTTTTTTTTTTTTTTTTTTTTTTTTTTTTTTTGAAGAAGAATATTGATAAAACGTTTCAAGGTTCTAAGGATATATTTTTTTAAAACATTAAAATTTATAATTATTAACTATTTTTTTAATCATGAATATCTAGTTGCTGTGGTGTAGTGGTTATCACGTTAGTCTTACACACTAAAGGTCCTCAGCCCAATCTTGGGCAGCAACTTAAACCTTCTTATTTTTTAGGTTATTATTATTTTTTATTTTTTTATTTTTACTCTTGCAAGATCATATAACTCTAAAAAAAACTTTCATGAGGATGAAAGTGTTTTAATCCAGGAATAACTTTGATCCTTGTCTATCTGGAGAGGTTTGTGGTCTGGAATGTGCATTAAATCGGTCAAGTATTTACAAAGCATGAATATGTGACATATGTTATATACTTTAAGGAGGGATTGTGGCAGGAGATCTGGATGTCACTAGTGTTAAGGATATTTAGTACTCAATTATAGTTTACCATATTATCACATTTGATCTTTTATTATATGTAAATATCATGTATCCATTTATTGTTCTTTCCATATCCTTGTAATTTATTTGATTCGATAAATGATTATAAATAGAGAACTTTCACTCCATTTAGGTGGGGTGGTTTTAGCAAATATTCTCATGGTATCAGAACCCTTTCGGTTTAGCAACCTCGATCCTTTATTTTCAATAACTTTTAAATCCTCTTTTGATTTTCTTCTCCACCACCATTACTGGTTTTGACGTTGTAGGGGTAGTGTCCGTGGCTGCCGCAAGCGGAGCCGATTGATTACTCTTCGACTCCACCCTTTTGCACTCCAAATCATCCTTTGCAGGTCCACCCTTCGCCATACTCTGTACATACAACATCACTTTCTCCTACACAATCGGTTTCCCCTTAGCCAACTTAACCTCTTTCATTTTCTTCCCAATTGGCTCTTCATCCTTCACAGAAACCCTAGCCCCAAGATCCTCATCAGCGTTCTCATTGGAAATATACGAAATCTCGATGAGCCCACCAACCTTCTGCAAAGATTTACCTTTGAAATCCAGGCGCAGCGCTGGCCTCTTCACAAACCAAGTCGTCGTCAGCCTCCTCGCCAAAATTGGCTCCTTCATCCACTATGGTGACTCTTCCAACTTCAACACCGTCTTCGTCCCTTGCTCTGGGGGGTGTGGTTCCCTCTCCGTCTATTGGAACTTCACCACCTGTTATGACATCGACTACTTATCCACCGACTCCGCCTACTGCTCTTTTGGAGTCACCAGTGCAAACTACAGTTGCAAAATATGCTCGAGATATTCATACTCGTACTCATTTGCTCAATAGCAAACCAGTCCACAAGGCGCAGGCACCACTCCATCTCCACGGCTCACTTTCTTTCTTCGTCTAAAATACATCATAGAGTTCGCGTTCTCATTTTTTGCCCTCTTCTTCTCTCTCTAGCCCTTTTCTCATAATAGAGTTAACACCCTAATTCTGAAGTTTCTACCCTGCGTCTCTATAGCCCACTACCAATGGATGTTTCTCAACACTTGATTGCTGATCATTGTATTTTCTCTAATCATACTCTCTACCGATCTCCGCTGGTGTTTTCTTTTATTGACTTTCTCTTTGACCTGTCAATTTCTATTTTTCCAATTTCTACCTACTTCTTCCTCTGTTCCCATACTTCTCATTCCCATTCTATTTTAAGCTGAAATTTCTATATCTTCCAACATTGGGTTTGCTTTTGGAGATTTTTTATTCTCTCTCTCCTTTTTTGTTTTCTTAGTTACTTGATCAAGGCCCTTCCAAGGGCCCTCTCTCCCTATTCTCCTTCTTCCTCTAGGTTTCCCCTTCTTATTTTGTAGGGTAGGCATATTCTCATCGCAGCCAAAGCAGCATTGCCGCTATAGTTCTTAATGACTAAAAAAATACTATGCCGCCGAACCAAACATCTCCTCCGAACCAGGTTTTATATCCAAGCTTCACATTCGTTCAAATCTGACGCTCAGCTTGCGGGGGTTAAGATATTTGTCTTCCATGACGGCTTACATAGGTATCATATTTGCCTTTTTATTATAGGCAAATATCTTGTATCCATTTATTGCTCTCTCCATTTATTGTTATTAACGTATCCTTATAATTTATTTGGTTCTCTGAATGATTATAAATAGAGAACTTGCACACCATTTAGGTGTGGTGGTTTTAGCAAATATTCTCAACTGATGTGATCCGCTCTAACATGTCGAAAGGTCTGCTAAAGCATAGACTTAGCTTGTGCTTCATCTAAACCTTAGTATGTCGTTCATCGAGGCTACCTTCAAGCATATTTTGTTGCCTACTAGCAACTCTAGGCCTCTACGTATTACATGAATGTAACATGTTTTTATTTTTTATTGTTTGTCTACACCAAGCTCTATGCATCCACATCCTAACATTTTGCACGACCTCATTAGTTGCTTGGAAAAACTACTCTTCGTTTAAAATGGTTTACTATACCATATTCTATGACATTTAGTGCCGAAGGGAAACATTTTTGTTTATCCAAGACTCATACTTTGAGAAATTTGTGTAACGCTCACTATATAGAACCTTAAGTTCGCTTAAGGGTTTATCCTGTTACTCCCTTTAGAATTTATTTAAACTATTACAAACTGGTTTAAGAACCTCCTCGAAGATCTAGTTCATTAAACTATACATGTTGGGCATCAATGAGTTAAAAGACCTCACAATCACTCATAACTACCACATTGAAATTTAAACATCTTGTTCTAACCTAAGTCTAAGAAAAATAAATGCGACTACCCTATACATGTGTCATGGTCTCGTGTTGCAATGTCGTCGTCAGCCGTACAGGAATGTCTTGCCTTAACCTGAAATAGAAGTAGCACGTGACTTGAGTATTTAAAGAAATAAACAATAAGTGACCCCACTATTGGGATTATAATGCAAGAGCATGTGAATGCAATGATGGGACCAATCATAACAGTCTATTTTCCTACGGCGGCTATCCTAATGAGAAGCTTGGATGTGTAGTTAATTTCCTACACACGACCCACACGTGCAAGTATTGACCCACTAATCGGTTTGCACACAACCTGAGCCTTCTTTTCTTATCGAGCGAGCATTCTCTAGTAGCTCTCGATGTTGGACACCCGTTAGGAGTAGCGACCATCACGGTAGCATTATGTCAAACATAATGATCGTTCTCCTACCTAGTAGTGTACGTGTCTGTACCATCGTAAAGGAATAGGGGTATCCCCCAATGCATGAGCACACAACAATGTATGAGGTCCCAACATTTTTTCATTTTCATTATTGTTTAATACAATCCGGCTAGCGTTTCGTACATATCATATCGTTTTTCATATCATTTCTCATATAGTTTGTCATATCATCTATCATGTCGTTTTTCATATCATTTCTCATATAGTTTATCATATCATCTATCATATCTTTCATGCATACGCCGGAATTGTATTTCATGCTAGTTCGCCGTTTTGCATGCCAATCCTATCATATCATTCAGAGTACATAAATATGTCATATCATAACATTTCATGCTTCCAAACATATCAATTTTCATTGTATACATATCATACCATAACATATCGTATCACGACCATGTCAATTTATCACATATCCTGTATTTCATATCATTTTCATATAAAAATCACAATATATATATATAGATATATATGTCATTCACATGTATCATAATCATATCATTTCGTCAACATTTCGTAGTCATATCGTTTCCATATGCATGTCCTAGCCATATCGTTTCTTAAACTTGTCATAGTCTTATCGTCCTTATACATCTCATGAACATACCTTAGTCATATTGTTTCCATATGCATATCTTAGCTATATCGTTTCCTAAACTTGTCATAGTCTTATGATCTTTATACATCTCATAGTCGTATCATTTCATGAACAAACTTTAGTCATACCGTTTATATATGCATATTCTAGATCATATCGTTTCATGAATGTATCCTAGTCTTACCGTTATAGGAACGCATCCTAACCATATCGTTTTATGAACGAATCCGAGTCATACCGTTATAAGAACATATCCTAACCATATCATTCTATCAATTTATCATAATCTTATTCTTTTCTATACATAACCTAACTATTTCGCTATGTCAATCATATCTTAGTCATATCATTACATTATGTTTATCACATCCTTCTCATATCCTATCTCACACATATCATTGAACACATCATGATATAAGAGTTATCATATAATTCACATATCATAACACATACATAACATATCATAGTCATATCGGTTCATAAACAATTCACACATATCAAGTTTATGACACATGTAAAACCACAGGGCACGTGTCAACATCAAATATAATCATGCCGATAGTAAGGCCAATTACCTGATTAGCTTAAGTTGTTGTCACTAATTTAAAGTTCGATTCTATCATTTGAAATCCAAGTCAATCTATGTGAGCCCATGACATCAGTTTTAAATTCTAACTTTTACAAAATTATTCCTTTAATTTATAATAATTATGTTAAATTTCATGTGAACATTAGAATATTTGCATGAATAAAAGTCCGGGAATATTTTATATTATATTATATTTATTTATATATATATATATATGGAAGTTACTAATATATATAAAAGAAATTAATAGAGTTATTTTATGTTACATTATTATGTACTTTCTTGTCCTCTCCTATTTCGCTTTATGGTTTAGTTCTTTTTCCTCTATCTCCATTTTTTTAATTGTTTTATCCTATAGTTTTTTTTTTTTTTTTTTTACCAATTCTATCTGTATTTCCTTTCCTCTCAGTTTTAGTTTTTAATTCTTTCATTGAATCTTCCTATAGTTTTAAAGTAATTGTTTTATCCTATGGTTTAGTTGTATTTTTTTTCTTTTAATTCTGTTTGACGGTTTAATTCTACTGATTTAATTGGTAAAATTGTTAGCATTTAATTTCTAACTCAAACTAAATAATTGCACCACTAAAATCTAAGATATCTAGTAAAAATGAGATTTAGGAAAGAACAAAAGGAAGATTTAATATACCTTAACAAATTGACGAGATCTTTGTATGCATAACTGATAGTTGGAGTAGGGGTTGAGAAAGATATTTGGGGAAGGATGGGTTAATTAATTATTTATTTATTTATTATTGTTATTATTATTATTATTTTGTATGTTGTTACAATTAAAGAGCTTGACCTATTGCTAATGAAAGCCTTTAAATATGTAAATACTATTTAATTAATTTTAGAATTAAAAAAAAATTTAAATTCTAATTTTATCATTTTTTTTACCCTGGATTTTATAACATTATATCATAATATAGAACAAGATTTGTAAATCATTTGGTCTTGTGGTATAGTTGGTTATCACGTCAGTCTAATACAGAAAGGTCTTCGGTTAAAGTCTTGACAGTGCTTTCTCTCATGTGGTTGAATGATTGATTTTATGCATAATATTTTAAATATAGGATATGAATAGATAGGAACAATAGCTTGGTCTCGCCATTCAATTTTGGGTACACTGTAAAGCCTATGATATGTTCACAAATGAGAGAGTTTCGTAAAAAAATGAAGAGGAAAGTGATTTAAGAATATTTTTGAAGTTTTTTTTTCTTTTTAAAAGTGTGAGTATTAACTAAACTTTTGAAAGTTGAATGGTGTAATATCTCACCAACAATAAACTTATTTTATTTATTTGAAAAGTTTATGCAACGTTTCAAGATTCTAAGGATATTTTTTTTAAACATTAAAATTTATAATTATTAACTATTTTTTTAATCATGAACAGTAGTTATTGTGGGGTAGTGATTATCGCGTTAGTCTTACACACTAAAGGTCTCCATTCAATTCAGGGTAGCAACACACTAAAGCAACTTTCGTTCTCGAAAGTGTTTTAATCTCTTAATAACTTTGGTCCTTGTCTATTTGGAAAGATTTGTGGTCTGAAATGTGCATTAAGCCGGTCAAATATTTACGAAGCATGAATATGTGACATATGTTGTATGCTAAATTATTTTCATACTATTTAGATGTGGTGGTTTTAGCAAATATTCTCAATCGGCTCTAACATGTCGAAAAGTCTGCTAAAGCATGGACTTAGCTTGTGTCACCAAGCTGTATGCATCCACATCATAACCTTTTGCACGACCTCATTAGTTGCTTGGAAAAACTACTCTTCGGTTAAAATGGTTCACTATACATCATCTAGTTCATTAAATTATACAAGTTGTGAGCATTAATAAGTTAAAAGACCTCACACTCACTCATAACTACCACATTAACTTAAAGAAAATCTTTGAAACATCATCTTTCTCGACTCCTATACTTGAGAGAATTTTTGTTTCTTGAAGTGTATCTCCTATCTTTTGTTACCTTAATCTGCTCTTTATATTTAGTAAATAAATGCATGGCTAGATTATATCTTCCTACCAAAACTAATGCGGTCAATGGAAAATGTTAATGTGTCAAACTTAATGCTAGAAACCTCGAATACTTAATTCAGTCTTAATTCCCAACTTTCCAACTCCCCTCAAAATGACTTACTTTCTTCTTTTAACAATTTTTATTATAAAGTTAACTCCTTTTGGTACCTAGTTTTGTAGTGAGGACCTTGGTTCGGAGTTTTGAGTTACTATCCCTTTGACACTCTCCTGAAAGACCTGTGGGGTCTTATGCTCAGTGAACAACTCTTTCTTGACCTATGCACGAGGCTTTATGCATTCCCCGCAACGTAGTCTTAATACTTGCATCCAAAGCTTCATGTGTTCGGTGCGATACAATTTGCGTACCTATGTCCAAGGCTTCACGGGTTCCTAAAGACATAGTTTAAGTACCTACATTCAGGTGTTCATGTGTTTCCTATGACGTAGTCATTGTCGTAAGACCATATTGCACTATTCATCGGGAGGTCTTTAAAATATCTTGGGTTCTCGTTCAAGAGTTTTTTGTTAAGTCTTGAAGTACAACTAAGGAAAAATTCTTAACAAGTACACCCTAATCCATACGAGTCATAAACATTTATCTACATGTATAAATCTTTCATAAGCATCTTATCACTTGGTATTCATAAAAACCTTGATTTCTTACCAAGTGTCACAGGTAGTTACGTACTTTTTGTTTAGCTCATATCCCTGAGTTGTTATAATATCCTTAAAATCTTTCAAACTTACCCTTATATTCTAAATGAGTCTCATAAATTTTGAGTAAGGTCTTGAAAACATCTTAGAATTCTTATAGGGATATTTTGGTCATTTACTACCCCAAATCTTGGTTTGAATTTTCAACCTATTCCAATGGCCTTGTAACATAAGGCTACTCATTAAATTAAATGCCACTTAGGGGTCACTTTGGTCATAAACCAGCAATATATAATTATAGGGGCAATTTAGTCATTTTATACATACCCTTGGTTTAGCCTCTCATCATAATCTAATTATCATCAAATTTCATAGGTAACCTTATCATGTCATATTGAGCCTTCTCCTAAAATTTCATGAGAAATAGAATCCATTTAGTACGATTGTGGTTTAGGCGCTTCATTGAAATCAACATTCATGTCTTGATAAACTTAAATACTTACCTCAACCTTAATTTCAATTTTCTCACTTTCTTCAAGATAACTTGCTTTCTTCGGTCAACAAGAACAACAGTTTAATCAATTTCCTTCATTACATTGTCCTCCTAGTCAATTTTTTTAAGTCTTGCTAAAGGTCTAATAATGCACTTTTTTTATCTATACGTCCTCAAGGTCTCATCCTAACAATTTTCCATTCATCATATGAAAAGGCAACACAACCAAAGGGGGCTTTTTTATATTTTTTTATTTTTTTAATAGGGTGACTCCTCCCAAATCAATCTTAAATCATTCCTAATTTTAAGGTATCTTGAAAATCTCAAACTTCAATTCATGTTTATAAATATTTATAAAACTTTGACCATGATCGTAATATCTCATCCACACTGTGACTCGATTGTAAGTTTAAAAATTTTCAATTAGTGTTAGGCAGGCAGGTTTTCTACGTCTCACTACTTCCCGAGCTTAGCTCACATTAAAGTCATTTATGTCATTCATAAAAATCAGTTTAGGTATACAATGTTTCAACTTTTACGGTGTTAGCTCATAATTTTTCTATTTTGTTCACACCCATACATAAATTTCATATTTACATACTTCATACTGACTAAATTTCCTTTCAACACTACCACTTTTAATATCTATAGCAAACTATAAGATACAGTTGTCTATCAAGTTTTCTTGGTCATTTTCATTTGAATCTACTTAATCGTCAGTATACGTTGATACATTTTTTTCCATGTCTATGGTCATAACACTGCATATTTTGACTATGTTCAAGACGTCTGACTGAAACATCTAACCTTTGTTAGCAAAATCATTTTCATGCATAAAATAGTGTTTAGTAGCTTAATAAACTCTATCTCCCCATTCAGGTACAAACCTTGCTAAATCTAAACACTATAAATATATTAATTAACATTCATATTCCATGCCGGGTAAATCATACCATATTCTATATTAAAATAAACATATAACTAAGTCAACAATAATGCAGTCAACTATAATACAGTTAATGGTGTCAAAATTTAATTACGAGTTATAGTTGATAATGACTAAGCAATAACAACATAAGCAAAAAACAAAATTTCCTTTTCTTATCTTATGCATGACATACCTGATGGTAAGGAGGCATAAGATGTGGGACCATGGAACATGTCAAGCCTATCTCGTAGGCTAGTCTACAGAATCTATAACCTAGAGCTCTGATACCAACTATAACGACCCTATATTTCTACTAACCTAAAGTCGTTATCGTCATCATAACATCCTCTCTTATGCGGAAATGAACCTTTAAAACTTCATCATAAAACACTGTCATGGACTTACGTGTTCAAAAACATATTTAAAATAACATAACCAAATATTGAATAGAAAAAATAAACATTAAAAGTAAAAAAACCGTGTACTAACCTAAAGTCTAAGAAATGAAATACTATTATCCCATGCATGTGCCATGGTCTTTACTTATGATGTCGTCGTCAGCCGTACAGGGGTGTCTTGCCTTTACCTGTAATAGAAGTAGCATACGACTTGAGTATTTTAGGAAATACTCAATAAGTAACTCCACTATTAGGGTTACGGAATGCAAACACATACAACTCATGCTTAGGGACCTATCATTAAAACCATCATAGGGGTGGTCTCTAGTCTGGATAAAATTGGATGTGCATGCAAGCGTGAGTCTTCAGGCAGTTCGCACGCCATCTAGACCCATCATAGTCGGGCTGGTTGTCCATAGCCAGACGTCCGGAGGTCAGCAAACCCCGAGTGTAATGCAAGGCATGATCATGATCATGATCATCACAATTATCATCATATTCATAGTGTACGCATTTGTACTCATCGTGAATGAAAAAAATAATAACTATCATAAATGAAAAAAATTTAAAAATTATAGAATTGGAGTTGAAAATGTTCATACAAAATTGAAAAGGATGGAATTTTGGATCATCTCTTTTTTCTCTCTCTTCCATCTAATCTCTTCATTCTTGAATTCTTCCATCTAAAGAAGAGGGAAGAGAAAGCGAGGAGAGAAAATAAATAAATAAATAAATAAATAAATAAATAAATAAATAAATATATATATATATATAATTTTTAAAATAAAAGTAAGATGTCACCTCAATTTTATGCGGGTAATTAACAAAAAGAAAAAATTGATGGAGTGATCAAGAATGCTACCAAATGAGCCGATATGAGTCAAATCTTATACGAGAATAATTCATATTCCTAAAATATATAGTTACGAAATATTATAGGAGAATGATATTCCTAAAATATTTAGTTACCATGAATTGAGTTAAGGATATCATTAGAGTATTTAGTTATCATGAATTGAGTCAAGGATATCATTAACTACCCTAATGAATTCTTTGTAAATATGACTCATTTAGGGTCTCCGTTTTGATCTGTCCATCCATAAAAAGCATTTGAATGAGTCATTATCTAGGTGACCATCTTTCACAGGGGATGATTCAAGAAACGCTGCAAGACCCTACCTGAGTCATACTCACAAATGATTCATTATATTTGCAAATAACATGATCGTGATAACTAACAAATAAATTTAATAATGTGTTTGTTGTTGATACATGATTGGATTATTGGATAGCTTAATGTTAGAACTATTATCACATAACGCAGGGATACAATTTTCTTGAAAATGACGAACTTTTACCAATACTCTTATCATCCACACCCCTTGACAAGCAAAGAGAAAGATGTCACAAACTCTCCTTCACTAAATGGAAACACATAACCAAAAGTACTTCTCCTATCGTCTTTATTCTATGCATAATCATGTCAGTATATGTTATTAACGCTCGATTATCTCTTTTCAATAAAGAACTCTCAAATGCATAGTGTCTTTCAATTATCTCAACCTCCATTTTAAGTAATTTTGACTCCCACTATGTTAGATTAAAACATGAATAATTATCTAATTTAAAAATATTTTTTAGCCAAGAAATAATCACAGGCATATCTCTCTTTACTATTTATGATTTAAAAACGGTCAAAATTTTCAATCATTCTAAAAGTTATGCAGATAATTAGTGGTTATGATCCCAAATTATATACCTAAATAAATGAAAAGCTTAGATTAATATAATATATATTTTGATCCTATTGAGAAATAAATAAAATAAATTTTACATTTGTGTACTAGAAGTGTTCTTAGGTTGGGTTTGATTCGAGATATTTTTTAGATCCAACCCAACCATAAATTTTTTTTAGTTAGATTGGTTCAGGTTGTTTGACTCATTTATCGACACTTTTGTTATTAATAAAAATAAAACGTTAGTTCGTAAAATATTTATTTATTTATTTTCAATCATTTAATTAAGGGCAATTCAATTTCAATATACATTTTAAAAAATTACCTTTCAAATGGTTAAAAATTATTTTTAAGAGTTATTGGAGAAGAAAAAATAAAAATAATAATTATGTGTGTATAACTATGTCACATGAAAATATGTATTTTAAAAATTAACAATAAATTCAAGTGTAACGACCCTAATTTTCTAGTAACCTAAAGTCGCTATCGTCACTATAACGTATTTTCTTATGCAGAAATAAATGGTTAAACTTCCCCATAAAATACTGCCATAGACTAACGAGTTCAAAAATATCTTTAAAACAACATAACGAAATACTGAACAAAATAAATAAACATTAAATAAAAGAACACCCTTTTCTAACCTAAACTCTAAGAAATTAGATACAACTATCCTATGCATGTGTCATGGTCTTGACTTGTGATGTCGACGTCAGCCGTACATGGGTGTCTTGCCTTTACTTGAAGTAGAAGTAGCACGTGGCTTGAGTATTTTTAGAAATACTCAGTAGGTGACCCCACTATTGGGGTTAGATGCAAAACACATACAATCATGAATGAGACCTTCCATTTCAATCCCCTTAGGTGACTACTATCCTAAGTGGATAATTGGATGTATATTTACTATTGTAGACACGGTCTACACATGCGAGTATGACTCACCAATCGGTTCACACACCTCCTAAGCCCCTTTCTTGGTCGAACTAGCATTCTCTAGTGCTATAGCTGGACACTCAGTAGGAGTAGTGATCGTCGCAACATTATTGTAGACACGGTCTACACGTGCGAGTATGACCCACCATCGTAAAAGGAGAGATTCCCTGATGCATCTAACATAAAATGATGCATAAGGTTCCAACATTTTCATTCATTAAATCACGTAAAAAAATCTCCTTCCATTTTCGTTCATATCATATTATTTTTCAACATAGTCTTTAAGACATGTATCGGGGTTGAATACCGTATCATTCCTATCATACATCATATTACATCGTATCATCTACATAACATGTCCTTCAACATATTATATCATAGAAATATCATATCATAGACATATCACATCATATCATAATAAGTGTCTCATCATGTATTATTTTGCGGAACGTATTACACCATAACATAAATCATATCAACAACACATCACATGTAATGACCCTAGATTTTTACTAACCTAAGTCACTACCGTCATCATAGTCTATGCTCTTATGTGGAATAAACATTTAAAACATCATCGTGAAACATAATCTTCATCTTAAAACATTACTTCAACTTAAAACACTGTCATGGACTTACGAGTTTGAAAACGTACTTAAAACTAGATAAGGACAATAATAAATAAAGCAAGTAAAAATTTTAATTAAAAACATCATATACTAGCACAAGTCTAAGCAAAAAAAATATTACTATCCTATGCACGTGGCATGGTCTTTGATTGCTATGTCGTCGTCAACGGTACAAGGGTGCCTTACCTTTACCTAAAGTAGAAATAGCACATGGCTTGAGTATTTTAAGAAATACTAAGTAAGTGACCCCATTGATGAGGTCAAAGAATGCATACATGTGTAACTCATGAATTAGGGACCTATCGTTAAAACGATCATGGGGTGTCCTCCAGTTTAGACAACATTGGATGCGTAGTACTTCCCTACATACAACCCACACGTGCGAGCGTGGATCCCAGGCGGTTCACACCTCCTAGACTAGCCTACAACGTAGATCTTGTAGACTTGACATGTTCGATGGTCCAATCATCGATGCTCTATCACCATCAGGTACACAATGCATAAGATAAAAGAAAGAAAATGTTATGATGATATTTATTGTGATTGTCTCTATGTTTTAAATGTTATGTAGCATGAAGATTGATGAGCTTTAATTATATTATATTGCACCATGATGCTTGATTTAATTTCACTATTATATGTTTGCTAGTTGTATGGATTTTTTATGTGTATTATGATATTGTATTGTTAGTAAATGTAGACTAAAATAGGATTATCTTGGTTTTTAGAACCATGTCACCCAGAGGATGTGTAAGAGGAAGAAGAGGAAGGGGACGAGCCCCTGTTAGAGGTAGAGGAAGAGGTGAGGCTAAAGAGAGCTCACCTCGAGAAGGATTAGTAACTAGGAAAGATGCAACTACATTGCCTCAAGTTGTACCACCAAAAGCTGCACCACCTCTAGCAGCACCAGTGACTGGAATAGACCCCACTACTAGTTTGATGCAGGAGTCGTTTTAGGTCATGATGCATGCCATAATGGTCACCCAACAAGCCAACACTTGCAATCTACTAGAGGAGCGAACTGGCTACGAGACTTCAAGCGGTATGATCCACACCGATTAACTAGTACTATGAGAGATCCAACAGAAGTTTAGCTGTGGATTTCGTCCATGGAAATCATATTTATGTAAATGGAATGTCTGGACAGCTAGAAGGTACGTTGTGTACCATTTATGCGGCAAAAGAACGTGTAAGTATTGTGGACGGACAATAAGGATAATATTAACCCAAGAGGGGGAATCATGGCCGTGAGATCAATTTAAGGAGGCTTTCCTAAAGAAGTATTATCCCAAAGCAGTGTGACTTAAGAAACAACACAAATTCACCAATCTGACTTAGGGTGGACACTCAATGGACAGATATAACAGAGAATTTATGAGATTAAAAAGGGTTGCGCCGTCATTGGTGGATACTAAACAAAAGATGACCGATAAATTTTTTTTTTGGGTCTAGACTCGTAGGTCTGCCGCATGGTGGAAACCATAAACCCAAAAATTTATGAGGAGGCACTAAGAACGGCCAAAATCTCTGGAAAAGTCTCAAGAGGAAAGACATCGAGAACCAACGGTCACTGTCAGAAGGAAGCGATCGTATGAGCCTAGAGGGAAAGACTATCAACAACAAATATGAAGGCCTCAATACGTTGATAGACGTCCTGCCCAACATGTACATTGACACCCAGGGATAAAAAGAGGGGCCAGGAACATGAGAAGTTTTGACGCCATTAATGCGGAAAACTGTTGGGTTTTATGTCCTAAAACTCATAGTTTGTAAACAAAAACATATTCTATTTTCAATAAAGTTATTATTGTTGTTTATTCAGTAAAGATTGTTATTGAATAAAGTGAACTTTACGATCACTAATCTAAATCCAATAAACTAAGAACACTCTGGCTATAGTATGATTACTTTAACTATATGTAGAGACAGAAGAGTGGATCAAGTTCAAGTATATAGTCAAAATGATCTATAGTATAAGGATAAGGCTGAGTACCTTATTCTGGGGACACTATGGATGCGGCCCACTTTTGTATATGATATAAACAATGTGATCACTATATTGTACATGTGGAGACATGTGAGTGGGGGCGTCCTATGCAATGAGTATTGCATAAGATCGGACCATGAAGAAAACCACTCTCACTTTATAATGTCGTTTACTGTTGAGACTGATTTTCTTTTCATTCGATAACCTAGGTAACTCGGTTTTAATCCTGAGCTAACCATGAACTTCTGTTTATTCGGAATTACCTTAGATTTGCATGGGTGAGAGTGGCTCTAGTTTGCCGACTCAATAGCCCTCCCATTTCAAGGGTAAGACTGGCTGAATGGCTGGGGACGTGTGGTGCAAGATGGAATTCACTCCTACCCACTTTTAGGGATAGAAGAGAGGTAGTTCCCTTAAGCACTAACTCCAGGTCTTGAACAAGGGGCCCCACCCTCTCATTGGCCTGAGAGGGATTCGGTTTACTGGTTGGACCACAAACAAATTGTTCATTAGAGGATCAGTGAGACATAAGGAACAAGAAGTAACTTTAGAGGTAAAACGATAAATTGACCCAGCTCTAGTTACGAACAACCTGTGAAGGATCGACTTACTAATCATGGTTATATCAAATGGACAGAAATATATCTATAGTGAGGGGATTGCAACTACTAGGCTATAGTGGAGTGTCCTAGTAGTTAACAAATGTTGGTTAACAAGGTTAATGAGTTTAACCGGTTAATCTTGGATCGTTGGAGCCCATGATCTATAGGTCCATTAGGTCCCTCTACTAGCTCATATCGGACTAAACCATAGAACAGTGTGACGAGTGATTTCGAAGTGTTCGAATTCAAATTAGGGAATATGCGCTACATATATACGATATATTTAACCGCATTTTTGTTTTATTTACGAATTAAACAAAAAGAGAGAATCTGAGATATTTAAATAAGATTTAAATATCTTAATCAATTATGTGTCGGAATTGATTGAGATTGGCATTTGAATTAATATTAAATATTAATTAAATAGTTTAATTAATCATTTAATTTTACTTTAATTTGAAATTCATTATTCAAATTAATTGTTGAATTAAAATGAAGAAAGTCAAGATGTTGACTTCATTTAATGGAAAAATCCATGTGAGTGGAATTTTGAGGTGTCAAAATTTGGTTTAACCAAACTTACATGCTTGCCAAATAAACCCCACAAGTTTGAGCGGAATTTTGAGTGTCAAAATTTGGTTAACTCAAACATGCATGCTTGCCACGTAATCCCAAACATTTGAGTGGAATTTTAAGTGTCAAAATTTGGTGATCTCAAATTTGCATGAACATGCAAACATGACTCTTTAAATAGAGTGATCATGGTACATGGGAGGTCTTCTTCTTCTTGGTGAAAAACCTTGAGAAAAACCTCTCATAAACACTCTCTTCACATATACAAAATTCCTCCCAAGTTTAGTCACTCACCGGATTCCACAATCCCGTTCTAAGGCCGGAGGATAGTGGAGAAGACACTAGTGGTGGTTCGAAACCGGTTCGTGAGGAAAAAGAAGTTTGAACTACAAAAGGTTAGTATCTAAACTCATTAAGTTTTAATACTTATGAACATGCTAGTTATTTACTATAATTGATGTTCTAAAAGTGCCTAAGATCCAAATTGCTTCCGCATGTCATATTAGGAATATTTTGGTTAGCCGAGAACTCTGCAAGTATAGATTGCCACAAGAAGAAAGTGGTTTTTTTCCCACCATCTAGACCCAACTTTAAGTTTAAAGGAACCTGTATGGGAGTCACCCCAAAGAAAGTGTCGATGATGAAAGCTTAACGCTTGGTACAACAAGGATGATGGGCTATACTAACATGCACAGTGGACGTAAAAGGAAAAGAGAAAACAATAGATACGGTATCCATAGTAAATAAATTCCCGAGTGTCTTCCCAGAGGATTTACCAGGAGTTTCATAGACTTTGGGATAGAACTCAAACCAGGAATTGGACCTATCTCTAAAGCACTATACCGATGGCTCCAATGGAATTGAATGAACTAAATTTACAGCTGCAAGACCTACTATAAAAGGGTTTCATTCGACCTAGTTTATCTTGTTGGTGTGTGCCGGTGTTGTTTGTGAAAAAGAAAGACAGGTCGATGCAGCTACGTATTAACTATAGGGAGCAAAACAAGAGAACAATGAAGAACAACTACCCACTCCCTTGCATCGAGGATTTATTCTACTAGCTTCGAGAGACGACAATATTTTCCAAGGTAGACCTTCAATCAAGCTATCATCAGATTAAGATTAAGGAAGGAGATGTATCAAAAACAACCTTTGAGAGTTTGTAGTGATGTAATTTGGCCTCACCAATGCCCCAGCCGTGTTCATGAAATTAATAAACCATGTATTCAAGGAATGTCTAAACATGTTTGTTATCGTTTTCATAAACAACATTGTAATATACTTGAAAACGAATCAAGAACACCAGGCACACCATCGAAAAGTCTTAACTATCTTAAGATAGAACAAGTTGTACGCCAAGTTTTCCAAATGTGAACCTTGGCTACGAAAAGTCTCAATCTTAGAACATGTAGTGTCCAAAGATGGGATTTAAGTGGACTCCACTACGATAGAAGTCATCACTAAATGGGAACACCCAACTACGGCTACAGAGGTATGAAGCTTCCTGGGGTTAGCAGGCTACTATCGAAAATTTGTCCAAGACTTCGCTAGAATAGCCTCGCCTCTTACACATTTTACAAGGAAGGGCATATCTTTTATATGCAATGATGCATGTGAGGCCAGCTTCCAAGACCTAAAATAAAGAATAGTGTTAACTCCAATGCTCATGAGATCAGAAAACTCAGAGGGATACGTAATCTACAACCATGCATCAAAAAAAAAAAAAAAAAAAAAAAAGGGGTGTGTGTTGATGCAACATTGTAAGGTTGTTACTTATGCATCACCCCAATTGAAAGAATATGAGAAAAACTACCTATGCACAACCTAGAATCGACCGTAGTAGTATTCGCAATATAGATATGGTGATACTACCTGTATAGAGAAGAGACCCAAATTTACACCGACCATAATAGCCTAAAATACTTCTTCACCTAGAAAGAATTGAACGTGAGCAACGAAGGTGGTTGGAATTAGTGAACGACTACGATATAGATATCCAGTACCACCTTGTAAGGGCAAACGTAATTAGAAAGTGTTAGTCCTCAGAGAGTTAAAACTATAAGCGAGTCAGTTTGTTGTCAAAGTGTTAGTTGCTATTTTGATGTTTTAGTAATCCTGAGGTCACTATTGTGATCTTGTCCGTCATTTTGGCTTAATGTTCTGCTTTCGGTTAGGATTTTGTTTTTCTCTTCCGTTAAACATGGTAGTGGCTATAAATATAATCATTTTTCATGTAATAAATAACTGAATTTCCTTACTTCTGCAAACTCATCTTCTAATACTGCATTAAATTTATGATTTGACATATTTATGCAAACTCATCTTCTAATGCTGCATTAAATTTAGATGAACAGAATGAGGTAGCAAATCAGAAATTGAAACTGAGATGAACAGAATGAGGTAGCAGATCAGAAATAGCTTTGAGGCTATCCATGCTCAATTCTGGAGACTATTTTGAGCAAAAAAATTGGGATTGAATGGAGAAAAAATTACAAGGAAATACAAATGTGAAACAAGCACAACTACCAACTTTGCCCAAAGACTTTAAGATCCTTCAAAATCCTTTTATAGAAAAAATGAAAAAACTTCCTATCATGACTACACCATAAAAAATCATTTATCTTCCCTTCTCAAAATTTTCTCTCATTTTTTTATATTTTTTCTCTTACCTTTTTTAATACCCTCTTAATTTCCTTCTTTCATTAGTGGTCTTTAATTTTTTTTTTTTTTATTTTTTTTTATTTTTTTATTAAGCATTTCCAAAACTTAATAAACTTTAACATTTAAGTATCCAATTTCTATAGAATTGAGTTGGAAAAGAATAATATTGAAAATAAACCGTCTATTTGAGTGTTGAATTTTATTATATTCATGTTGGGAAATGTTTGTAAATGAGAGAGTTCGAGACAAAATTGTAGAGGAAAGTGATCAAAGAGTATTTATTTTCAATTTTTTTTAAAAAAATTAAGAGTATTTTAAGTTTTTATTTAAAAAAAAAGATTTAAGAGTATTAACTAAACTTTTAAAAGTTCCATGGTAATTTTTAAACTACCTATTACAGGTTTATCTAAAGTCTTTTTTTTATTTTTATTATTATTATTATTATTATTATTATTATTATTTGGAGGTTCTAAGGATATTTTTTAGAACATTAAAATGTATAATTATTAACTATTTTTTCATTATCAACATTTAGTTGTTGTGGTGTAGTGGTTATCACTTTAGTTTTACACACTAAAGATCCCTAGTTCTATTTTTTGGAACTCGGTAGCAACAATTTTTGGAACAAAATGTCAAATTTTTTATCATTCTATAAGTTTTTGGGCCTAAAAAGTTTGGGAGAATAAAATATAATTATGAAATTAAATAAAAATAAAATAAATTTGTGTTTCTCCAAAATAAAAAAGACTCATAAAATATAATTATGAAATAAAATAAAATAAAGTAATTATGAAATTAAAATAAAATAAAATAAATTTATGTTTCTCGAGAATTAAAAATAATTATAAAATTAAATCAAAATAAAATAAATTAATGTGTATATAATTGTATCCAACCCAAACATAAGAAATTCATTTTTTTTTTTAAACAGCACTATATTATGTATTATATTTTTATTGGTCAATTTATGCTTAATAAAAATCATTTAAACTTAGAGACGTAGATTTATATAATATTGGTTAGTAATTTATGAAATATAGCAACCTTTCAAGGTTGACGAAATCAAAATTGCTCTTGTGAAAATTCACTCGTCAAATGCTTTCGAATCAAATAGACGTGGTTTTATTCTTTTGTAAGAATCGACCGTTGGAATACATGCCTGTAATGACCTTAGATTTCTATTAACCTAAAGTCACTACCATCATTATAACATATTCTCTTGTGCGAGAATAAACATTTAAAACTTCATCATAAAACACTTTCATTGACTTACATGTTTAAAATTTAAAACAACGTAACAAAATTAAATAAAACATTAACATTAAAAATACCTTATACTAATCTAAAGTCTAAGAAATGAAATACCATTGTCCTGTGCACGTGTCACGGTCTTTACTTGCTTTGCCTTCATCAACCGTACAAGGGTGTCTTGCATTTACCTGAAATAGAAGTAGCACACGAGTTGGGGTATTTTAAGAAATACTTCGTAAGTAAACCCACTATTGGGGTCAAGGAATGCAAACACATGCTACTATGATTGGGAACCTATTGTTAAAATCATCATGGAGGTGGCCTCCAGTTCAAACAGAATTGGATGTGTAGTACTTCCCTACACATGATTCACACGTGCGAGTGTTAGTCCACAGGTAGTTTGCACCCCCTGGAACCATCATAGTTGGGCTATTGTCCGTAGTCGGACGTCTGGAGGTTAGCACACCCCCACGAGTATCATGCAAGGCATGATCGTTATCATCGTCAACATAGTGTACGCAACGGTGAACACACAATATGCATGAGGTCCCTATGATTTTCATCTTTAAACCATTCTTATGACACAACCCTATACATTATTCATACATCACCATAGGTGACATGCATGCATTGGCCTTCATACTTTCATCATCATTAACATCAATTAGTGTTGTATCTTAGAAAAGTCGTCATAATGCATCATGGTATTTAATACATGCACATCATCTTAATATGGAATATCATCATATTAAGTCATGTCATTATCATGTTATCATGCATCATGTCATCATCATGTCATCATCTCATATCATCATATACATCATCATATCATCATATAACAACATCACACTATTATATAACAACATCATCATATAGCATCGTCACAATATCATACAACATCATTATATCATCACATTACATAAAGCATAAATGACACGTGCAAATGCCACTAGGCACGTGTCATCATAAATAAGGCAAGTCCTCCAACCGAGACGATAGTAAGACAACTTGGTTGGTCTTAGCCAAAGTTCTATCAATCCCAATATTGTTTGTTATAATATTATTTTCCTACAACAATTTAAAAACAGTTTAAGCATTTTTTATTTTTTTCTTTATTTTTTTATTTTTACCAATTTTAATGGATTCTTACTTTTTCTTTTCTAAAATGGTTGCGCCTTCAACTGGTTAATTGTTATGGTATTTAATTTCCAACAAAGATCTAAATAAGTATAACCAAATTAATACCTTTCAATAAAACAAAAAGAAGATTAAAATATGAATAATGACTTCCTCAAGGACGTCTCTCCTTCTAAGAGAACTAAACCTTTTTGTTTTCTGTTTGTTTTTGTTTTCGGTTTGTTTTTTAAGGAAGGAATTACTGATACTTGGTAGGAGAAGTATTTTAGAGGAAGTATTTTAGGGAAGAAGTTGTGAGAGGTTAATGGAAAGTAAAAAACCCCTTACTATTTTTTTTCTTATTTTTTATTTTATTATTATTATTATTATGATTATTATTATTATTATTATTATTTTATGGTTGTTACATCATATACCTCTAAAAAAATCGTCCTCGAAAGCGTTTTAATCTCGGAATAACTTTGGTCCTTGTCTATCTGGAAAGGTTTATGTTCTGGAATGTGCATTAAGTCGGTCATTATTTACGAAGCATGAATATGTGACATATGTTATATAAGGTAAAGAGGGATTGTGGTAGGGGAACCTGTATGTTAGTAGTGTTAAGGATAGTTAGTATTGAATTATAGTTGACTATATATCATATTTGTTATTTTATTATAGTCAAATATCTTGTATCCATTTGTTGATTTTTCCATATCCTTGTAATTTATTTGATTCTCAAAATGATAATAAACATAGAACTTTTAAACCATTTAGGTGTAATGATTTTAACAAATATTCTCATGGTACAAAAGCCTTTCAGTTTACGAACCTCGAATCTTTATTTTCAATGGCTTTTAAATTCTCTACCATCTTCTTCTTCACCACCACTACTGGCTTTGATGCTATAGTGGTAGTCTCCATGGCTGCCATAGGCGGAGCCGATTGATTACTCTTCGGCTCCACCCTTTTGACCTCCCAATCATCTTTTGCAGGTCAACCCTTCGCCATACTCTGTACATACAACATCACCTTCTCCAACACAACCGGTTTCTCCCTAAACAACATAGCCTCTTTCATTTTTTTTCCAATCGGTCCTTCATCCTTTACACAAACCCTAACCTCAGGATCCTCATAAGCTTTCTCATAAAAAATATACGAAATCTCAAGTACTGACCTTCAGCAGAGATTTACCTTTGGGATCCGGGCGCCGTGCTGGCCTCTTCGCCAACCAAATCGCAGCCAGCCTCCTCACCAAAATTGGCTCCTTCACCCATTGGGACAACTCTTTGGGCTTCAACATCGTCTTCGTTAATTCCTCTCCGTCTATTGGAACTTCACCACCTGCTATGGCATTGACTACTTCTCAACCAGCTCTGTCTACTACTCTTTTGGAGTCACCAGGGCAAACTCAAATTGCAAAATATGCTCGAGATATTCTTACTCGTACTCATTTTCTCAATAGCAAACAAGTCCACAAGACGCAGACACCACTCCATCTCCGTCCCTCTCTTCCTTTCTTTGTCGCAAATACACCACAGAGTTTGCATTCTCAAGTTTCTGCCCTCTTCTTCCTCACTCTTGCCCTTTTCTCATAATAGAGCCATCGCTCTAATTCTGAAGCCTTTGCCTTGCGTCTCTGTAGCCCACAACCAATGATTGTTTCTCAACACCAGATTGCTGATCGTTCAATTTTCTATAATCTTGCTCTCTATCGATCACTTGTTGGTGTCTTCTTTATTGACTTTCTCTTTGACCCGTCAATTTCTATTTTTCCAATTTCTTCCTGCCTCTTTCTCCATTTCCATACTGTCTTTCGATTCATTCCCATTCTATTTTAAATTGCAATTTCTATATCTTCTAATGTTAGATTTGTAGGAATTCTTATGGAGATTTTTTATTCTCTCTCTTCTTTGTTCAATTTGTTACTTGACCAAGGCCCTTCCAATAGCCCTCTCTCTATATTCTCCTTCTTCCATTCGGTTTCCTCCTCCAACTTTGTGGGGTAGACATATTCTCGTTGGAGCCATTGCCGCTACAGTTTTAGATCGTCAAGAAAATACTATGCCGCCCAATTAGACGTCTCCTTCGAACAAAATTGCTGACAAATTCACAAAAAGTGTTTCTCAACCTCTCTTTGAATTTTTCATATCCAAGCTTCACGTTCGTTCAAATCTGACGCTCAGCTTGTGGGGGGTGTTAAGAATATTTAGTACTGAATTATATTTTACCATATATATCACATTCGATATTTTATTATAGCCAAATATCTAGATATTTGTCTTCCATTACGACTTACCATAAATATCATATTTGTCTTCCATTATGGCTTACTGTAGGTATCATATTTTCCTTCTATTATAGGCAAACATCTTATATCCATTTATTGCTCTTCTATTTATTACTCTTTCCATATCCTTGTAATTTTTTATTCTCTATATGATTATAAATAGAGAACTTTCACACCATTTACGTGCGGTGGTTTTACCAAATATCCTCAACTGGTACGATTCAATCTAACATGTCGATAGGTATGCTAAAGCATGGACTTAACTCGTGCTTCATCTGAACCTTATTATGTTGTTCATCGAGGCTACCTTCAAGCATACTTTGTTGCCTACTTTCAACTCTAGCTCTCTACGTATTACATCAATGGAACATTTTTTTATTTCTTATTTTTCTGTCTACACCAAGTTGTATGCATCCACATCCTAACCTTTTGCACGACCTCATTAGTGGCTTGGACATACTACTCTTCGTTTAAAATGGTTCACTATACCACATTCTATGACATTTTTGTGCCGAAAGGAAACATTTTTGTTCATCCAAGACTCATACTTTGAGAAATTTGTGTAATGCTCACTATATAGAACCTTAAGTTTGCTTAAGGGTTTATCCTGTTACTCCCTTTAGAATTTATTTAGACTATTACAAACTAGTTTAAGAACCTCCTCGAAGATCTAGTTTATTAAATTATAAAAGTTGTTTGCATTAATAAGTTAAAAAACCTCACAGTCACTCATAACTACCACATTGAAACTTAAAGGAAAGCTTTGAAACATTATCTTTCTTACTCCTATACTTGAGAGAACTTTTGTTTCTTGAGGTGTACCTCTTGTCTTTTGTTACCTTTATATGTTCCTTATATTCCGTAAACAACTGCATGCTTGGATTATATCCTCTTAGCAAAACTAATGCAAAATGTTAAGGTGTCAATCCTAATGCTAGAAAACCTTAAATACGCAATTCAGTCTTAATTCCCAACTTTCCCACTTCCCTTAAATGACTTACTTTCTTCTTTTTGTTAGGATTTATGCCCGAAAGTCTAGTAATTAATTATTTAGTTTATAACAATAATTTTTGTTATTTTATTTGTAATTTAATTGTTATCCATTGTATGCAAATTCAAGGTTATTAATGTAATCTTGAACAACATGTGGTTGACATACAAGAGGATCGTGTTCAAGTAATAGCCTAAAGGCTCTATAGTATATGGATAAGGATGAGTGCCTTATCCTGGTAACACTATTGATACAACCCACTTTGTAATCGTTACGAACGATTTGATCCAAATCGTTCGTGTGGAGACATGTAAGTGGGGGTATCCTATACAATGAATTTGTATAAGAATAGAACAAGAAATGTTTAATCACTCTTTATAAATCCGTTAATTGAGAAGATTAATATTTCACATGATGATCATATGCGACTCGATCTTAATCTTGAGTGAGTTATGAACTCCTGTCTGTGAGGACTTGTCCTTTAATTTACATGGGTGAGAATGACTCTTTTAGCGGATTCAATATGCCTACCGTTTTGGAGACTTGACCAAATAGGGAGTTGGGAACATAATATCATGAGATGAAATTCACTCCTTTCCATAAAAGGAATGTAGATGAGTTGTTCTCTTTAAGTACTGATTTTGAGACTAGAACAATGGAGCCCCACCCTCTCATTGGCCCGAGATGGACTTGGTTTACCCTATGCATATGCCACAATCTCTGCTAGCGATGCCGCCGTCCTCCATACAAGTGCGCCTTGCCTTTACCTAAAAAATAATGTGGCACACGATCTTAGTATTTCGAAGAATACTTAGTAAGTGACCCCACTATAGGAGGTCATGCAAACGCAAACACATGCAATCATGACTTAAGGACCTATCTCTAACATCATAGGGGTGACCTTCAGTCTCGGAAAAATTGGATGTGAAGTACTTCCCTACACATGATTCACACGTGCGAGTGTGAATCCACTAGGCGCTCGCACATCCCCTAAACCCTCTGGTCAAGCTAATGTCATATGCCTCAGGAACACCCTCATCTGTGCACATTCGCACTCATCATCATATTGTGTGCGTCCACACTCATCATCTCTAGGGGAAGTAGCCCTATGCTTATAAACATACGACATGCATGAGGTCCATTTAAATTCATCATAATATCTCTTCTAACACAACCCTCTAGTCGCATCTCTTTGTTACTCTAGGTAACACATACTCGTGGATATTTATATTAATATCATTTTCATGCTCTTAGGGTTGTGTCGTATGTCGATCTAACGACATGATGAAATATGGCACTCATCATCATATAGCATGCTCAATATGGAAAATATCATCATATTAAGGTAAACGTCACACAATCATCATGCTCATCATATTGTCATAAAGTGCATCAAGCATATCAAGTACGTCATTCATCGAAATATATATATACTACGCACATCATAAAGCATCATAACTCATACATCATCATATCTCGTACATCATCATAACTCATACATCATCATACACTAATATATGACATCATATGATACAACTCATACATCATTCATTATATACTAGTATATGGCATCATACGATACAACTCATACATCATCATAACTTATACATCATCATATACTAACATACGACATCGTACAACACAGTTCATACATCATCATAACTCATACAATTTTTAGCCTATCCTATAGTAAGGCCACTTACTTGGTTGGCCTTGACTCAAGTACTCCCTAATTAGCTAAACATAAGCTCTCGTTCCTTGAGAGCTGCTTCCTACGGTGCCAGAGTTTTTTCTATCACACCGTTCACCACCTTCCATTAGTATTTCACAATTAAATAACTAATAATTCAATAAATGGGAAATACGGCTCTAAAACGACCTGGATTACCTTAACTGGGGCCGAAAATGGATCTAAGACGGTCGAAATAGTGGAAACTGGGCTAAAACAACAGTGGAGCCATCGAAGCATTGTCGGAGCGTCCAAACCGCTCAAGCCAAAGGGTTGCTTTCATAGAAAATGGACACGTGGCAGCACTAGAGAAGCCCATGTCGATGCAGGATCTCGGGTCGAGGTTCGGTTTGGGTTGGCTCGCGGTCGCGTTTACGGCTAGGCTGCTGACTCGATTTCTGTTTACAGATTGGGCCGCAAGTGAGTTAGGTTGCGGGCTGGTTTAGTTGGGTCGAGGGAACTTGGACCTCGAGTTTGTAGAGGCAAGCACGGGTCGCGGGTTGCGGGTTGGATTGACATTGGGCTACTGGTCCGAGGAGGGATTTGGGCTTTGGGTTCTACAAATTTTTAGTACGAACACTACAACGGCCAATTCTAGGTCGTGGGTAGGGTAATTCTTTTTGTATTCTTTTAGTTGACGGGAGGAGTATGCAACAACCTTACATGTTGCATTAACACACATCCAAGTCCCTTCTTGGACGCGTCACTATAGATTACGTACCGTTTTGAGCTTTCAGGTACTATGAGTATCTGGGTTGTTACCAATCTCTCTTTTAGGTTCTGGAAGCTTGCCTCACGAGCATCATTCCATATAAATGATACCCATTTTCTCGTTAACTGTGTTAAAGGCAAGACTATCCTAGTGCAGTCCTGTACAAACCATCGATAGTATCCTGCTAGTTCTAAGAAACTCCGTACTAATTTTATCGTAGTTGGGCGTTCCCACTTTGCAACCGCTTCGACCTTAGTGGGATCTATGGATACTCCGTCCTTTGTCACCACTTGTCCTAGGAAAAAGACTTGTCGTAACCAATATTCACACTTTGAGAACTTCGCGTATAACTTGTTCTCTCTTAAGGTTGCTAGGACTTTTCAGAAGTGTTCCTAGTGTTCCAAGTCTGTTTTTGAGTACACTAGGATGTCATCAATGACCACAATCACGAAAGTGTCTAGACAGTCCTTGAACCCTCGGTTCATTAACATTATTAACATAGTTGGAGCATTGGTGAGGCCAAATGACATCACTACGAACTCATAGTGATCGTACCTTGTCCTAAATGCTGTCTTTGGTATGTCTTTTTCTTTAATCTTTATTTAATGGTAACCTGACCGCAAATTTATCTTAGAAAATATCGTTGCCTCTCTGAGTTGATTGAATAAGTCTTCCATTCGAGGCAGAGGCTATTTGTTCTTTATGGTTCTCTTATTTAGCTCTCTGTAATCGATGCATCGACGCATCGATCCATCTTTCTTCTTAACAAACAACACTGGTGCACTCTAAGGGGATACGCTAGGTCGAATGAACCCTTTATTTAATAAGTCTTGTAAATACGCCTTGAGTTCCTTCAACTCTGTTAGCACCATGTGATAGGGTGCTTTGGAAATAGGCCCAGTTCCAAGCTTGTGTTCGATGACGAAGTCGACCACTCAAGAAGGGGGTATTCCAGGTAGATCGTTCGTTAATGCATCTGGAAACTCGTTTACTATTGACACGTTTTCTAGGGTCTTTTCTTTTCCTCTTACGTCTACGACACATGCTAATATAGCCCATTCGCCTTGTTGGACTAACCTATTTGCTTTCATCATCAAGACTGCCTAGGGGGTAATCTCGGTACTCGTGCCTTTAAATTTAAAGGTAGGTCCCACCAGTGGCAAATATGTTACTTCCTTTTTACAACAGTCTATACTAGCATGGTTTTCGGCTAGCTAATCCATGCCTAGTATGACGTCGAAGTCCATCAAGTTCACTACCATCAGGTCAACGCTTAGAGTTTGGTTCCCTATGATTACTTGGTCATTTTTACTCTATCCCTAGCTACTATTTCTAATCCCAAAGGGGTGCTTACAGACATTTCATGCAATAAGGGTTCTAATTCAAACCCCATCTGTGATCCTTCTTGAGGTGAACTCTCTTCAGCCTCACCTCGTCCTTTACCTCTAATAGGACATCGTCCCCTTCCTTGTCTTACTCTTTCGCGTGGTCTAGGCAGCATGGTTCAAGAAACCAAGATAGCATTTCTTAAGTCTAAGGTTCATCACTATGCATATATATTATTAAAAATACATATTCTAAAGTCACATCATATTGCAAACAAAATCACTCAACATACAACAAATCATATCATACTCTATAATAAATACATGAAATATCACAACAATTTCAGTAATATCACTAGAAAAATGCATGCGAGTTCAAAAATGTTTCTCTTTTCTTATCTTATGCAAGACGTACCTGATGGTGACAGGACGTCGACGTTGGGACCATGGAATGTGCCAAGCCTACATCGTAGGCTAGTCTACAGAATCTAAAACCTAGAGCTTTGATATCAACTATAACGACTCTAAATTTCCACATACTTAGAGTCGCTACTAACGTCTCATGTTCATCTATAATGTGGAAATATAACTCTTACATGAACATCATTTATAACGTAAACTTTGAAAAACGCTTAAAACAACTTCTTACCTGGAAAACACAGTCATGGTCTTCCATCTAAAGAGGAGGGAAGAGAGATAGGAGAGAAATCTAGAGCTAAAAAGGTGGTTTGTTTTATGACCCTCAAGAAAATAGAGTGTTTGTATCAACAAACACTACATTCTTAGAGGAAGACCACGTAAGAAATCATCAACCTCGTAGCAAACTAGTATTAAGCGAGATTTCTAAAGAAGCTACTGATAAAACAACCAGAGTTGTTGATCAAGCTGGTCCTTCAACAAGAGTTGTTGATGGAGCTGACACTCCTGGTCAATCACATCCTTCTCAAGAGTTGAGAATGCCTCGACGTAGTGGGAGGGTTATAACTCAACCCGATCATTACTTGGATTTGGCAGAAACTCAAGTCATCATACCTGATGATGGCGTTGAGGATCCATTGACCTATAAACAGGCAATGAATGATGAAGATAGAGATCAGTGGATTAAAGCCATTTAAAGCCATGAATCTTGAAATGGAGTCAATGTACTTCAATTCAGTCTGGGAACTTGTAGATCAACCAGATGGGGTAAAACCTATTGGTTGCAAATGGATCTATAAGAGGAAACGAGACCAAACCGGTAAAATACAGCCCTTTAAAGCTTGACTAGTAGCAAAGGGTTATACCCAAAGAGAGGGGGTGGACTATGAAGAAACCTTCTCTCCTGTTGCTAGGCTTAAATCGATTAGAATACTCTTGTCTATTGCCACATTTTATGATTATGAAATTTGGCAAATGGATGTTAAGACAGCCTTTCTAAACGGCAATCTTGAAGAGAGTATCTATATGGCTCAACCAGAGGGGTTCATTGAACAGGATCATGAGCAAAGGGTTTGCAAGCTTAAAAGATCCATTTATGGGTTGAAGCAAGCATCTCGATCCTGGAATATAAAGTTTGATACTGCGATCAAATCTTATGGCTTTAAACAGAATGTTGACGAACCTTGTGTTTATAAAAGGATAGTCGACTCTACAGTAGCTTTCCTGGTGTTGTACGTTGACAATATCCTACTCATTGGAAATGATGTGGGATTTCTGACTGACGTTAAGCATTGGCTAGCGATACAATTCGAAATGAAAGATTTGGGAGAGGCTTAGTTTGTTCTTGGAATCCGAATTGTTCGGAATCGCAAGAACAAAACACTAACATTGTCTTAGGCATCGTACATCGACAAAATGTTGATTCGATATAAGATATAGAACTCCAAGAAAGGATTATTACCTTTCATGCATGGAGTTCATTTGTCGAAGGAACAAAGTCCTAAGAAACCTCAAGAAGTTGAGGATATGAGACACATTCCCTATGCATCAGCGGTCGGTAGTCTGATGTATGCCATGCTATGTACCCGACCCGACATATGCTATGCTTTTGGAATTGTCAGCAGATATCACTCCAATTTGGGACGTGCTCATTGGACTGTCGTTAAGAATATCCTCAAGTATCTTAGGAGAACGTGGGACTATATGCTAATGTACGGTGCTAAGGATCTGATCCTTACAGGGTTTACTGACTCAGATTTTCAGACCGATGTAGATTCGAGGAAATCGACATCAGGATCTATCTTCACTCTGAACGGAGGAGAAATAATATGGAGAAGCATAAAGCAAGGTTGCATTGTTGATTCTGTTGGGTTTTATGTCCTAAAACTCATACTTTGTAAACAAAAACATATTCTATTTTCAATAAAGTTATTATTGTTGTTTATTCAGTAAAGATTGTTATTAAATAAAGTGAACTTTACGATCATTAATCTAAATCCAATAAACTAAGAACACTCTGGCTATAGTTTGATTACTTGAACTATATGTAGAGACATAAGAGTGGATCAAGTTCAAGTATATAGTCAAAATGATCTATAGTATAAGGATAAGGCTGAGTACCTTATTCTGGGGACACTATGGATGCGGCCCACTTTTGTATATGATATAAACAATGTGATCACTAAATTGTACATGTGGAGACATGTGAGTGGGGGCATCCTATGCAATGAGTATTGCATAAGATCGGACCATGAAGAAACCACTCTCATTTTATAATGTCGTTTACTGTTGAGACTGATTTTCTTTTCATTCGATAACCTAGGTAACTCGGTTTTAATCCTGAGCTAACCATGAACTCCTGTTTATTCAGAATTATCCTTAGATTTGCATGGGTGAGAGTGGCTCTAGTTTGCCGACTCAATAGGCCTCCCCTTTCAGGGGTAAGACTGGGTGAATGGCTGGGGACGTGGGGTGCAAGATGGAATTCGCTACTACCCACTTTTAGGGATAGAAGAGAGGTAGTTCCCTTAAGCACTAACTCCAGGTCTTGAAAAAGGGGCCCCACCCTCTCATTGGCCTGAGAGGGATTCGGTTTACTGGTTGGACCACAAACCAATTGTTCATTAGAGGATCAGTGAGACATAAGGAACAAGAAGTAACTTTAGGGGTAAAACGGTAAATTGACCCATCTCTAGTTACGAACAACCTGTGAAGGATCGACTTACTAATCATGGTTATATCAAATGGACAGAAATATATCTATAGTGAGGGGAGTGCTACTACTAGGCTATAGTGGAGTGTCCTAGTGGTTAACGAATGTTGGTTAACAAGGTTAATGAGTTTAACTGGTTAATCTTGGATCGTTGGAGCCCATGATCTATAGGTCCATATCGCTCAAGTCTCTGCTAGCTCATATCGGACTAAACCATAGAACAGTGTGACGAGTGAGTTCGAGGTGGTTCGAAACCGGTTCGTGAAGAAACTTGAGCGACAAAAGGTTAGTATTCAAACTCATTGAGTTTTAATGCTTTTGAAACATGCTAGCTAATTTACTATAATTGATGTACTTAGAGTGCCTAAGATCCAAATTGCTTCCGCATGTGTTATATTAACACCATCACAGTTGTCATGAAAACTTTATGGTTATAGAAACTAGACACCCCAATGATTGTGTCAAAGAAAATTTGAAGCAATTAGGATACCAATTTCTCGAGAACGGAGGTCCCGTACGTCAACTACGAGGTAAGTAACCATCTTAGACTTTTCTTAAGAAATACTTGTAGGAATTGCTTGAATTTTTATATAAACATTAAATCAAGTATGAATTAAAGATATATGAAAGAAAATATCAAGAACCATGAGTTAAGACCCTTAACCGATCAAATTTCTTGAGATTTAAGTAACATCAAAATAACCCACTAAATGAATTCCGGCCCACTTTTAATTCTAAGCATACTATGGTATGTTAAGATTATATATGCAATTTGATAGTCATTGCACAAAGTTGAGTAGTTAAACCAAATAACGGTATAAAATGACCATAATGCCCTTAAGGAAACTTACCTTCGGTTCATGATCTAAATGACCTCTGAATGCTATGAAACTTTGTAGTAGGCCCCTTTTTTTTTTTTTTTTTTTTTTATTATTATTCTTTTATTATTTTTATTATGATTGATGACATTGGAACATTTTCAGAGGTCAAACCAAGAATTAGGTGGTATAATGACCAAAATGCCCCCATGACCTTTTAAAGTATTTCAAGGTCTAAACCCCTCTAAATGACTTACAACTTCTTACAAAGCCTATAAGGGCATAAAGATATTTTCAAGATTTCAAGTGGTTAAAAATGAGAAGCTTTGATACCATGCTAAGAATGAGAAACATAATTGGGATCGAAAGTTCAATTTTCATTAATGTTCATGTTTAAATAGGATACAAGCAACCAACTAAATCGTAGAAATAAAAGAAATCCATAATCTCATTGTTTCATTTTTTATTCCCAATAACTAAATTTATTTTCAAGCACGAATTTTTGTCGGTAAAAAAGAAATCAATTGGATTCAAGGGAGCTTTTCATAACGTATCAATAAGTAGACCCATGCTTCGAGTTGTTTCATGCTATAAATAAAAGCGAACACTCAAGAAATACGTCGTACAAGCTAAATGATGTTGAGAAGGCTAGTGACATTGATCCACAAGACTAAATGAACTAATTGGTTCTATAAGATATACTATAAATAAAAATTAGTACATTCCCCCCATCCACTAACAACCAATTTCTAAAAGGGAGGAAAAATCCTAACTGATTATTGCTCTACAAACCTTGGAATTTACATAATGTTGAAGACTGAGAACCAAGAAAAATACTATACAAGCTCTACAACTACCAAGGTAAGAAAAACATTAGGTACCACTCAATAATAAGGGACCAAGGTCCTTAAACTAAGAAACTCGAGAAACTCCAGACCTCCCACGGTATATCATGTTCTTGTAGGTAAACTCAAGAATAAGGGACCAAGGTCCTTAAACTAAGAAACTCAAGAAACTCTTAAGACCTCCCACGGTATAGCATGTTCCTAACTTAGACTTCGTAGCTTTCAACGTATGAAGCCTTGAGTGTAGATATTGAGACTATGCCGCTTGGAATGTATGAAGTGCAATGATTGACTTGTTTGTAATGATTATATCAATTGATACAACTTCTCCTACCGTGCATAAAAGTACAACTCTAAATATATATTGAGGGACCTATAGTTAACAATAAAAATTTATTAATTAAACAGTTTAATTATTTAATTTTGGGTCCTTGAATCTTATAATCTATATGTTCATAAGGTCTCTTTGATAACTCATATGCTCATAACACTAAAAGGTTCACTTTAGTTAAAAGAAAAATTAAAATTTAGTATATTAGATATATTAAATATAAAGAAGAAAATAGATCTAATTTAAAGTGTTCAAATCAATATTTAATATATTAAATACAAATAGAAAAAAATATATTTAGTTTAAAGTGTTTATTGAATATATTAGATATATTAAATATAAATAGACAAAATAATAATAATAAACATAAAAGTGAAAAATATATTTATTGTATCACACTTCCATTCTTGGCTGAGAATCTCCCGATTATACCCCGACCATAACTCCGCATCATTTTTCAACATAAATGATGCACATGTCACCTTTTGATCATCGAGACAGTTCATTAATAAGAAGATTGTCTTAATTGATGATTGCCACAATTGTGTCTTTGTTGGGTCTCGTGAGGCACCATTAAAGGTACGAGGATCTATCCCTTGAAATCCTGCATACAACACTTCTCGCAATGACTGCGTACTGTTGGTTTGCTGGGTGGTCACCACCATTTGCATCTGAACCTAGAATGATTCCCACATTATGGTAGTCATGGGGTCCATTCTAGGCGTCGGTGCCACTAGGGGTGGCACTGCTGTGTCGGTTTGAGTTACTGATCCTTCACGAGGTGGACTCCCTCTACCTCTACCCCATCATCTAACAAGGGGTCATCTTCTTCCCCTACACCCTCTTCCACGTCCTCTAGGTGACATGATCTATAATCAACACGTAATTACTCTTAAGTGAGGATCTCTCGGTACAAAAAATATGTCATACACTATATCATTATAAACACACAACTGATTCAACAATAGCACACTTGACAATAACATTCAATATCTTTTTTTATTATTTTACGTATGACGTACTTTATGGCGACAGAGCATCACCGGTGGGACCATGGAACGTACTAAAACTACGTCGTATGCTAGTCAACAGAATCTGTAACCTAGAGCTTTGATACCAATTGTAATGACCCTATTTTTCTACTAAAATAGAGTCGCTACGATATGAATGACCTGACTTGACCTTTTTTTGCGAAAACATTCATTTAAATAATTCATAACACACGAGATGACTTTCATCCATTCTCATATATGGTA